>NC_041387.1:237459209-237529924 GCF_002162155.2 Triticum dicoccoides | reverse complement strand
GATCTTTGTTTTGCAATATGAATCTTAATAATAATGGGACTGGAGATGAGTCAACTTTAGTTAAAAGGCGTCCCAATAATTCGGAGTTTTTAGATCTTGATGCTAAATTTGGTAAAAGTGGGATTGGAGAGGTCAAGACTTTAAATAGCATTGAACCCACTATCTTGGATTTAAAAGAATTTGATTATGATAATTGTTCTTTAGAAGGTTGTATTTCCTTGTTGCAATCCGTTGTTAATTCTCCTCATGCTTATAGTCAAAATAAAGCTTTTACCAAACATATCGTTGATGCCTTGATGCAATCTTTTGATGAAAAACTTAATTTGGAAGTTTCTATACCTAGAAAACTTAATGATGAGTGGGAAACTACTATAAAGATTAAAATTAAAGATCATGAGTGTTATGCTTTGTGTGATTTGGGTGCTAGTGTTTCCACGATTCCAAAAACTTTATGTGATATTTTAGGTTTCCATGATCTTGATGATTGCTCTTTAAACTTGCACCTTGCGGATTCCACCATTAAAAAGCCAATGGGAAGGATCAATGATGTTCTCATTGTTGCAAATAGAAATTTGGTGCCCGTAGATTTTATCGTTCTTGATATAGATTGCAATCTTTCTTGCCCTATTATTCTTGGTAGACCTTTCCTTAGAACGATTGGCGCGATTATTGATATGAAGGAAGGGAATATTAGATTCCAATTTCCATTAAGGAAGGCATGGATAACTTTCCAAGAAAGAAAATTAAATTACCTTATGAATCTATCATGCGGGCTACTTATGAATTGAGTGCCAAAGATGGCACTACTTAGATCTATCCTCGCTCTTATGCCTAGCTAGGGGCGTTAAACGATAGCGCTAGTTGGCAGGCAACCCAATTTTATTTGTGTTTTTTGTTTATTATTCTGTTTAGTAATAAATTTTGCATCTACCTTCTGTTTAGATGTGTTTTTATGTTTTAATTAGTGTTTGTGCCAGGTAGAACCTATAGGATAACCTATGGTGATAGTTAATTAGATTCTGCTGACAAACAGAAACTTTGCACACATGAATTTAGTTTTGTTAAATCACAGAAACGTTATTGTGCATTGAATCTTTTTTATGTAGATCAATAGACAAATTTTCCAGGACTTCCTATTTTGGTAGGATTTTTAGAGTTCCAGAAGTATTCGTGGGTTAGAGATTGCTACAGACTGTTCTGTTTTTGACTAATTCTGTTTTTCGTGTGTTGTTTGCTTATTTTGATGTATCTATGGCTAATATTAAGTGGTATGCACCATAGAGAACTTGAAATACAGTAGGTTTAACACCAATATAAATAAAGAATGAGTTCATTACAGTACCTTATGTGGTGGTTTTGCTTTCTTTCACTAACGGAGCTTATGAGATTTCCTGTTGAGTTTTGTGTTGTGAAGTTTTCAAGTTTTGGGTAAAGATTTGATGGACTATGGAATAAGGAGTGGAAAGAGCCTAATCTTGGGGATGCCCATGGCACCCCAAGATATTCAAGAATAGCCAAAAGCCTAAGCTTTGGGATGCCCCCGGAAGGCATCCCCTCTTTCGTCTTTATTTATCGGTAAGTTTACTTGGAGCTATATTTTTATTTGCCACATGATATGTGTTTTGCTTGGAGCGTCTTGTATGATATTAGTTTTTTCTTTTTAGTTTTCCACAATCATACTTACTGTACAGACCTTTTGGGAGAATCCCACTTGATTGTAATTTATTAGAATACTCTATGTGCTTCACTTATATCTTTTGAGCTAGATAGTTTTTGCTCTAGTGCTTCACTTATATCTTTTAGAGCACGGTGGTGGCTTAATTTTGTAGAAATTGCTAGTCTCTCAGGCTTCACTTATATTATTTTTAGAGTCTCTTAGAACAGCATGGTATTTGCTATGGTTATAAAATTGGTCCTAGAATGGTGGGCATCCAAGTTGGGTATAATAAAAACTATCATAGGAAGTGAATTGGATGCTATGATCAATTTGATACTTCATAATTGTTTTGAGATATGGAGGTAGTGATATTAAAGTCATGCTAGTTGGGTGATTAAGAATTTAAAGAATGCTTGTGTTGAAGTTAGCAAGTCCCGTAGCATGCACGTATGGTTAAAGTTGTGTAACAAATTTGAAACATGAGGTGTCATTGGATTGTGCATCCGTATGAGTGGTGGTCGGGGACGAGCGATGGTCTTTTCCTACGAATCTATCCCTCTAGGAGCATGCGCGTAGTGCTTGGTTTTTGATGACTTGTAGATTTTTGCAATAAGTATATGAGTTCTTTTGACTAATGTTGAGTCCATGGATTATACGCACTTTTACCTTTCCATCATTGCTAGCCTCTTCAGTACCGTGCATTTCCCTTTCTCACCTTGAGATTTGGTGCAAACTTCGTCGGTGCATCCAAACCCCGTGATATTATACGCTCTATCACACATAAACCTCCTTATATCTTCCTCAAGACAGCCACCATACCTACCTATTATGGCATTTCCATAGCCATCCCGAGATATATTATCATGCAACTTTTCACCGTTCCGTTTATCATCATGACACGCATTACTATTGTCATATTGCCATTGCATGATCATGTAGTTGACATCCTATTTGTGGCAAGGCCGCTTTGCATAAATTTTCATACATGTCACTCTTGATTCATTTCCCATCCCGGTACACCGCCGAAGGCATTCATATAGAGTCATATCTTGTTCTAGTTTTGAGTTGTAATTCATGAGTTGTAAATCTATAAAAGGGTGATGATCATCATTATTAGAGCATTGTCCCCAAAAAGAAAAAAGAAAAAAAGGCCAAAGAAAAAAAGAAAAAAAGGAAAGGCCAAAATAAAAAAAGAAAGGCCCAAAAAATAAAAAATAAAAAAAGAAAATAAATAAAAAAGGGGTAATGTTACTATCTCTTTTCCACACTTGTGCTTCAAAGTAGCACCATGTTCTTCATATAGCGAGTCTCATATGTTGTCACTTTCATATACTAGTGGGAATTTTTCATTATAGAACTTGGCTTGTATATTCCTACGATGGGCTTCCTCAAAATGCCCTAGGTCTTCGTGAGCAAGCAAGTTGGATGCACACCCACTAGTTTTCTTTTGTTGAGCTTTCATACATTTATAGCTCAAATGCATCCGTTGCATGTCAATCCCTACTCCTCATGTTGACATCAATTGATGGGCATCTCCATAGCCCGTTGATTATCCTTGTCAATGTGAGACTTTCTCCTTTTTTGTCTTCTCCACACAATCCCCATCATCATATTCTATTCCACCCATAGTGCTATATCCATGGCTCACGCTCATGTATTGCGTGAAAGTTGAAAAAGTTTGAGATTATTTAAGTATAAAACAATTGCTTGGCTTGTCATCGGGGGTGTATAATTTGGGAGCATTTTTGTGTGACGAAAATAAAGCATAGCCTAACTATATGATTTTGTAGGAATGAACTTTCTTTAGCCATGTTATTTTGAGAAGACATGATTGCTTTGATTAGTATGCTTGAAGTATTACTATTTCTTATGTCAATATGAACTTTTATTTTGAATCATTTGGATCTGAACATTCATGCCACAATAAAGAAAATTACATTGAGAATTATGCTAGGTAGCATTCCACATCAAAAATTCTGTTTTTATCATTTACCTACTCAAGGACGAGCAGGAATTAAGCTTGGGGATGCTTGATACGTCTCCAACGTATCTATAATTTTTTATTGTTCCATGCTATTATATTACCCTTTTTGGATGTTTATGGGCTTTACTTTACACATTTATATCATTTTTGGGACTAACCTACTATCCGGAGGCCCAGCCCGTATTGCTGTTTTTTGCCTATTTTAGTATTTCGAAGAGAAGGAATATCAAACGGACTCCAAACGGAATGAAACCTTCAAGAGCATGCTTTTTGGAACGAACGTGATCCACATGACTTGGAGCGCAAGTCAAGAAGCAGTTGAGGCGGCCACGAGGGTGGAGGGCGCGCCCACCCCTACAGGGCGCCCCCTATCTCGTGGGCCCCTCGGGCGGCCACCGGTCTACTTCTTCCTCCTATATATACCCACGTACCCCGAAAACATCCAGGGAGCCAACGAAAACCTATTTCCACTTCCGTAACCTTCTGTATCCGCGAGATCCCATCTTGGAGCCTTCACCGGCACTCCGCCGGAGGGGGAATCGACCACGGAGGGCTTCTACATCAACACCATAGCCCCTCCGATGAGTTGTGAGTAGTTTACCACAGAGCTTCGGGTCCATAGTTATTAGCTAGATGGCTTCTTCTCTCTTTTTGGATCTTAATACCATGTTCTCCTCGATCTTCTTGGATATCTATTCGATGTAACTCTTTTTGCGGTGTGTTTGTCGAGATCCGATGAATTGTGGGTTTATGATCAAGTTTATCTATGAGAAATATTTGAATCTCCTCTGAATTCTTTTATGTATGATTGAGTTATCTTTGCAAGTCTCTTTGAATTATCAGTTTGGTTTGGCCTACTAGATTGATCTTTCTTGCAATGGGAGAAGTGCTTAGCTTTGGGTTCAATCTTGCGGTGTCCTTTCCCAGTGACAGCAGGGGCAGCAAGGCATGTATTGTATTGTTGCCATCGAGGATAAAAAAATGGGGTTTATATCATATTGCATGAGTTTATCCCTCTACATCATGTCATCTTTCTTAATGTGTTACTCTGTTCTTATGAACTTAATACTCTAGATGCATGCTGGATAGCGGTTGATGTGTGGAGTAATAGTAGTAGATGCAGGCAGGAGTCGGTCTACTTTTCACGGACGTGATGCCTATATACATGATCATGCCTAGATAATCTCATAATTATTCTCTTTTCTATCAATCGCTCGACAGTAATTTGTTCACCCACCATAGTACTTATGCTATCTTGAGAGAAGCCACTAGTGAAACCTATGGCCACCGGGTCTATCTTTTATCATATAAGCTTTCAATATACTTTTATTTGCATCTTTACTTTTCGAATATATATCATAAAATACCAAAAATATATTTATCTTATCATATTATCTCTATCAGATCTCACTTTCACAAGTGGTCGTGAAGGGATTGACAACCCCTTTATTGCGTTGGTTGCGAGTTCTTTGTTTGTTTGTGTAGGTGCGTGGGACTTTTGAGGAGCCTCCTACTGGATTGATACCTTGGTTCTCAAAAACTGATGGAAATACTTACGCTACTATTGCTGCATCACCCTTTCCTCTTCAAGGAAAACCAACGCAAGCTCAAGACATAGCACTCCTCCTCCACCGCCCACCGCGCCGCGCCGCGGGAATGAGCCGAGCTGAGCTCAGACCTATGCGCTTATTTTTGCCCATCAGGAACGGAGGTCCTTTGACAGGTGGACCATGATCTGAGACATTAGATTGTGGACTGTTGTCAACTCGGACATGGGTCCAGCCCACGGCTCAGATTGTACGGGAGAGGGGCGATTAGATTTTTGGGGATCGTCTCCTACGCGAGTTCTCATTGGCGTCCGTTTGCTTCATCTACATCGTTCGCGTCCTCTTCACCCTCATCATGTCCACCAATACCGAGAAACTTGAAGCCGACAAGAAGTGCGTTGAGGACGTTGTTGCTGTCGCGGTTTCTACCTAGCCTAGTGGAGGGTATAACTCGCTTATCCCGCTCTTGTTTATTTCTGTGTTAGTCATACTAGCATTATGTGTAGATGTGTCTACTATTTGTGTAGTACGTGGTTATCTAGATTCATGATCATTTTGTCAAAACAAGGTTCATGATCATTTTCTAGATTAGATTAATCAAAAAACTGCCTATTTACTCAGCAATCCAAAAACCTAACATGTGTAGGCATTTTTCGGTTAGTAGCTTTGCTGATGTGCTAAAACCGGATAAGTTTATCGGTACATACTTTAAGCATTGGCAGACCAAAACCATCTTACGCCTCATGGCTATAAACGTGTTCTGGGTTGCCGGTGTCCCTTCCACGGGAACAATTGCTACTAAATAGGACAAGGCATTCGGGGAGGCCACTGTCATATTTCTCAAAGCAGTTCTGATCATGATCGAAGAAAAGTTAGTTGACGCATATTTACATGTGCGAGTTGCCAAGGACTTGTGGGAGGCGCACGAATCTAAGTTCAGCGCCACCGATGCTGGAAGCGAGATGTATATTATAGAGCAGTTCCACAATTATAGAATGATCGAGAACAGTTATGTATTAGAATAGGCTCATGAGATAATATGCATCGCTAAAGAGCTTCAGCTTCTTAAGTGTGATTTACTAGGCAAGTTTGTCACGGGATATATAATCGTTATGCTCCTTAATTTCTAGAGGAACTTTGCTACCACTCTGAAACATCATATGTGTGAATTCTAAGTAGGGGATGTCATTGGCCATCTGGGTGTTGAGCAGAACTCGAGAGGAAATGACTCGCACGAAAAAGGGGTCGAAGGAACTTCTGTCGCTAAAATTGCAACTAATCCCCGGGTGGTTTTGGTAATTCATAACAATACATAGCTCATTGAACTAATATTCATTCAAATTAATGTTTCAGAAAGTTCAATGTTTGGTATGGCTAGAGATGTGGACCCCTCAAAATGCTAAGGACACATATTGGCAAAAGCTCAAGACCCTTCATTTTCAATTTAGTGTTCCAAGATCACATTGAGTCCATAGGAAAAGCCAATACTATTAAAAGGGGATAAGGTGTTCCTTAATGGCTTGCTTACTCAAAATGCTTAGTGATATGCTCCAAAATTCCTCAACCACTTTCTCATTTCCACATATGTCCTAAACCTAAAATCAAACTTGGCCCCACCGATTTGATTTATCCGGCGCCACCGAGTTCACTTGACAGAGCCATAGCCAGAAAACCTAATCAGTTCAGTCTCACCGATAGGGATCTCGATCTCATCAAGATGGGATTGCAAACTCTATGTTTCCCTTCGTAATGTTTCGGTCTAACCAGATGAGCGATCGGTCCCATCGAGTTCACAATGCAAACTCTCTGTTTCCTTCTCGTAACGTTTCGGTCTCACCGAAATGAGCGATCGGTACCACCGAGTTTGCTGGACCAAGTCTCTGTTTGCTTATTACTAAAATCAGTCTCACCGAGTTCATGTGATCGGTCTCACCGAGATGAGGTTTTGCCCTAACCCTAGCCCATTGGTCCCACCGAGTTCATATTGTCGGTCCCACCGAAAAGCCTAACGTTCACATTTTGAACCAGATCGATCTGACCGAGTTTCACTATTCGTTCCCACTGAGTTTGGTAAATTGTGTGTAGCGGTTAGATTTTGTGTGGAGGCTATGTATACCCCTCCACACCCTTCTCAATTTGAGAGAGAGCCATCAGAACGTGCCTACACTTCCACTACTCATTTCTGAGAGAGAACCACCTACTCATGTGTTGAGACCAAGATATTCCAATCCTACCACAAGAAACTTGATCTCTAGCCTTCCCCAAGTTGCTTTCCACTCAATCATCTTTCCACCACATCCAAATCTGTGGGAGAGAGTTGAGTGTTGGGGAAACTATCATTTGAAGCACAAGAGCAAGGAGTTCATCATCAACACACCATCTATTACCTTTTAGAGAGTGGTGTCTCTTAGATTGGTTAAGTGTCACTTGGGAGCCTCCGTCAGGATTGTGGAGTTGAACCAAGGAGTTTGTAAGGGAAAGGAGGTCGCCTACTTCGTGAAGATCTACCCAAGTGAGGCAACTCCTTCATGGGCGATGGCGATGGTGGGATGGCGATGGTGGGATAGACATGGTTGCTTCTTCGTGGTCCCTTCATGGGTGGAGCCCTTCGTGGACTCGCGCAGCCGTTACCCTTCGTGGGTGGAGCCCTTCGTGGGTGGAGCCCTTTGTGGACTCGCGCAACTGTTATCCTTCGTGGGTTGAAGTCTCCATCAACGTGGATGTAAGATAGCACCACCTATCAGAAGCACGCCAAAAATCTCCATGTCTACATCATGTTTGCTCGCTCCAAACTCCTCCCTTTTACCTTCATATGCAATGATTTACATTCTGCTTCTATACTCTTAGAATTGCATGTGTAGGTTGATTGCTTGACTTGTGTTAAGTTGCTAAAATCTTCCAAGACTTAAAATTTGGGAAAGGCTAGATTTTTATTTGGTCAAGTAGTCTAATCACCCCCCCCTATACATACTTTATCCATAGCTTTGGTGATCATAGCCTTGGTTTCACAACCTAGGAGAGTATGGCGTTTAGCGAGGGAAATTACCATCGTAGAGGTCCCTACTTTGATGGTACTAATTTTGCTAGTTGGAAGCATAAGATGAAAATGCATATTCTTGGACATAACCCCGTCGTTTGAGATATTGTGTGTATTGGTTTGCAAGGTGAATTGTTCAATGGGAGAGAACCAAATCCTGAAGCAACTGCAGAAGAATTGAAGATGCTACAATACAATGCTCAAGCTTGCGATATCCTCTTCAATGGATTGTGCCCCAAAGAATTCAACAAAATCACTCGTCTTGAGAATGCAAAGCAAATTTGGGATACTTTGATTGGTATGCACAAAGGTACTGAGTCCATCAAGGAATCCAAGTTGGATGTGCTTCAAAGTCAGCTTGACAAGTTCAAAATGAAGGATGGTGAAGTTGTCGCTGAAATGTACTCTAGGCTTGCTCTCATCACAAATGAGATTTCCGGCTTAGGAAGTGAAGAGATGACTGGCAGATTCATCATCAAGAAGATCCTAAGAGTCTTGGATGGAAAATATGATACTTTGTGCACATTAATCCAAATGATGCCCAGTTACAAAGATCTCAAGCCAACTGAAGTCATTGGAAGAATTGTTGCTCATGAGATGTCACTCAAGGATAAGGAAGGGCTTCACAACAAGTCTAGTGGTGCTTATAAAGCCTCATGTGATGCTCCTGCCACATCAAGTGAAAAACAAGTCTTCAATGAAGAATTGAGCTTAATGGTGAAGAACTTGAACAAATTCTACAAGAATAGAAGCAAAGAGAGAAGCTCCAAGTCAAGATCCTACCATGACAAAAGATCTTCTAGTCGTGATCGTAGTTGCTACAATTTCGAAGACCCAGACACTATTCCAATGAGTGTATGGCTCCCTACAAAAGAAAAGAAGACTCACCTAAAAGAAGAAGTAGAAGAGAAGAATCACCTCCAAGAGAGAGGGGGTAGAGATGATCATTATGAATGAAGACCCCCTCGCAGAAGAAAGGATTCGGAAAGGAAGGACAAGTCACCAAGGAGCTACACAAAATGAAGACATGAAGCTTATGTTGGTGAATGGGTATCTAGTTCTAACTCCGACCACCACTCTGAGAGAAGTTATCACTCCGACTCCGAATATACTCAAGATGAAGGTGTTGTCGGTCTTGCACTTGTGTCAACCAACTCCTACGACATATTTGACTCACCAAATGAATGAATTGGAAGATGCTTCATGGCTAACGGCCCCAAGGTATCACACCCCGAGTATATTGATTTGAGAAAAGTCCGTATTTCAACCCTGAACTAACCAGTCAGTTTAATTTACAACCCTAAACTTTAAAACCAGTCAAAATACACCTTCAACTATTCACAAAGTTCAAATCTCAACCCTGGTCGTGGTTTACCCTCCGCCAACCGGTTTTGACCAAAGCCAACACTGACGAGTCATGCCAACTCAGCAGCCAAATCCACCTTAGCATGGGGCTTGAAGGACTAAAAAAAGGGGGGTCATCTTTTTCTCGCTCAGCCGACCCCCGACCGCTTGCTCCTCCCGCAACCGGAGTCGCCTCCGTTGCCGTGGTCGCCTCTGCCGCACCTGACTCTGGCCGCTGCCGGTGTCGATCGATGTCAGTGCATCTTGTCTGCAGCCGGTGCCGGTTCACCCGTACCCAGCGCAGCCTCCGTCCACTATGCTTCCATGGGCGGCTCGGCTAAGCCCGTGAATTCTCCCTAGCCACTCTTGCCGCTGTGGGCACTGCTGCTGAAGACAAAAGGGGTTGGTTGTGCACCTACAACCATCGCCGGCCGCGCGCCTACTCGCCCACGACAAAGTTGGCGGGCGCCTACTCGCCCGCCAACCTATGCATGGTGGCGGGGCGAGGTGGTGTTGTGGCAAAGTTGTGGCAGTGGTCCGCCAGCCGGCCATGCGGCAGGGCCGACCAAGGCAGGCACGTGCAGCTCGTCGCTCGGGAGAGGAGTGGAGATTTTTTTATTTTGTCCTCGGTGGGTCCCACATGTAAGGATGGGTCAAAATGTGAGGTGGTAGTGCCCAGTTAGCAGTCAAAATCGCTTAACAGAGTCAAAACCGGGAGGAGGGTTGAGTTGTGAACCACTTGGTTAGTTCAGGGTATAGCTTGACCGGTTTTGAAGTTTGAGGTTGAAAACTAAACTGAGTGGTTAGTTCAGGGTTGTAATGTGGACTTTTATCTATTGACTTCAATAGTGATGAAGATGATTTGCTAGGTAATGATGAGTTACTTGTTGACAATCCTAGTGATGAAAATTATGAAGAAATTGCTATTAATCATGCTAATCAAGATGAAATGAATGACAATGATAAGAAGGAGATTGATTGTCTAACTAAAGAACTAAACACTCTTAAGTTAGCTCATGAAACTACTTTAGAAGATCATCGAGAACTTTTAAAAACTCATGAGAAGCTACGCTTCGAAAAGCTCAACCTAGAGCAATAGCATGGGTTCTTAAAGGCAATCGATGACGATCTTCGAAAGAAAAGTTCTTCTTACATTGCCAAGCGTTTACTCTTATCTACTTACAAGCCACAAGTAAAATCTAGCAACAAGAGTAAGAAAGATTCTTCTTCTAGTAGTAACAATAATCATGGTAAATCCAATATTGTTGCTACTAGTAGTTCTCTTGATTCCACTAATGATTCTCTTAGCCAAGTTACACTTTGTTGGTGTACTAGAATAGGGGTACCCTAGTATCCCGAACTTGTGCACGGGCAGTTGCAGCACCCCGCGGCAAGGCTTGCCGAGCGACCGCCAAGGTCCTCCATGGTTCCTTTGGATCCATTCAAGAACAAAGTATTTAAGCTCAGGAGACAAGGCCCCGGCAAGAGGAGCTTGCCGGGAAGGCCAACCAAGGCATCCCAAGGAACTTGCCGCGACGCGCCACGCGTCCCGGCAAGGTAACAAGGCCCCGGCAAGAGGAGCTTGCCGGGAAGACCAACCAAGGCATCTCAAGGCCTGGTGAGCGACAAGCACCCACGCTCCAGCACATCCACCAACGTGTCGCCCTGGGGGCCTTTCCAGGCGCGCGTGGCGAGACGCTGTGCAGCCAGCGGTGCGCGGTGGCATGCGAAGCTGACAAGACTGCCATCGTGGCGAGCGGTGGCGCCCCTGACGGTCCCTTTTTACACTGTTTAGGCGATGCAGACGGGCATTTAATGCCTTTGTCCCCTGCCGTCAGAGTTAGGTAGGAAGCACTGTGCAGGTGGTTGTACCAACCACCACCCCCTTTTCCATTTTTACCCTTCTCTGCGTTGCCACCTGTCGGTGACCCCTTGAGCATATAAAAGGAGGCCCATGCGCAACGTAGAGGGGGTTCGGCTGACTCGGAAGCCAGAAAAACACTTAGCTCTCTCGAGCAAGAACAGAATACAATCAGACAAGCAGCAGTAGAAGTATTATCTCTCCGGAGAGCTCCGAAGCTGGGTAAACTGCTCGTGTGCCTCGCCTCGATCTGCTCTTCGTGCGATCTCTGCCCCCCGCTGAACCGAAAGGGGCCACGGTCCGCCGGCCCCATAGGTGTTCGTGGATCAGTTTCCCCGACACACTTGATCAAGAAAATAGCTTATTGAAGGGAATTATAGAAAAAGGTGTTTACAAGAGCCTTGCCGGAAGTAAGCAATTTGAGGAAATTGTACGCAAGCAAGGAAGGCACCGGAAGAATCAAGGTGTTGGTTTTGAACGAAAGTTCAATGTCATTGGAGTTGAGTGGGAAGAAGATCAATACCCCAAGACGAAGTTTGTTCCTCAACAAGATAAGTACGGTCCTACTTCCTTCAAGGGAACACAAGCTCAAGATGATCTTCCACCACAAGACCACAAGCTAAAAGGCAAGGACAAGCTTCAAGAGGAGATTGATGCATATGAAGAAGCTCCAAAGGCCTTGGTCAAGTGGGTTCCCAAGACTACTTCAAGTTCTACTTCATCAAGTACATCTACAACCCCAAGGATTTCCATCAAGATGATGTGGATCCCGAAGAAGAACAAGAGAGTTCTTGAGGGTGACTCCACCAACATACTTCACTCTTATTCATATTGGCAAGGACAAGTGCAATCAACTTCCACATCTTGCACTAGTTCAAGAAGTCGCAAACCCTCTTGTTAGTAAGTCAAGGGACAAGGTAACCTAATGCTTTTATGGATATCATCATGTGTGTACTTCACTCTATGTCTACGGATATCCTTGTTTGTTCCTTGTGGGACTA
Organism: Triticum dicoccoides; assembly: GCF_002162155.2. NCBI lineage: Eukaryota > Viridiplantae > Streptophyta > Magnoliopsida > Poales > Poaceae > Triticum > Triticum dicoccoides. Next base: position 237,517,493 of record NC_041387.1, on the reverse strand, counting down.
ACCCATGTAGGTATTGAAAGTGCAACTCACTCCAATGGATTGCTCCAAATGATCTACATCAACATTGAGCATCCACATATTCAACATCTACATGAATTCATCATCGACAAAACCCAAGGTTAGTTCATCCCTCTAAAAGGGGATATGACATCTAGGGGGAGCTTTACTCTAAGAATTGAGCTAAAGCAACTCCAATGGTGTGAACACAATAATGCTTTATGTAAAAGTGGTACACTTGTGCTTAAACGATGAGTATGACCTATCATAAAATGTTCTCATTTGACTCCTAAGTCAATATACTCATATATAGATGACCTAGTCATCGCAAATTGCTTGATAGATGCTAGAGTGTTTGTGCATGTTTTGCCACATATTTTATTTGCTATCTTATTGTGTGAGCATGTTGGTTGCATAGTTTTCTTCATTCGAGGACATCCATTTTTTGCTTTAATTGTTTGCCTTTTCCTTTTTGCCAAATGGATGGACAAGAATGCCTAAGTACTCCCTCTAGCTATCTATGTTTTTCTCGTCTCAAACTCTATTCATGCTACATCACAAAGTTTGATTAAGTCATTCAAACCCTCTAGGTGAGGCTCACTCAGAGCCACGGATTCATCATAAACTTAAACTTCCAAAACCTCTTAATGCATTTCGGTCTGACCGATTCACACCATTCGGCCATACCGAGTTCATTGAGTTGATCTACGCTTCAATCTCGGTGCAACCGATTTGAACTTTTAGGTCTCACCAAGTTGCAATAACCGCTTGCGATTCTGCATCTCGGTGTCACCGAGTTGTTCCACTCGGTCACACCGATAGGGTCTGGATATAAATACTCATGGGCCAAAATTTGGAAATTTCTCTAAACCCTTTGCTCGGCCTGTCCAGCTCTACCGACTCAAGGTCTCCGGATCGTCTTCGCTGTCGCCAGCGACCTCCTACCGCTAGTCTGCGCCGCCGTCAATGGAAATCTCCGCCGCCGTTGTCGCCGTAGCGAGTTCACCATCAAGTTAGGGTATGAACTCGACCCCTTGTGCAATCTTTACCTCTGATTCTTGCACTAAGGTCAATGCCATGATTCTTACCACGTTTGAGATACTTCTATCCAACCAAAACTTCCTCTAGATTAGTTTTGATTCGAAAACTTAGGGTTAGGTTTCCACTGAACTCATCTCGACCGACCAATTTGGAGAATTCAGTCTCACCGATTTGGCCCAGGCCATTGCACTTGTATTTTTTGGTTTGACCGAAATATACAAATCGGTGTGACCAAGTTCATTTCTCTGTGAAACCCTAGCAATCTCTAGGTCACCGAACTGTGCCTCGGTCTGACCGATTTCACATGTTTACACTCTAAAAGTTGCTTCGGTGTCATCGAGTTTGACATATTGGTAGCTCCGAAATGATTTCTATAGAAAACTGAAACTAAGTTTTTGACTCATTTGTTTTGTAAAATCTCTGCACTTTGTTATGCCCATCCACTCTATCTCAACACTATCTATTCACAGGGTCAACTTTTAGTGCCAGCCATGTATGAAAATAGTGATAGCCAGAACAGATCTGAGGAATAGGTTCACATGAGTGAGGGCACTAGTCCCTCTGACAGCAGCTATGATGATGGGAGCAGAAGCACTCCTACCAACATGCCTAAGGCTGCAACCAGGCAGAGGAAGAAGAAAACCTCTGATTCAGAAGATGAAGATTTTGTGGCTGATGAGGAAGTCACATCAAAGAAGAAAGTTGTCCAAAAGGAGTTTGGCACTGCAGCCTCAACCAAGCCAGGTCTGATGAAGAAGGCACCAGCCAGAAGGATTCCTATGTCCAAAGCTAGAGCCTCAACACAAGAAGCAATTAAGCTCACTCTTGATCCAAAGGAGGCTACTAAGGGCAAGAAGAGAAATGAAAGGGTCAAGAAGACCATGGCCAGAGTGATTGGTAGACCATCTATGGTCAGGGATTCCGAGGATGATGAGGAGGAAGAGCCCATTGCACCTCCTACCAAAACTCAGAAGCTGATGGGGGATGCCATCAAGTCAAGGGATGCTCCATCAAAGCCCAAGACTGCCCCGCAAGGCTGCTGCACAAGCTTCCAAGCCTATAGCACCCAAAAGATCTACAAGGAACATTCCAGCTGCTGAGAAGAACAAGGCCCCAGTGCCTAAAGTTGAAGAAGAAGAAGATGCCCAAGTGCTCAGAAAGTTGAAGCCCAAGATGCCAGATCATGATGATACACATCCGGTGGTTGAAAATATGAAGTTGAGGAAAGATGCAGGTCTCGGGCTATGGAGACAGACATACCTATATGCCACAAGGAGAAGGACTGTTGTGGACTACAGGTTCCACACCAAGGAGCAGCAGGACTTCTGATAGTGCTCTTGGACAAGAAGCCCATTGTTAGTGACATGAGATGGGTTGATTGGGAGTACATTGACAACAATGCAGATTACTTCCCAGGAGTTCATGACAGCTTCAGACTGACTAGAGTTGATAAGTTTGTTGGTCAGAAGCTCACTAAGTGGAATGATGAGATGGTGATGCAGTTCTACTCCACTGCATATTTTTACCCAGATGGTAAAATTGTCTGGATGACTGAGGGTACAAGGTACCAATCATCTATTGCTGAGTGGGCCCAGCTTATCAATGCTCCTGAAGAACAATAGGATGACACAGATGTGTATGCCAAGCCCGGGAAAGGACACAACTCCATGGCGCACATGTACAAGGAGATTCCTGATGCTGCGTTGGAAACTCACAAGTATGGCTCAGTGTATTATCTGCTGTCTGGGCTGCCCACCATCAACACTATTCTAAGGCACACACTACTGCGCAAGTCTGGAGATGACAGGATGATCAGAGGGCACTCAATTAATTTGTTGCATATGTTTGATGCGCCAGAGAAGTTCAAGGTGATGACCTTGGTAGTAGAGACAATCAAGAGGATTGTTGCTGATCAGAAGAGATCATGTGGCTATGCTCCACACATCCAGATGCTCATCAACTCTAAGATGGGCAAAGGTATGTATCTCTTGGACAAGGAGCACCTTCCCCTTTTGCCTGAGTTTGAGGACAATGAGATTTTCATGGATGCATCACATCCTACATCAGTAGAGGCTCAGGATAAGAGGGAAAAAGCTAAGGCAGAGAAGACAGCACAATCTTCAAAAGTTCCGGATGCTTCAATAGTACACCTCAAGACCAAGTAGCATCAGCTTAGCTATCTGCTTGAGGCCACTATGAGTATTGAGAAAGGACTGGAAACCCTGACTCAAAATCAAGAGAGTCTTGAGAGGATCATCGAGACAAGGTTTTATGATCTAGACTTGAAGGTCACAGAGATCCAGACTACAGTTGAGCAGCTCCAGGAAGAAGTTGAAGAGATAAGAGGGTGTAGGATCGAAAGTATGTCTAGAGGGGGGGTGATTAGACTACTTGACCAAATAAAAACTTAACCTTTTCCCAATTTCAGTTCTTGGCAGATTTTAGCAAGTTAACACAAGTCAAGCAATCTTAACACAATTCAAGCAAGCATGCAAAGAGTATATAAGCAGCGAAAAGTAAAGCATGCAACTTGCAAAATTGTAAAGGGATGGGTTTGGAGAGAGCAGACGCAATAGGAGATACGGATGTTTTGTCATGGTTCCGATAGGTGGTGCTATCGTACATCCACGTTGATGGATACTTCAACCCACGAAGGGTAACGGTTGCGCGAGTCCACGGAGGGCTCCACCCACGAAGGGTCTACGAAGAAGCAACTTTGTCTATCCCACGTCCATCGCCCACGAAGGGCTTGCCTCACTAGGGTAGATCTTCACGAAGTAGGCGATCTCCTTGCCCTTACAAACTCCTTGGTTCACTCCACAATCTTGTCGGAGGCTCCCAAGTGACACCTAACCAATCTTGGAAACACCACTCTCCAAAAGGTAATAGATCGTGTGTTGATGATGGACCCCTTGCTCTTGTGCTTCAAATGATAGTCTCCCCAACACTCAACTCACTCTCATAGGATTGGATTTGGTGGAAAGACGATTTGAGTGGAAAGCAACTTGGGGAAGGCTAGAGATCAAGATTCATATGGTTGGATTGGAATATCTTGGTCTCAACACATGAGTAGGTGGCTCTCTCTCAAAAAATGAGTAGTGGAAGTGTAGGCACGTTCTGATGGCTTCCCTCACGAGTGATGAGAGGGTGGAGGGGTATATATAGCCTCCACACAAAATGTAACCGTTACACACAATATACCAAACTCGGTGAGACCGAATCAGAAAACTCGGTCGGACCGATTTAGTACATATGTGACCGTTAGGCAATTTTGGTGGGACCGACATGTCAACTCGGTGGGACCGATATCATTAGGGTTAAGGCATAACGTAATCTCGGCTGGACCGATTACTCAAACTCGGTTGGACCGACTTTGGTAAGAAGCTAACAGAGAGTTGGTCAGGCAAACTCGGTGGGACCGATTCACTCGTCTCGGTGGGACCCAAACGTTACGAAAAGGAAACAGGGAGTTTGCATTGCAGACTCGGTGGGACCGATCACTCATCTCGGTTAGACCGAAACGTTACGAAGGGAAACAGAGAGTTTGCAACCCCATCTCGGTGAGACCGAGATCCCTATCGATGAGACCAAAGTGACTAGGGTTTCTGTCAGTGGCTATGTCAAATGAACTCGGTGGCACCGGATCGATCAAATCGGTGGGGCCGAGTTTGACTTTTGGTTTGGGACATATGTGGATATGAGAAAGTGGTTGATGGCTATTGGAGCATATCACTAAGCAGTTTGAGCAAGCAAGCCATTAAGCAACACCTCATCCCCTTTTAATAGTATTGGCTTTCCTATAGACTCAATGTGACCTTGGATCACTAAAATAGAAAATGTAGAGTCTTGGACTTTAGAGATTGATCCAATCTTTTCTCCTTAGAATTTTGAGAGGTCCACATTCCTTATCCATGCCATGCCAATCATTGAACTTTCCTGAAATATTTACCTTGAAAAGGCATTAGTCCAATGAGCTATATGTCGTTAATCATTACCAAAACCACCCAGGGATAATTGCACTTTCAATCTCCCCCTTTTTGATAATTTATGACAACATATAGATCGAAGCTTCGACAAATGATAATAAGATTGAAATACATCTTTTCTTTGAGAAGTATGTGATAAGTAAGAGCTCCCCCTAAATTCGTGCACTATTTAAAATTTGCTTTGGACTGCAAATGCACAATGTGTTCGGATCATGGGTCACTCTTCCATGTCACTTACATCTTGCTGGAGCGCTCAAAATGATAATAATTGAAAACATGCACGCATCACCAAGCAAAGTGAATGATCATAAATGGATATGAAGGATAATATCATTCAAGCACACATTAAAGGTAGCATATGATCAAACACATGATCATCCATGTATCTCACAAAAGACATAGTGTATCAAGCAAACACACAATAAAGTTCAAGCAAATAAAATGCAAAGAGAGACAAAACAACACACTCTCTCTCTCTCTCGAAGACTATGATCTATACATATTTCTCCCCCTTTGGCAACAAGTTACCAAAAAGTTAAAAATATGCATAGTGTTATGCGTCTCTCAGGCTTGGTCTTCATGAGGTGGTGTAGAGATGACTCCAAGGATGAAAGCTTATGTTGATGTAGCTGGAGCTGATGGAGTGGCTGCTGGAGCTGGTGGCACTGAAGTTGTGGCTGCTTGTGCAGATGTAGTAGCTCTTGTATCTGGAACAGGCACTGCAGCAGACCTCTGACTTCTTGGCACTCTCATGAAAGCATCTGTGGTAGACTTTCCTTTCTTGTCCTCCACTTCCTCCTAAAGTTGCTCAATCACTGACTGAATATCAGTAACTTTGGCATCAAGATCATAGAATTTCTGCTCAGTGATCCTCTCCAAGCTCTCCTGGTTTTGAGTCAGGGTGGCCAAGCCCTTCTCAATCCTCAAGGTGGATTGGATCAGATATCCAAGCTGATCTTGCTTGCTCTTCAAGAACACCTGAGGTGCCTCTTCAGCACTTGGCATCTTTGCAGCTTTCTCTGCCCTTGCCTTCTTTCTATTCTCATGTGCTTGCACTGAGGATGGATCTTCCTCATTCATGACAACAATGTTATCCTCAAAGTCTGGCCTGAGGGGTAAATGCTCCTTGTCCAATAGATATGTGCATGTGCCCATCTTGTAGTTGATGAGCACTTGAATTTGTGGAGCATACCCACAAGACCTCTTCTGATCTGCAGCTGTCCTCTTGATTGTTTCCACAATCAGATTCATCACTTTGAACTTTTGAGGGACATAAAATATATGCAGCAAGTTGATGGAGTGTCCTCTTATCATTCTGTGATCTCCATATTGTGGCAAAAGAGTGTGCCTCGGAATGGTATTGATAGTAGACAGGCCTGACAGTAAGTGCTTCACTGGGCCAAACATGTGAGTCTCTAGGTCTGCATCAGGAATCTCCTTGTACATGCTTGCCATTGAGTTATGATCTTTCTTCTTCTTGGCATACACATCCAAGTCATCTTCATGAGCTTCTAGGGCATTGATCAATCTAGCCCACTCATCAACTGTGGACTGGTACCTTGTACCCTCTGACATCCATACAATTCTGCCATCTGGATAGAAATGAGCAGTAGAGTAAAATTGCATGATTAGCTCATCATTTCATTTTGTGAGCTTCTGGCCAACAAACTTGTCCACTTCACAGGCCTTGAAGCTGTCATAAACACCTGGGAAGTGATCTTCATTTTCTCTAATGTAAGTCCAGTCGACCCATCTCATGTCACACACTATGGGCTTCTTGTCAAGCAGGATTGTCTCATAGAAATCTTGTTGTTCCTTTGTGTGGAACCTGTAATCCACATCAGTTCTCCTCCTTACATCATATGGGTCATTCTTCCTCCACTGTCTCAGTCCTGCATCCTTCCTGATCCTCATGTCCTCTACAACAGGATGTGCATCATTATGGTCTGGAATCTTGGGTTTGAGCTTCCTTAGCACTTGGGCTTCAACTTCCTCATCTTCAACTTCAGGCACTGGGGCCTTGTTCTTCTCCTCAGCAGGTATGTTCCTGGTACTCCTCTTGGGTGCACTCTTGGTGGATGGAGTAGCAGCTTTGGGAGCAGATTTGGGCTTAGCAGCAGCCCCTGACTTAATAGCATCTCCCATGAGCTTCTGTGCCTTAGGAGATGGAGCAGCATCCTCTTCCTCTTCATCATCAGATCTCACCATTGTAGACTTTCCAAGTACCTTAGTTGTTGTTTTTCTTTCCCTCTTCTTCTTCTTGTCCTCACCAGCTGCCTCTTCTTTAGATTCAATGGTGAACTTCATAGTTTCACCTGTGGCAACTTTCCTTGGCTTGGATGTAGGCACTCTCCTTGTAGGTGCCTTTCTGTTCATGCCTGTCCTAGTTGATGCAGGAGTGCCAAACTCTTTCAAGTGGCCTCATTCTCAGCTGCAACATAGTCTTCATCCTCTGAATCAGAAGTTCTCTTCTTCCTTGTTCTAGTAGCTGCCTTGGGCAAGTTACTAGGTCTGCTCCTGCTGCCCTCATCATAGCTGCTGGAGGGACTAGTGCCCTCACTCAGCTGCTCTTGCTATTCAGACCTATTCTGGCTGTCACTCTGGTCAGACATCTTGCACGCAAACTGTCAGTAGACCCTATGAATAGGTTGTAGGTGAGGTAGAGTAGATGAGCATCACAAAGTACAAAGGTTTTGCAAAACAAATTGAGTCAAAAACTTAGTTTTAGTTCTCTACAGAAGTGATCTCAGAGCTACCTAATTGACAAACTCTGTGATACGAAGCAACACTTGGAACCTAAACTAGTGAACTCGGTTGGCCGAGTCACAGTTTGGTGGCACCGAGATTGCTAGGGTTTCACATAATCTTGAACTCGGTCACACCAATTTGCACGTTTCGGACAGACTGAAAAGCGCATGTGCAATGGCCTAAGCCAAATCGGTGAGACCGATTTCTACATTTCGGTCGGTCCTTGATGAGTTCTGTGGAGAGCTAACCCTAAAATTTTCGAATCAATCTAGACCTATGGAAGATTTAGCTGCATAGATTAATCTCATTCATGGAAAGAAACATGGCATTGTCCTTGTGCTAGGAATCGGAGTGAAAATGACAGCACAAGGGGTCGAACATGTACCCTAGAACGGCGAGTGTTCGCTACGGCGGTGATGGCAGAGCAGAATCCGTCGACGGCGGCAGATTCCAACGGCGGGAGGTCGTTGGCGGTGAGAAGACTATCCGGAGACCCGAGGAGGCAGAGCACGACACGCGCGGGCTGAGAGGATTTGAAGTAATTTCCAAAATCTCACCCGTGGGTATTTATATCCCGACCCTGTTGGCGTGACCGAGTGGAACAACTCGGTGGCGCCGGGATTGCAGAATTGCAAGCGGTTGCTGCAACTTGGTGTGACCGAAGTGTTCAAATCGATTACACTGAGATGAAAACCTAGATCAACTTAGTGAACTCGATTTGACCGAAATGGATGTCATGGTCAGACCAAAATGCACAAAGAGGTTTTGGAAGTTTAAGTCTATGACGATCGGGGATTCTGAGTGCTCCTCACACAGAGTGGTTCGAATCTGACTTGATCAAACTTTGTGATTTAGCATGAATAGAGTTAGAGACGAGAAAAGCATAGATAGATAGAGAAGGTTCTTAGGCATTCTTGTCCATCCACTTGGCAAAAGAGAAAAAAGCCAAACACACAAAACAACAAGTGGATGTCCTCGAATGAGTCAAATATGCACCCAACATGCTCACACAATAAAATGGCAAATGAAATATGTGGCAAAGCATGCACAACCAATTCTAGCATCTATCAAACAATTGGCGATGACTAGGTCATCTATATATGAGTATATTGACTTAGGAGTCAAATGAGAACATTTGATCATAGGTCATACTCATCGTTTAAGCACAAGTGGGGTTGCCACTTTTACATAAAGCATTGTTGTGTTCACACCATTAGAGTTGCTTTAGCTCAATCTTTAGAGTAAAGCTCCCCCTAGATGTGAGATCCCCCCTAAGAGGGATGAACTAACCTTGGGTTTTGTCGATGATGACTTCATCTAGGTGTTGAAGATGTGGATGCTCAATGTTGTTGTAGATCATTTGGAGCAATCCATTGGAGTGAGTTGCACTTTCAATACCTACAAGGGTTAGTCCCACAAGGAACAAACAAGGATATCCATAGAGACATAGAGTTATGCACACACAAGATGATATCCATGAAAACATTAGGTTACCTTGTCCCTTGTCTTACCAACAAGAGGGTTTGTGACTCCTTGAACTAGTGCAAGATGTGGAATTTGATTGCACTTGTCCTTGCCAAAATGATATGAGTGAAGAATATTGGCGGAGTCATCCTCAAGAACTCTCTAGTCCTTCTTTGGGATCCACATCATATTGATGGGAATCCTTGGGGTAGTAGTGGAACTTGATGAAGTAGAACTTGATGTAGTCTTGGGAACCCACTTGACCAAGGCCTTAGGAGCTTCTTCAAATGCATCGATCTCCTCTTAAAGCTTGTCCTTGCCTTTTTGCTTGTGGTCTTGTGGTGGAAGATCATCTTGAGCTTGTGTCCCTTGCAAACAAGTAGGATCATACTTCTCTTGTTCGGGAACAAACTTTGTCTTAGGGTATTGATCTTCTTCCCACTCAACCCCATTGGCATTGAACTTTCGTTCAAAACCAACACCTTAATTCTTCCGGTGCCTTCCTTGCTTGCGTACAATTTCTTCAAATTGCTTACTTCTGGCAAGGCTCTTGTAGACACCCTTCTCTATAATTCCCTTCAATAAGCTATTTTCTTGCTCAAGTGTAACTTGGCTAAGAGAATAATTAGTGGAATCAAGAGAACTACTAGAAGCAACAACATTGGATTTAGCATGATTATTGTTACTACTAGAAGAAGAATCTTTCTTACTCTTATTACTAGACTTGACTTGTGGCATGTAAGTAGATAAGAGTAAATGCTTGGCAATGTAATAAGAACTTTTCTTGCGAAGATCATCATTGATTTCCTTTAAAAACTCATGCTCTTGCTCAAGGTTGAGCTTTTCAAAGCGTAACTTCTCATGAGTCTTTAAAAGTTCTCGATGATCTTCCAAGGTAGTTTCATGAGCTAACTTAAGAGTGTTTAGTTCTTTAGTTAGATGCTCGATCTTCTCCTTATCATTGTCATTCGTTTTATCTTGATTAGCATGATTAATTGACGTTTCATCATAGTATTCATCACTAGAGTTGTCAACATGTAAATCATCATCACCTAACAAGTCATCTTCATCACTATTGAAATCAACATAATCGGTGTGTGATACCTTTGGGCCTTTACCCCTGAAGCATCTTCCAATTCCTTCATTTGGTGAGTCAAATATGTCGTAGGAGTTGGTTGACACAAGTGCTAGACCAGCAACACCTTCATCTTCAGTATATTTGGAGTCGGAGTTATAGCTTCTCTCGGAGTGATGGTCGGAGTCGGAGCCGGATACCCATACACCAACATGAGCTTGATGTCTTTTCTTTGTGTAGCTCTTTGATGATTTGTCCTTCCTTTCCGACTCCTTGCTTCTTCGAGAGGTTCTTCGTTCATAATGATCATCTCTACTCCTCTCTCTTGGTGGTGATTCTTCTCTTCTACTTCTCCTTTTGGGTGAATCTTCTCTCCTTTTGTAAGGAGCCGTACACTCATTGGAATAGTGTCCGGGTCTTCCACAATTTTAGCAATTACGTTCACGACTCGAAGATCTTTTGTCATTATAGGACCTTGACTTGGAGCTTCTTTCCTTGCTTCTACTCTTGTAGAACTTGTTGAAGTTTTTCACCATTAATCTCAATTCCTCATTCAAGGTTTATTTCTCACTTGATGATGTAGGAGCATCACATGAGGCTTTGTAAGCACCACTTGACTTGTTGTGAAGCTCTTCCTTATCCTTGAGTGACATCTCATGAGCAATAATTCTTCCAATGACTTCTGTTGGCTTTAGATCTTTGTAATTGGGCATCATTTGGATCAATGTGCACACGGTGTCATATTTTCCATCCAAGGCTCTTAGGATATTCTTGATGATGAATTTGTCGGTCATCTCTTCACTTCCTAAGTCGGCAATCTCATTTGTGATGAGAGCAAGCCTAGAGTACATTTCAGTGACACCTTCAGCATCCTTCATTTTGAACTTGTCAAGTTGACTTTGAAGCACATCCAATTTGGATTCCTTGATGGAGTCGATACCTTCGTGCATATCAATCAAAGTATCGCAAATTTCCATTGCATTCTCAAGGTGGCTGATTTTGTTGAATTCTTCGGGGCACAATCCATTGAAGAGAATATAACAAGTTTGAGCGTTGTATTGCAGCATCTTCAACTCTTCTGCGGTAGCTTCACAGTTCGGTTCTCTCCCATCAAAGAATTCACCTTGCAAGCCAATACACACAATAGCCCAAACGGCGGGGTTATGTCCAAGAATATGCATTTTCATCTTATGCTTCCAACTAGCAAAATTAGTACCATCAAAGTAAGGACCTCTACGGTGGTAATTTCCCTCGCTAGACGCCATACTCTCCTAGGTTGTGAAACCAAGGCTATGATCAGCAAAAGCTATGGAAATCAAGGCAAATGGAGACCAAACCTCTGATACCAATTGTAGAATCGAAAGTATGTCTAGAGTCCACGGAGGGCTCCACCCACAAAGGGTCCACGAAGAACCAACCTTGTCTATCCCACCATGGCAATCGCCCACGAAGGACTTGCCTCACTAGGGTAGATCTTCATGAAGTAGGTGATCTCCTTGCCCTTACAAACTCCTTGGTTCACTCCACAATCTTGTCGGAGGCTCCCAAGTGACACCTAACCAATCTAGGAGACACCACTCTCCAAAAGGTAATAGATGGTGTGTTCATGATGAACTCCTTGCTCTTGTGCTTCTCCCCAACACTCAACTCACTCTCATAGGATTGGATTTGGTGGAAAGATGATTTGAGTGGAAAGCAACTTGGGGAAGGCTAGAGATCAAGATTCATATGGTTGGATTGGAATATCTTGGTCTCAACACATGAGTAGGTGGCTCTCTCTTAGAAAATGAGTAGTGGAAGTGTAGGCACGTTCTGATGGCTTCCCTCGTGAGTGAGGAGAGGGTGGAGGGGTATATATAGCCTCCACACAAAATCTAACCGTTACACACAATATACCAAACTCAGTGAGACCGAATCAGAAAACTTGGTCGGACCGATTCAGTACATATGTGACCGTTAGGCAATTTCGGTGGGACTGACATGTCAACTCGGTGGGACCGATATCATTAGGGTTAGGGCATAAAGTAATCTCGGCTAGACCAATTACTCAAACTCGGTTGGACCGACTTTGGTAATAAGCTAACAGAGAGTTGGTCCGGCAAACTCGGTGGGACCGAAGCGTTACGAAAAGTAAACAGGGAGTTTGCATTGCAGACTCGGTGAGACCGATTGCTCATCTCGGTTAGACTGGAACGTTACAAAGGGAAACAGAGAGTTTGCAACCCCATCTCGGTGAGACCGAGATCCCTATCGATGAGACCGAAGTTACTATGGTTTCTGGCAGTGGCTATGTCAAATGAACTCGGTGGTGCCGGATGGATCAAATTGGTGGGGCCGAGTTTGACTTTTGGTTTGGGACATATGTGGATATGAGAAAGTGGTTGAGGACTTTTGGAGCATATCACTAAGCATTTTGAGCAAGCAAGCCATTACGCAACACCTCATCCCCTTTTAATAGTGTTGGCTTTCCTATAGACTCAATGTGACCTTGGATTACTAAAATAGAAAATGTAGAGTCTTGGACTTTAGAGCTTGAGCCCATCTTTTGTCCTTAGCATTTTGAGGGGTCCACATTCCTTATCCATTCCATGCCAATCATTGAAGTTTCCTAAAATATTTACCTTGAAAAGGCATTAGTTCAATGAGCTATATGTTGTTAATCATTACCAGAACCACCCAGGGATAGTTGCACTTTCAGAGGGAGAGCTACCACTAAAGCTTTTTAGAGAGTGCCAAGGGCAGAAAGGTCTGCAGTTGTGCCAGCCAGTGACACTAGGGCTACTACTTCAGCACCAGCAGCTACAGCCTCTGTTGTTCCTGCAGTTGCAACTCCACCAGCTCCAGAGACCTCTTTAGATGCATTTTTTGCAGGACTCCTCTCCACACCACCTTCGCACACCAGAGCTCCCGGAGATCATGCTTAGAGAGCTGCATAGCACTATGCATTTTCAAGCTTTTTGGTAACTTGTTACCAAAGGGGGAGAAAGTGTATAGATCATAGGCTTCAAGAGAGAGAGTGTGTGTTTTGCTTATTTTTTCTCTCTTGCTACCTTGTTTTTGCTTGCTTGTTTGGTTGATACACTATTTGTCTTATGTGTGAGATACTCCTATGATCATGTGTTTGATCATATCTTGCTTTAATGTGTGTGCTTGAATGATGATATTCTATCTCTTATGTATCATCATTCATATCTTGCCTTGGTGATGAGTGCATATTTTATATTCTACCAGTTTGAGTGCTCCACCAAGATGTATGTGACATGGAAGATTAACCCATAATCCTAATCGATTGTGCATTTGCATTCAAAAGCAAATTTTAAATAATGCACAAATTTAGGGGGAGCTCTTTCTTATCACATACTTAAAGCGATGATGTACTTCATTTATATTATAATTTGTCGAAGCTTTGATCTATATGTTGTAATTAATTACCAAAAAGGGGGAGATTAAGAGTGCAAATAATCCCCGAGTGGTTTTGGTAATTCATAACAACATATAGCTCATTAAACTAATATCCATTCAAGATTAATGTTTCAGAAAGTTCAATGTTTCATATGGCATGGACTAGAGATGTGGACCCCTCAAAATGCTAAGGACACATATTGGCAAAAGCTCAAGACTCTTCATTTTCAGTTTAGTGATCGAAGATCACATTGAGTCCATAGGAAAAGCCAATACTATTAAAACGGGATGAGGTGTTACTTAATGGCATGCTTGCTCAAAATGCTTAGTGATATTCTCCAAAAGCCCCCAACCACTTTCTCATTTCCACATATGTACTAAACCTAAAGTCAAACTTGGCCCCACCGATTTGATCTATCCGGCATCACCGAGTTCACTTGACGTAGCCATAGCCATAAACCCTAATCAGTTCGGTCTCATCGATAGGGATCTTAGTCTCACCGAGATGGGATTGCAAACTCTCGGTTTCCCTTCGTAATATTTCGGTCTAACCGAGATGAGCGATCGGTCCCACCGAGTTGGAAATGAAAACTCTCTGTTTCCTTTTCATAATGTTTCGGTCTCACCAAAAAGAGCGATCGGTCCCACCGAGTTTGCTGGACCAAGTCTCTATTTGCTTATTACTGAAATCGGTCTCACCGAGTTCATGTGATCGGTCTCACCGCGATGAGGTTTTTCCCTAACCCTAGCGGATCGGTCCCACCGAGTTGATATTGTCCGTCCCACTGAAAAGCCTAACATTCACATTTTGAACCAGATCAGTCTGACCGAGTTTCACTATTCGGTCCCTCCGAGTTTGGTAAATTGTATGTAATGGTTAGATTTCGTGTGGAGGCTATATATACCCCTCCACCCCCTTCTCCATTTGAGAGAGAGCCATCAGAACGTGCCTACACTTCCACTACTCATTTTCTGAGATAGAACCACCTACTCATGTGTTGAGACCAAGAGATTCCAATCCTACCACAAAAATCTTGGTCTCTAGCCTTCCCCAAGTTGCTTTCCACTCAAATCATATTTCCACCACATGAAAATCTGTGAGAGAGAGTTGAGTGTTGGGGAGACTATCATTTCAAGCACAAGAGCTTGGAGTTCATCATCAACACACCATATATTACCTTTTGGAGAGTGGTGTCTCCTAGATTGGTTAGGTGTCACTTGGGAGCCTCCATCAAGATTGTGGAGTTGAACCAAGGAGTTTGTAAGGGCAAGGAGATCGCCTACTTCATGAAGATCTACCCAAGTGGCTTCTGATGCTACGAGGGATTTTGGCCATCCTTTTTTGTCAAAGGTAGTCTTCACTGCCTCTTGGAATATTTGGACGCAAATAAATGGGAAGATTTTCAGAAATGAATCACCATCTTTCAGATCATGGAGGAGAATTTTTTTGCATGACATCTCTCTTTTAGCTCATAGAATCAAATGTAAATATAGGAATAGATTAACCTCTTGGATAGCTGCCTTACCCTAACCACTTCTTTTGTAAGTATTACTCTCTCCTCCTTTGTCTTAACTTTGTAACTTTGTAATACTTTGGTTCTGTGGTTTAATAAAAGACTGTGAGGTTGTTGCCTTGCAGTATATAGTCAAAAAAAGTGAGGCAAGTCCTTTGTGGGTGATGGCCATGGTGGACTAGACAAGGTTGCTTCTTCGTGGACCCTTCGTGGGTGGAGCCCTCCATGGACTCGCGCAACCGTTACCCTTCGTGGATTGGAGTCTTCATCAACGTGGGTGTACGATAGCACCACCTATCGGAACCACGCCAAAAATCTCCATGTCTACATTGCATTTGCTCCCTCCAAACTCCTCCCTTTTGCCTTCATATGTAATGATTTACATTCTGCTACTATACTCTTAGAATTGCATGTGTAGGTTGATTACTTGACTTGTGTTAAGTTGCTAAAATCTTCCAAGCCTTAAAATTGGGAAAAGGCTAGATTTTTATTTGGTCAAGTAGTCTAATCACCCCCCCCCCCTCTAGACATACTTTCGATCCTACAGTCGCCAATATGGTGCATCAGAGGTACTTAAATTCTCACAAGCCCAAGGGAAAGAATGGTGTCCAAGAGAATACTAACTTTAAGAAAAAGGTAAGAAGACGTTCAAGAAGAACAAAAAGGGAGATGGTTGCTTCACTTGTGGTTCGGATGAACATTGGGCCAACAAGTGCCGAAACAAGTACAAGAAGCCAGGGCAGGACCACAAGTCTACCAACATGATTGTGAGCAACAATAAGAATGGTGCATCTCGGTATTGTAATTTATTTACTATGTTTTCAGTTTGTTAATCCACTGATTAGCGGGTGGACACACGTACAAGTATTCATGTGTGCGCTAACATTTCATTGTTTTCTTCTTGCCAGGTCACATGCCACGGGTCCATATTGATGGGAAGTGGCGCAAGTGATTCTTTTCATAGTGTTGGCACGGTCGATCTGAAGTTTACTCTGGGAAGGATCATGCAGCTGAAGAACATGCAGCATGTCCCCGCCATCAAGAAGAACCTCGTTAGTGGCTCCCTTCTATGTAGAGAAGGGTTTAAGTTGGTCTTCGATTCTAATAAATTAGTTGTTATGAAATATGGACTATTTGTTGGAAAAGGTTATGAATGCGGAGGAAATGTTCCGCTTTTCCCTTGCAAATTTTTGTAATAAATTCATGAACAATATTCATTCGAGTTTTAATGAATCTGAAGTTTGGCATTCACGTCTTTGTCACATTAGTTTCGGTGTTATGACGTGGCTAGCTAAGTTGAATTTAATCCCGAGTTTCACTTTAGCCAAAGGTTCTAAGTGCCTTTCATGTGTGCAAGCTAAGCAACCTCGCAAGCCTCACAAGACTGTGGAGGAGAGACACCTGGCGCCACTAGAACTCATACATTCTGACCTTTGTGAGATGAATGGTGTGTTGACTAAAGGTGGAAAGAAATACTTCATGATATTTATAGATGATTCCACTAGATATTGCTATGTGTGTCTATTAAATACTAAAGATGAGGCTCTACACCTTTAAAATCTATAAGGCAGAAGTTGAGAATCAACTTGAAAAGAAAATTAAACGAGTCTGATCAGATCATGGTGGAGAGTACTTCTCGAGTGAGTTTGATTCCTTCTGTGCGTAATATGGTATTATTCATAAGTGGACGCCTCCCTATTCACCCTAGTCAAACAGGGTTGTCGAATGTAAAAAACGTACTCTAACTGATTGGGTTAACGTCATGTTAGATACATCGGGTTTCTCCAAGGCATGGTGTGGGAGGCTATGTTGAAGTCATGTCATGTCCTGAATAAAGTTTTGACAAAGGATAACGAGATCACTCCCTATGAGAAATGGGAGAAGAGAAGGACGACACTCTCATACATATGTACTTGGGGTTATTCGGTGAAAGTCAATGTGCCGATCCCCAAAAAGCGTAAGCATGGATCAAACACCGTGGACTGTGTTAATTTGGGATACGCTAAGGAAATTAGAAAAATGTGGGAAATTTGTATATCAATCATGTGTAAAACAATTCGGAATTTTATCTTATTCCAGTGAATTTAAACAATTCTGCTACTGGGCACAAAATTTCTGTTTTCTCACAAAATCAAATCAACTATCAACCAAATCATATCAAAGGCTCTACTTGGCACAAACACTAATTTAAACACAAAAACACAACCATAATAGTAGCATAATTGCATGCACACATAAAAAATAGAAAAGAAATAACCAAAATAAATATAACTATTGGGTTGCCTCCCAACAAGCGCTATTGTTTTATGCCCCTAGCTAAGCATAATGCATAGTTTCAAGTGTTGTCATCCTTTGTCTTAATGGCCCTAGCAACTCTCTTTGCCATTACCAATAATATGAACTAGGTGATCAAGCTTGGTACTAAGGATTTTTATTTCTTTCAAAACACAAAGGCCAACCTTATGTTCTAAAGCATCAAATCTCCTATTATGCGACACCACATTACTATTTATTTTAGAAGCAAGATTAAATATTCCTCGAAAGTTGCAATCCGTACTAGTTTTAGTTTCTTCTATTAGCTCAATTGGACGATAGCTTACTAGAATGGTAGGCTCAATAGTTTCAACTTTCGGTTGTTCAAATATGCTTTTCATCTTTTCATAGGTGTCAAAGGCATTATTTCCATGGAAATCATTTTCAAACATAGAATCCAAGACACGTCTATGAACAAGAGGTAGACCAACATAAAAACTTTCTAAGGAGCAATTTAACATGACTCTTAGGCTTAGCTATCATTTGTATTTCTAACAATCTATCCCAAGCTCCTTTTAAAGATTCATCATTAGAATGCTTGAAATTTAAATTTCCTAAACCTTCTCCTAGTTAAGGAGGGGAAGGCATATCGGGAGAAGAGCTGGCCATAATAATAAAGCAAGTCAAACAAGCAAAAAGGCAAACAAAAAATATTTGTGTTTTTGTGAAAACGCTTTAGACGTGGGGGAGATGAAAACGAGAGGAAAATGGCAAATGAAAGTAAATGCAAGGAGATGACAGTTTATGCAATGGTACTTGCTAGGTTTTGGCAATGGCACCAAAAATTGTTCCTGCTACTTGTGAAATGCGTTGGGATTTCCTCAAAGAGGAGAGGATAATGCAGTACAACAGAGATAAGTATTTCCCTCGGTTAAAACCAAGGTTATCAATCCGGTAGGAGAACCACGCAAGACCTTGTGAACAGCACCTACACACAAAAGAACAAATACTTGCACCCAACGCGATCAAGGGGGTTGTCAATCCCCTCGGCGGTTAATTACAAGGATCAAGTCTGAATATGGTAGATAGATAAACAAAAACACAAAATAAAATAGTAGTAAATTAATTGCAGCAAAGTATTTTTGGATTTTAATATATGATAAAGATAGACCCGCGTTTTCACTAGAGGCTTCTCTCTCGACCAAAAAGCATACAGTGGGTAAACAAATTACTATTGGGTAATTGATAGAGAAGTGCATAGTTATTACAATATTCAAGGAATGATCATGTATATAGGCATCACGTACGAGACAAGTAGACGACTCCGGCCTGCATCTACTACTATTACCCACACATCGACCGCTATCCAGCATGCATCTAGAGTATTAAGTTCATAAAGAACGAGTAATGCCTTAAGCAAGATGCCATGATGTACACAAAGTAAACTCAAACAATATGAATAAACCCCATCATTTCATCCTTAATGGAAACAATACAAATACGTGTCTTGTCCCTTTCTGTCATTGGAATGTAGAGCGCTGGAAGATTGAACCCATTACAAAGCACCTCTCCCTTTGCAAGATAAATCAATATAGTTGGCCAAACCAAACGAATGGATCGGAGAGAAATACAAAGTTATAATAATCGTGCATAAAAGAGTTCAGAGAAGACTCAAATAATATTCTAGATAATCTAATCATAAACCCACAATTCATCAGATCCCAACAACCACACCGCAAAAGAAGATTACATTGAATAGATCTCCAAGAACATCGAGGAGAACATTCTATTGAAGATCAAAGAGAGAAGAAGCCATCTGGCTACTATCCATGGACCCATAGGTCTGTGGTAAACTACTCACAAATCATCGGAAGGGTAGGAAGGTTGATGTAGAGGCCCTCTGTGATTGATTCCCCCTCTGGCAGAGTACTAGAAAAGGTCTCCAGTGGGATCTTCGAAGAACAAAAACTAGTGGCGGCGGAAAAAGTATTGTGGGTGGATCTATGTTGGTTTCCCAATTTTAGAGAATTTATAGAGGTGGAATTAGGTTAGACCGAGCCACGAGGAGCCCACAAGACACTAGGGCGTGCCTACCCCCTAGGCGTGCCCTATTGCCTTGACATCTCCTCGTTGCACGTCTGGTCTCCTCCCGAAGCTTCTAAGGTCTCTTTTGTCCAAAAAAATCATCAAAAAAAAGTTTCGTGGCATTTGGACTTCGATCGGTACAGATTTCCTGGAAAACCAAAAAACAAGCAAAAACAGCGAGTGGCACTTGGCACTAAGTTAATAGATCAGTCCCAAAAAATGATATGTAATTGCATATAAAACATCCAAGAATGATACTATAATAGCATGGATTATAGATACGTTCAAGATGTATCAATGGTCAGGAAGGAAAAGTGTGTAGGTTGCTAAAATCTTTATGTGGCCTGAGACAAGCACCTAAGTAATGGCACATTGGCATGAGAAGTTTAATACAACTCTGACATCTATTCGCTTTGTTGTTAGTGAAGATGACAAATGTGTTTACTATCGCTATGGTGGGGGCAAAGGAGTTATATTGTGCTTGTATGTTGATGACATACTGATATTTCAAACCAACCTCAAAGTCATTGAGGAGGTCAAGTCATTTCCATCTTAGAACTTTGAGATGAAGACTTTGGAGTGGTTGATGTTATCTTGAACATCAAGCTACTAAGAGATGATGCGAGTGGGATTATGCTTCTGCAATCCAATTATGTTGAGAAAGTTTTGAGTCATTTTGGATATTTGGAATGCAAACCATCTCAAACACCATATGATCCTAGTGTGCTGATTCAAAAGTTCAAAGGCACATCTATAGGTCAATTGAGATACTCTCATATTATTGGTTCACTCATGTATCTAGCAAGCACAAAGAGGCCTAATATCGCGTTTGCTGTGAGCAAACTGAACCGTATTGTTTCCAAACCGGGTGATGTACATTGGCATGTTGTTGAAAGAGTTATGCACTATCTGAAAGGTACTATGAACTATGGACATCTCTATACCGGATACCCATTGGTACTTGAAGGGTATAGTGATGCGAACTGGATCTCTGATGCTGATAAGATGAAGGCCACAACTGGTCATATGTTTACTCTTGGAGGTGGTGGTGTTTCCTGAAAGTCTTGCAAGAAAATGATCTTAACGAGATCGACAATGAAAATAGAGTTAACAGCATTAGACACGTCTGGTGTCGAAGCAGAATGGCTTCGAGATCTTTTGATGGACTTGCAATTGGTTGAGAAGCCGTTTCTGACCATCCTTATGAACTATGACAGTCAGATCGTTATTGTCAAAGTAAAGTGACGAGGACATGGCTACCTTGGATATGATCACAAATATTGCATATGCATATTTATTTGAGGTGACTTCTGATAAAAGTTATGCAGTAAGTTATTTATGTTATATAGAACAAAAGTACTTCGCCTCTTTTTGTTTCATGCCTAATTGCAGAACTACCAGACACTTGTACAATCCACATATGAAGATTTTGGGAAAAAGAGACGTTTATGTGTTTTCCAGAAGTTCTCTCATGTCACTTTTAGCCCAAGAGAAGATAGAGTCCAAGTCACTCACATTCCAGACTCGGATTAGGACTGCACAGACATACCTGACTCAAAACATCAAGAACTTTTGCATCCGGAATCCAAATTGGGTGATTCTTTTTTGTTGAAATTTTTATTTCATGCACTTTCAAACCCAATTGCATTCAACTTCAAATTTGTTCGGAGCATGAAGATATTGACGAAACAATCTGATGCTGTAGCAGAATCTGAGTCAAACTACAAGTCCAAAGGTGATGCATCACCTCCACTTGGGCACATGGGCCTTGTACGACCTAGGGTTTATTTTAGGCTGTCTTGGGACGTCCTTCCACCTCCTTGGCTGCCACCCCTTGCTCCTATATAAGTAGATAGAGGCCGCCATCTCTTGCTCCTATATAAGTAGATCAATCTAGCAGCTTTTTCCTTGGGATTTGTTTAGTTAAAATTTTGCGGTTCCAACTTCGTATACTTCGCTTGTGTCCAACCACCAGGCCAAGACTACTTTCGGATCCCCACTTTTATCAGTACTATATATATACACATAAACACTATTCTGATCATGGGATCAGAATAATATTTTGATCACAACCTGAACTTCCTAAGTTACCCAACCTAACCTTCCCCGAGTACTAGGTTGAACTTCAGCTAAAAATTGTCCAAATGGGGCTTGCAATATACCTTGAAAAGCTATGGACATGAGTATCATGAACCAAGTTGAATTTTTGGCAAAATGTAAGCGGTTTAAGAGCATTTTTTAAAACTGTTTTTTCTTCATACAAAAACCATGAATACTATATTCGATCATATTTCTAAACCGTTTATCAGAATGAGGCAAATAATATGGCGTTGGAAAGCTGCTCCAAAACTGCTCCTTCCACATGTTGATAGTTTTCTGTAATTCCCTATGGTTAAAAAGTGACTTAGAAAATCATAAAATTTCGCAAACCGAACAGCTGAGGTCGTATTTCCGATGTCATTTCTAAACGGCTAATCCAATTGAGGAAAATGATATGGCATTGGAAAGCTTATGAAAATGCGCTACTTTTTCATGTTGAATTTTTGAACGGTTTAAAAGTAATTTAGAAAATGATACAATTCCACTGAATTTGTATTTTCAAGCTAATTTTTGAACCGTACGTCCGAATGCAGCAAATGATATGGTGTTGGAAAGCTTGAGGAAATGGGAAACTTTTTTGTATGTGTTGTTTCTTCCAATTCCTTACGATTTTAAGTCAATTTTGAAAATGGCTAAAAACGTTTTCTGGCCGTAATTTCTACACATTTTATCGGAATGGGCAAATAATATACCGTTGAAAAGCTATGGAAAATGCAAAAAAAATTCATGTTGATGGTTTTCTCTGATTCCTAGCCGTTTCAAGTAATTTTGAAAACAGTGAGATCGTGCGTTCTGCTTTTGTCGCAAAACAGATTCTCCGAAAATGCACCAATGAAGAACTTGAACTTCTCGGCATGTCTACCTGAACTTCACTCTGTTTTCACCTGATTTTTTCTCGTAGCTTGATACGTCTCCAACGTATCTATAATTTTCGATTGCTCCATGCTACTTTATCTACTGTTTTGGGCAATACTGGGCTTTATTATCCACTTTTATATTAATTTTGGGACTAACCTATTAACCGGAGGCCCAGCCCAGATTTGCTGTTTTATGCCTATTTCAGTGTTTCGAGGAAAAGGAATATCAGACGGAGTCAAAACGGAAAGAAATCAACTGGAGAAGTTATTTTTGGAAGGAAAGCCACCCGATGGACTTGGAGTGCACGTCAGGGAAGAAGGGAGGTGCCCACGAGGGTGGGGGCGCGCCCAGCCCCCTGGGGCACGCCCCATACCTCGTGGCCCCCCTTCGGTCCACCGACGTACTCCTTTCACCCATATATACCTACGTACCCTAAAACTTCCAGAACAGAAGATAGATCGGGAGCTCCGCCGCCGCAATCCTCTGTAGCCACCAAAAACATCTTGGGAGCCCTTCCCGGCACCCTGCCAGAGGGGGATCCCATCACCGGTGGCCATCTTCATCATCCCGACGCTATCCATGACGAGGAGGGAGTAGTCCACCCTCGGGGCTGAGGGTATGTACCAGTAGCTATGTGTTTGATCTCTCTCTTGTGTTCTCTCTTGTGTTCCCTCTATGGCACGATCTTCATGTATCCCGAGCTTTGCTATTGTAGTTGGATCTTATGATGTTTCCCCCCTCTACTCTCTTGTGATGAATTGAGTTTCCCCTTTGAAGTTATCTTATCGGATTGAGTCTTTTATGAGAACACTTGATGTATGTCTTGTCGTGATTATCTATGGTGACAATGAGATATCATGTGCCACTTGATGTATGTTTTGGTGATCAACTTGCGGGTTTCGTGACATTGGGAACCTATGCATAGGGGTTGGCACACGTTCTTGACTCTCCGATAGAAACTTTGGGGCACTCCTTGAAGTACTTTGTGTTGGTTGGATGAATCTGAGATTGTGTGATGCATATCGTATAATCATGCCCATGGATACTTGAGGTGACAATGGAGTATCTAGGTGACATTAGGGTTTTGGTTGATTTGTATCTTAAGGTGTTATTCTAGTACGAACTCTTTCATAGATTGATCCAAAAGAATAACTTTGAGGAAGTTTTGTACCCTACCATAATCTCTACGTTTGTTCTCCGCTATTAGTGGCTTTGGAGTGACTCTTTGTTGCATGTTGAGGGCTTGTTATATTATCTATCTATGTTATTATTGTTGAGAGAACTTGCACTAAGTGAAAGTATGAACCCTAGGCATTGTTTCCTATCATTGCAATACTGTTTACGCTCACTTTTATCATTAGTTACCTTGTTGTTTTTATTATTTCAGATTACAAAAACCTATATCTACCATCCATATTGCACTTGTATCACCATCTCTTCGCCGAACTAGTGCACCTATACAATTTACCATTGTATTGGGTGTGTTAGGGACACAAGAGACTCTTTGTTATTTGGTTGCAGGGTTGTTTGAGAGAGACCATCTTCATCCTACGCCTCCCACGGATTGATAAACCTTAGGTCATCCACTTGAGGGAAATTTGCTACTGTCCTACAAACCTGTGCACTTGCAGGCCCAACAACGTCTACAAGAAGAAGGTTGTGTAGTAGACATCATAGCTCTGCATCCACTCACCGGAATTGAGCAAGTGATATCCAGATGGAAAGCTGTTGTAAACACGCAACTTTCCCATGTAAATCATTTATCATACTTGCGACGGTTTTAAAAGTTTTTCATCTAAAATTCATTCAATGTAGTAGTTGAACTTCCTACTGTTTTCACGTTGAACTTCTGTGACGTATTTTTGTTTGTAACTTTCTCATCCGTTTTGTCAGTGTTACACAAATGATATTCCTTTTGAACAAACCTCTCTCACAATAATTTTTTTAACTTTCTCCGACCGAGGACTTGAACTTACACAAATGATATTCCTGCCGTTTTCAAGTAATTTAGAAAATGGCGAGATCATGATTTTTTGGCTTCATCGCGGAAGGAAATGCATTGCGTGAAGTAGTTGAACTTCTGTGGCATGTCTGTTTGAACTTCACTCTGTTTTTGACGTGCTGTTTTTTGCCCGTAACTCCCCAACCACTTACCAGAATTGAGCAAATGGTATATCGATGGAAAGCTGTTGAAAACACACAACTTTTTCATGTTGATCAGTTTTTCATACTCACGATGGTTAAAAATATTATTTTAATGCATAAAAAAGTGTTTTTAACGGTATACATAAAAAAATCTAAACCATTCATCGGAATATAACATACAATATACCATTGGAATGCTTATGAATAGGAGCATCTTTTTCATGTAGGCAGACGTTACAATTTTTTGTCATTTGAGAGTAGTTTTAAAAATGGCAAAAACAACGTCGATTTTTTGCCTGGTTTTTACTTGTAATTGAAGGTCAGACGTCTCGCACTAGAGATCTTGAACGTCATCGGGAGGAGCACGTGAACTTCTTGCAACAAACCTTTTAGGCTTTTAGTTTTTTATTCATTTTATTCTCATTTGAAACGCATTCCGTGTAGTAGTGTAACTTCCTGCTTTTTTCATTTTGAATTTCGGTCACGTATGTTTGCTCCTAATATCTCACCCATCCATCGGAGTTGCATGAATAATATACCTTTTAAAAACCTGTTGAAAACACACACCATTTTTTCTAGTGCGGTTAAACTTTTGTTTCGAATGACATACACCAATTTGTGTTAAATATTTTTTTTGGAATTAGAATATTATATATCCTTGGAAACTTGTTGAACAAGAGCACTATTTGAACTTTCCCAGACTAGGCACTTGAACTTCTAGCCACAAAAAGTTTGGACTTCACCTTTTTATAAATATTTTCTTATACGAAACACACACCATGTAGTACATGAACTTCTGCCTGTTATCAATTTAAACTTCTTTGTGTTTCGGTTTTTTAATTTAACCTTCTTGGTTTTTGGAATAAACAGTTTGAACTTCTATGCTATTTAAATTTGAACTTCTCCATTTTTTTAGCAAAATGTAGAAAGGCCATTTTATCAAAAAAATATTTTGAACTGCTCCTTTTTCTTATTTTTCAACTTCTTGGTTTGCTCTTTAGTAACGGGTAAAAAATCATTCTTTTTTTGAAATTGAACTTCAACTTTTATTTTCTAAGAAATAGAAATAATTTTGGTTTTTCGTTATACAGCGAACTACTTTTGTTATTTTAATTTGAACTTCTTGATTTTATTTTTTTGGTAATAAGAAAATTCTAAGTTTATTCTAAATATCGAACTACTCTATTTTTATAATATGAACTTCTTGTTTTTTTAGTAACGGAAAAATCCTAGTTTTGTAATAAATATTGAACCTGTTGTTTATTTGAATTCGAAATTTTAATTCGAATTTTGAACTGCTTTATTTTTAAAATTGAACGTCCTACTTTTTTATTTAGAAACTGTGAAATATCCGTTTCAAAGTGTTGTGTTACTTTTTGTACTGATGTGTTATTTTTGTACTTCTCTATTTTTTAAATTTGAACTTCTTAGTTTATTCTTTTGTAACAGGGAAAATCCTAATTTTCCAATAAACATCGAACCTTTCTGTCATTTATATTTGAACTTCTACTTTTTTTTAGAAATGGGCAACTCCATATTTTATAAACGGGCTTTTATAAACTATTTTATGAAGTTTCATGTTATTTCAATTGGACCATCTTGGGGTTATTTAAAAAGAATATGTTATTTTTCTACGAATTTCTAAAGGCTCTATAATTTTAATTTGAACTTTTTGGTTATCCATTTTGAATAACGGGAAAATTCATTGGAATATGTTGTGTACACCAATAACATCTTGTTAAAACTCTTCAATTTATCAAATGCGAACTTCAGGAGTTAACATTTTTTCTATGTGATGCTTGTTTTCTTCTTGGTATATGAATATTTAACTACTCTGTTATTTTAATTTGAACTTCTTGGTTAATCCTTTAGTATCTTCAGAAATTCAAGATTTGTAATAAACTACGAACCGCTCTATTATTTATTTAATTTTTTCAAATAAATGTTTTTAGTGTTTTTTCAATTATGATAAATTTATTATATGTGAGCTCTAAATTTACAAAAGGGCTAGTGTTTTTTCATTTATGATAAATTTATTTAGTTTTCAATTATGCCCATTATAAATTTATCATACCCATCATTGCTGCTTTTAAGTTCTTATAACATACACTGGCCCTTTTTTCTCGACGAGATGACCCAAAACCAAAGATACGAACTTTTTTGACAGCAATTAATCCATGAACTTTCGGAGGAGTGTTTTTTTTAAATGCTTCGCTGCAAAACAATTTTCTAAAGTGGATATGCACACATGTTTATGTTTCTTGTAAACACAAACATACAACTCGGACAGAAAATTTGGAAAATATCGAAAACACAAAGTCTGCATTTTCTAGGGTCAAGAAGTGGTGCTTGGGTGGTGTGTGTCTGCTAACATCGAGGAAGAGCGGCGCACGGTCTCGCCATAGAGGAGAAAATGGAAGTTCAAAGAAAATCCTGCTGACCGTTCTTCTCCTCTGTTCGCAGTAGGAGAAATGCAGAAAATAAAAATAGCTGGAAGTGGAAATTGTTGTTGTTCCCATAGCTAACATCATCACTAGAATATAACGCTACGTGAAAAACAAATAAACGAAGTAGTCTATCACAGCAAACACAAAGAGCTTCAATAGTTTTGGGTCGCGTTAACTGCCACACGTGTGGCAGGAAGGGAGACGCACCACACGTCTCTAATGTAAACAGATTGCCACGTCATCGCATGCATGCACGCAGGAATCTTTTTGGGTTTTCAGTTTTTAAAATGTTTTATCTCTTAAACGAAAAATTTGATTGAAAATCCATTTTCACAATTAAATCCCTCGCGATGAGATCTTCGAAACTAGATCACATGTTGATATGTTTTGATGAAAAAAAATTGGATAAAAGTTGCCATGTCTATTGCATATGAATTGCCATGATGTTTACACTAAAGTTGCCATGATATGTTTCAGCTATTTTCTTCTACATTTAAAAGTAATTTTGACATTTATAAAACGGGGAATTAAGAAACTAGACTTGCCATGAACCATAAACTAAAATTGCCATGATACATGCACGTAAAATTGCCATGGTTCATACAAAAAATAATTTTCATGGTCAAAGTACTGGAGTTGCCATCATCAAAATACTAAAATTGTCATGATCTACAAACTAAAATTGCCACATGGCAACTTTAGTTTAAGCCCTATGGCAACTGCAGTGTAAACATCGTGGCAACTTCTGGCAAAAAAAATCGTCAAAACATATCAACATGGGGTCTAGTTTTGAAGATCTCGTCGAGACGGATTTAATGGTGAAAACGGATTTTTAGTTCGCTTTTTTATTTAGGAGATACAACATTTTTAAGCCGAAAACCAAAAAAAATCTGCTGATGTCATCTATTCATACGTGGCAAAATGAGTGGTGATGGAGGCGTGTGGGCGATGTGCAAACGCCCACACGTGTGGGCTTTAACATTTCCGATAGTTTTTTGTTAATTCTACAGTGAAGCCCCCTTAATGTTCGCTCTCTCAGAGTGAGCACAAACATATGCAACAGAGAGAACACATCAGCGCCAGACTCTAGGAGACAGTCGGTGTGTTGGGGCAACGACATACGATGGGACGGTACTGGAGTCAGGTTGTAGAGACAACTCGGCAGGATTGCAAGGTGTTCTCCGTCTCTGTACAGCAAATTTGAACTGCATATTAAACAATACTCGACCGGACTGCATGGTGTTCTCCCGTCTTCGTTGCCGAGGAGTGCCCAAGGGCAGAAACAAGGTGAGCGACGGCGCCCATGGCCAAGGGCAGAAACAAGGGCACACACAGACGACCAGTAGCATGACCTGCGGCCGTTCAAGTATAGCCAGAACAGCAGCCATCGAGCAAACCAAGTGCAGCAGCCATCGAGCAGACCAGCAGCAGCAACTCGCCTCCCATACCTAGTCGGAGCTCCATGGCTGCTTGTTCGTGGCACAGAGCACACCGAGTCTGAGAGGAGCAGGAAGTGTTCGTGTAGCTTGGCCACACATTGAACTAAAGAGGCTGGTTAGAGTGGACTTCAGAAGCGGCCACAGGTGGAGACGGCAGGTGGGTGAGTGGGTCTTGCCGGCCCAGACTGTGACAGCAGGCAACGAGCGGTGAATCTCCATGGTGGGAGCCTGAGCAGCGCGCACCGAAAAGGGGATCGACGGGATGACCCTGATCCACAAAACAGACCTAATTCGCGTCATTGAACGGCCTGGCTGCTGGTAAACAGCCTGGACAGGGGCGCCGCTGGTGGAGAGCTCAGATGGGAGGGGCGTCGCCGGTGGAACGCTGGGCTGGGTGGGGCGTCGCCGGTGGAGCAGCACCGTGCCGGAGATGCGCTAGGAGAGGACGGCGGCACCATGGACGGGGGTGATGAAGATGCAGGTCGGTAGAAGCTGGTGGTGGGGATTGGTAGAGAGACTGTGTCGTCTATCTCCCGCAGACCAGCACGGTCGGCCGACGGCGGTTTTGGCATGGTGGAGGCGGGATGCCGGAACCAGGGGCGGGGGTGGCGTGGCGTCCAGATATGGGCGAGGGTGGCAATATATATATACATACATACATACATACATACATACATACATATATATGTAGACCTGCTAAACTGTGGCTACGCATAGATTACCTAATTATGCGCTCCGGCCACCCTACCACACCGCCGGACCACTTGGATGTGCGCCCCGCCATCCCAATGTAACAATACCCACGTCGCCCATCCATCCACCCAACAGAACGAGGGTAATCCTATTACCATAATTATGGCTTCTCTTTACTATTTGATCAGGAAAGATGGATAAAATTTACTACTCAATGGACATCTCATTCCTAATATTAGTGCCATCCCAGTGTACAATCCCCACGTTGCCCACCCATCCACCCAATAGAACGATTGTAATCCTATTACCATAATTTGGCTTCTCTGTACTATTTGATCAGGAACGATGGTAAAAGATTAGATAAAATTTACTGCTCAATGAACATCTCATTACTAGTATTACTTCCATCCCAGTGTACAATCCCCACGTCGCCCATCCATCCACCAACAGAATGAGGGTAATCCCATTACCATGATTATGGTTTGTGCTCCACATCTCATTAGATAAACTTTACTAATTGATTAGGAAAGATGGTTAACATTGGATAAATTTTAATAATCAATCCACATCTCATCACTACTACTACTTAGTGTAAGATGGACGAAACAAAAAATTTACCTAAAAAGAGTGTCCAGGACATCTACTAGAAGCGGCGCTTTCTTATTGGTTGATTACTACCTAAATTAGTTTACTATCATGCATACAATAAAAGCAAAGAGGTGGCCTGATTTGGGGAATCGACGGGCCTTTCCATGCATATAAGCATATGGTAACCATGTTGATTATATTACTATGTCTAGCAAGAGTTTTTATGAGCATGTGGGAAAAAAATATGTTTGATTTGGCGAAGCGGGGGCCGTCCCATCCACCCGGTAAGCAATTTAATTATGTTACTATACTTACCAAAAGTTTTACTAGCGGATGGACAAAGGTATGCCTTGATTTTGCGGAGCGGGGAGGTTGCGCTTGCATATGGTAACCAAACTAATTCTATTACCATATTTACCAAGCGATCTTACTAGCAGGTGGAACAACAAGCGCCGGTGTGCCCGCACAACCCGGCCGGAGCGCAGGATTAGTGTTTTACGCTCACCTAAGTTTAGCGCTACTATATATATATATATATATATATATGGGTTATTCTATTACCCTTTTTAACTGACGATTTCAGGTGGTTGTACTGATGTTTTCGAAGCGGTTGAACTGATGCTTTCAGTTGTGTTTAACAGATCATCTTCTTTAGTTCAAAAACTTTTTGTAATTTTTTTGTCGGAACGGGGTGTGTAATATATCGTTGGAAAGCTTTTGACAACCATATTTCAAGTATATTGAACATTTTTGCAAAATCATTGTGGTTTAAGAGCAGTTTTGAAAAAACCGTTTTTTTCAAAACCGAAAACCCGAATCGTATTTTGGACTCAATTTTCAAACTATTTGTCGGAATTGAGCAAATAAGATGGCGTTGGAAAGCTGATGAAAATCTGCATCTTCCATATATGTATTGTTTTTTCTAATTCTATATGATTTAAAAGTAATTTGAAAAACGGTAAAATTCTAGGCAAAACGTATTTTCGCGATTTTTTGCAAACGGTTTGTCGGATTGACACAAATGATACGGCATTGGAAAGCTATGGAAAATGCGCAACGTTTTCGTATAGAAATGTTTTTCTAATTCCTTATAGTTTAAAAACGAATTCAAATATGGTCAAATTTGATTTTGAACGCAATTTTTTTAAAAAGTTTGTCGAAATATGGCAAATAATATACCGCTTGATAGCTATCAAAAATGCGAAACTTAGTCATGTTGAACGTTTTCTCTACTTCGCAACCATTTAAAAGTAATTTAGAATACGACATGACGGATCTTGTTATTTTTCTTGTCTGAAAAACAGAGTAGTCGTACTGATATATGTATATGTTTGTACTGAGCTATTTTTTGTAGAGTAATTTTGAATGGTTCCGAAAAAGGGTACTTGTACTGATGCTTGCATGCGTTTGTACTAAGCGTGTTTTCACTAAGTAGACTTTGCTTTGTTTTTTGGGCAATATTTTTCTCATAAGTTTTGAACGGTTTATTGTATCGTCGCCCCTATACTTGTATGGTTTGTATCATCAAACTGAATTATATTTTATTCAAAAAGAAAATGTGTTTGTTTTGTTTCTTTTTTTAACTCGACATTTTTTTGACAACGTTGTTCTGAACTTCTCTTATTTTACAACTTGTACTGAGGTACTTACTAAGCAGGATTTTCATGGGGTTTCTTTTTTTGCTTGAACTTTACAATTTCAATTTCTGTCATTTCTTTTATTCTGAACGGACAACCGTTTTTAACTCGTACTGAGGTACTTACTACGCCCGAACTGGGGTGGCTGTCGCGTGTCACGGCGTATTTTTTAACAAGAACAAGCAACCAAGTTTTTCAACGAATTTGAGAGAAAAGAAAGAAAGAGATCCACGTGAGCTTCTAGCGAAGTGGGCGGCTCCCGCATCATCAGTCCGCCAATGCAAGATGAGGAATAGCAGCAGGTCACAAAGAGGGCGGATGCCTGCCTCGACATCGTAGTACTGAGGGACGCGTCCCTGTCGAACTGCTAGAGATGGTGCCACCCGGCGGTGAGCAGAACCTCCCCACAAACCACGGCATATTTTAAGTTTTTATTCCGAATGGACCACCGTTTTTAACTCGTACTGATCAATATTTTTAATTCAAACCATTTTTCCTTTCATCATCTCACAAAAATTGTTTCCACACATATAATACATGTACATAAATCATATTATCCATAGCACAAAAATCATCGGCCTATTCCTGTATAGAACTTTCAAGAACCCACATGAATACATGTACTTCCTGTACCATCTGTTTTGAACTTTGAAAGAAGCTATAACATCTGCACCACACCGACTGCACATTTTTCATACATGAATGGCATATACAACACACTGACTGTACATTTTCTTGCTATTAGAAGCCTCTTCAGATTTAATGGTTTGTACCGGGCATAACAAATTAACAAAAAACCGAATTAGGAAGCTCAAAGTTCTTGAATTAAAGACCAAAAAACAAGCAGGCTAAATAGAGGATTGCCAAAGTCTAAGACAGATCAATTGCAATACACTTTCACTCCATTTTCACTCAGTAATAGCATGATTGAATAAGAAGTTCAAAACTGGAGGAGTTTTTCCTTTCAGTATCGTTGTACACGAGCTCCTTGAGGAAGCTTGCGTGGTCAGTAGCACGTTAGTCCTGCAATTGTGTCAACATGGAGAAGGAGCCTCGAGGTCAGCCCACGACAGGGTAAATTCTCTGCACTACAAGAAGTCAAAAGCAGTAACTGTACACATTTTTGGACATACAAGCATAATGAAAATTTGTATAACTAACATGGTGTATCCTAATACAAAGTACTGATGCTTTGGGAATTTTCGAACAAAGAAAAGAAGTGCAGGCAGCTCAAGCATCAAGTGCAGAAGAGCATGGGCTCACCGGGTGTCACGCCCAATATGCGATACTATCCTAAAGAGACTCGAAGGTCCCACCAAGGATAGAACCGCATATTGAAACGCTTTTGCAAGGTGGATATCATTACATCAACATTACATAATAGAGGGGATACATACAAGAGGCATACAATGCCACACGAATACAACATCACAATACATGAGAGCAACATCCGACTACGGATGAAACACAAACAGAAACTCAAACGACATCCACCCTGCTAGCCCAGGCTGCCGACCTCGAACCTATCCCCTGATCGAAGAAGCAGAAGAAGAACTCAACGCAAGCAAGCATCGCTCTCGCGTCATGATCATCGCGTAACATGTACCTGCAACTGTTGTTGTAGTAATCTGTGAGCCACGAGGACTCAGCAATCCCATTACCATGGGTATCAAGACTAGCAAAGCTTAAAGGGAAAGGAAGGGGTAAAGTGGTGAGGCTGCAGCAGCGACTAAGCATATATGATGGCTAACATACGCAAATAAGAGCGAGAAGAGAGCAAGCGGAACGGGCGTGAACTAGCCATGATCAAGAAGTGATCCTGAACTCCTACTTACATCAAACATAACCCAAAGACCGTGTTCACTTCCCGGACTCCGCCGAAAAGAGACCATCACAGCTACACACGCGGTTGATGCGTTCTAATTCGGATCTGGTGTCAAGTTATCTACAACCGGATATTAACAAATTCCCATCTGCCAATAACCGCAGGCACGGCTTTCGAAAGATTATACCCTGCAGGGGTGTCCCAACTTAGCCCATGACAAGCTCTCGCGATCAACGAAGGAATAGACCTTCTCCCAGGAAGACCCGATCAGACTCGGAATCCCGGTTTACAAGACATTTCGACAATGGTAAAACAAGACCAGCAAGACCGCCCGATGCACCGACAATCCCGATAGGAGCTGCACATATCTCGTTCTCAGAGCAACACCGGATAAGCGAAGCGTACAGGAACCGACGTAACCCAAGTTGACAAGGGATGGCCCCGCGTGGTGCTCTAGTTTGGACCAACACTTAGACAAGCACTGGCCTGGGGGGGCTGTAATAAAGATGACCCTTGGGTTAATTACTTCCAAGGGAAATATAGGTGGTGGTGAGGCAAATGGTAAAACCAAGGTTGGGCCTTGCTGGAGGAGTTTTATTCAAAGCGAACTGTCAAGGGGGTCCCATAAATCACCCGACCGCGTAAGAAACGCAAAATCCGGGAACATAACACCGGTATGACGGAAACTAGGGCGGCAAGAGTGGAACAAAACACCAGGCATAAGGTCGAGCCTTCCATCCTTTACCAAATATATAGATGCATTAATAATATAAGAGATATTGTGATATCCCAACCAAAATCCTGTCCATCATGGAGCAATCTTCAACTTCACCTGCAACTAGCAACGCTATAAGAGGGCTGAGCAAAGCGGTAACATAGCCAAGCAATAGTTTGCTAGGAAGGGTGTCAAAGGTTAGAGGTTCATGGCAAGTTGGGAGGCTTGATGAGCAAAAGATAGGTAACGCAGCATAGCGATAGAACGAAGCAACTAGCATAGCAATGATAGTAATGAGATCCAGGGTAGTTGTCATCTTGCCTGAAATCCTGCTAGGAAGAAGAACGAGTCCATGAAAAAGACAAACGGACGTAGTCGAACGAATCCTCACAATCGCAACATTACCGGAACTAAGAAGCAACACCGGAAAAAAAAACATGGTAAACACACAAGCTTAATCATGGCATGATGCACAATCAAGTATGATGCATGTCCGGTTTAATGAGGCATGGCATGACAAAGTGCAACAAGCAATACTACAAGTTAAGTGGAGCTCAATATGCAACGAGTTGCATATTGACAAAACACCATATTGACATATTTAGTTTAATCTTGTTTATGTACCCAACAATATTAAATGTTTTTAAACATGGAAAGGGGTGAAGCATATGAAAAACTACCTATCTAGACAAGTTTAAATGAGGCCAGAATAACAAACAACAATTCCGAAAATCCTCATGTCCATATTTTAGATTTGGTACTGTTCTGTCCTAAAGCATATTTTAGAGTTGTTAAACATGCAAAGTAATGCTACCATGTTAATCTATGCATTTTTCCACCCCATTTACATATAAAGTTTATTAAAATCGAAGGTACGTTTAATTAGTTACGGAATAAATCATTTTAACATGGCATTTATGCAAATTAATTCAAACAACACATTTAAACAATTTTAACATGGGTGAAAGCAGCATATTATCAATCTACACAAAATTCTAAGCATTTTACATATATAAAGTTTTTACATATGAGGCACTGCTAAAAAGTTATTATATGCATGACGAACAGGGGGTTTTCTGTAAAACTGTAAATCGCTGGATAATTAGACAAATTCGGAGACAGGAAAAAAATACACAGCGGGCTGAAACTGGTTGGCCCAATCGGCAGAAAAAAACAGAGGGCGCTGGGGGTGGCCTCACCTAGTGGGCTGAGGCCCAGCCGGTGGGAGAGGCAGCAGGCCGGCAGATCTGGGCCGGCTCGCTAGAACGGTGCGGCTGGCGGGTGAGCGGGCAGGCCGCGGAGGAGGCTGGGCCCTCCTGGCGCTGGCTGGGCCTTGCTGGACCGCGTGAGGCAGGGAGGTGACGATGCTCGCGCGGTCAACGGGCGCGCTCCTCCGCACGACGCAGGACGGCGGCGGCGGCTTGACGCGTCTCCGACGAAGCTCCCGCGGAGGAGGGAGACGGATCCCGTCGGGGATGGACGGATCCGCACGGTGGGGGCCGGATCCCACGGGAATAGAGCGGATCGGGGCTCCGGGGACCGGATCCGGCCGGTGGCGAGGCGGGGATGTCGACGGTGACTTGGCGACGACGACAACAAGCGGCGGCGGCGGCGGTTCCCTGCGGGGAAGAGAGAAGAAACCGGGTGAGGAAGAGACGCGGGACGGTGAGGAGGGAGACGGCGGCGAGGTTCCGGCCTGGTCAGGTCGCCGGCGGCGGCTCCGGCGAGCGGTTCGGCAGGAGGAGGCGCGCGGGGAGCGGGAGCGAGCGCTCCGCTCGGGAAGGAGCTCGGGGACGGGTCCGCGGGCGGCGGCGGGCGCGCTTGGCCCAGATCGGCCTGGAGCGGGCCGCGCACGGGCTCGGCGGGCTGCGACCGCTGGGGAGGCTGGGGAGACGAGGCGAGGCCACATGGCACCGGGGCACTGGCTGCAGGGGCCTGGGGGCTGATGTGGCAGCGCCCGGTTGGCCCGGGGCACGGCGGCGGCGGCGCCAAGTGGCGGGCTGCGGCTGGCGGCGGCGGAACCGAGGTGGGAGGTGGATGGTTGCCCGGAAATTGAGGGAGGAGGTTGGTGGAGGCCAAAAATGGCATGGGAGGCGTCTATATATAGAAAGGAGCTAGGGTTTGAGGGTTTGGGGGCATTTCTGGACCCTCCGATCGCGATCCCACGGTTCCGGTCGGAGGAGGGTTTAGGTAGGTGGGCTAGTGGGCTGTGAAGAGGAGTTGGGCTGAGGTGAGAGGGAAGGAGTGCAACCCGGTAGCTGTTCCCGAAGACCGAAAACATCCGACGATAATACCGGCAACGGTGCCGCTATATATATAACGGTTGGGCTATCAAATGGACTCCGAATGCGATGAAACTTGGCAGGCGCTCTGCCTACACTATAATAAGACCGCACGACAAGTTGCAACCCATTCCGTGAACATTTTTATGCCACTTATAAAATAATATTTCGGAGGTGCCGCGGGCGCGTGCGAGTGTGGTCCGGCTCAGAACGGACAACGGAGAGAACCGGGGAAACCCGGACGGATGCAAGTTTTGAAAAACATGCGGATGAAATGCAGATGATGACATGAGACGAGATGCAAAACAAGAACAAAATGCAAAACAACAGACAAAAACCCAACCACGGAGGAAATAATAAATCACATAGCCGGAAATGGCAAGAGTCGGAGTTACGAATATGGAAAGTCGTATCCGGGGCATTACAACACTCCACCACTACGATAGGACCTCGTCCCGAGATCTAGGATGGCACCGCAGGGAGAAAAAAGAGGAAGAGAAGAGGTAAAGCTAAGTTGCTTCTTTGACGAATGAGTGAAACCACGAACCTTGAGAGATTGAGCAATTTATAAGAAAGAGTACAACAGAGATGAACGAGATTGCAACAATCCGTTAGAAAAAAGGAACAAGGGACATTACAAGAACTTGACGGTTGCAAAGACACGAATCAAGAGTTTAATGAACAAGATAGAATTCGAAACCACTCCGGTTAAAACAAGATAAGAATGAATAAGAATGATATAATTTGGACAACACTCCGACTGTAAATGGAGGGAATTGAACATGAACTTAACAAGATGAGAGGATACTTGATGAGATCAACAACACACTACCTCCGGAACTAT
The DNA here is from genome assembly GCF_002162155.2 of Triticum dicoccoides. Classification (NCBI taxonomy): domain Eukaryota; kingdom Viridiplantae; phylum Streptophyta; class Magnoliopsida; order Poales; family Poaceae; genus Triticum; species Triticum dicoccoides. The sequence continues at coordinate 237,480,355 of NC_041387.1, read as the reverse complement.
TGAAAGAATGGCATAAGGGGTAAGAAAAGATTTCAGGCAGCTCTCCGGTTGAGGAAGGAGGCAAAACTAGATAAGATGAGAGAACTCGAATGAAAAGACGACACTCCGGCTAAACGGAGAAGCAAGGAGAAGAACATGATCTTGACAAAACGAGATGATTAGTGAAGAGAGCAACATCACAATGCCTCCGGAACAAAAGAATAGAAGCTAGATTGTTGGGATAAAAGGGACGGAGAAGAAAATAACAATTTCTGCCACAAATGAACTTGTTAAGTATCCTTGCAAAGAAGGATTGAATGGAGTTGTTGGAAAACCAACAACGAAAAACACAAGTTTGTAGTGGGCTTATGGAAAACTTCTCAAAATTGAGGCAAAATTTTGCCACTAACGGAAACAATAGATTGGATTGAGGTCAAAGAAGAGATGAAAACTGCTTTTGCCGAGAGGATAGGAGAAAACTTGGATCATTGGTAGTCACCACAATGAGCAACATCCTTAGGGAAGGCTTTAGATGAAAACTAACCCAAGATAACTCCAACAAAGAGATTGATTGGTCGAAAAGATATCTTGAACAAAGAGAAAATGATGGATTTAATTAACTCATTCCTGACAACTTGTGAATCATGAAGCACGAGGAGAAATTGCCAAGGATGACATAACACCATCTCAAAAGATAAGGGTAGAAAGGATTGCACTTCGAAATGCAAGATGAAGAATACTTGAACGCCTCAAAACAAAACATGTGTTAAGCACCATGTTTACTTTTGAGTATAGCTTGGCGGGTCATAACTTCGAGAGAAATCTTGAAGAACAAAATGAGAAAGAAAGGAATCCTTGATGAACCACCATGTAAAGCCTCCATGAAGAACTCCGGTAATAAAAGGATGTTAAAAAGAAAAAGAAGTTGGAAACACAAGGTGAAGCCATGCGATGATTTAGATGGAGCTTCGCGATGATATAACCGAGAGAACTTGGAACTCCGGAAAGAAAAGATGAATACTAGAACCAAGAATTACTTCATCATGAACAATCTCCGGAAGAAAAGAATTAATCACTTGGATGAAACAAGAATAAGAATTATGTCATGCCTATCCTTCACCAATTTAAATTGATGACAAGCAACGGATTTGGCATACTACTTATTCTCATAGAAAGGATTAAAAGAGATATGGCGCAAACTTGGGAAGGTATAGATGGAACCACCTGTGGAATTTGGAAACAACGAATGAATTGATATGATAACCAAGAAAAGAGAACTCTTGAACGAACCACCGTAAGAATTAAAAATGAACAAAGAAAAGATAAAGAAACACCGGGAATAATTTGAAAATGAACGAAGATACTTGAGAGAATTTAGATACAAGTGAACGCAGAGATCCCGAGCTGATTAGATAATACTTGAACGATGCACCGGTATGATTTGGAGAACGAGAGCTGAAAGCTTGAATGAATAATTCTGAGATGATGGGCTACGGAGAATCAATCTGAAAAGACTCTTGAATTGCTCCGGATGGATGAAAAAAATTCTCACAATCGAAAACATTTATGAGAGGATGGCATCAAGCTAGAACCATGAATCTTGAAGAGAATGGAGCAAGATTTACGAGAAACTCTTCTTTGGTCTTCACATGTTGAGAATGATGATGAGAACCACCATGAATTGTTGAGACACTCCGAAACAAAGAAGAATAAAAATGATGAACCAACGATGAAAATATTCTGAAAGTGATCTAGGATAAGGAATATGACTGATGAAAATTCATTCTTACGTCAAACTCTGAAAAGTATTTGGAATAGCTCCGGAATAATTAGAAGAGTCAGGTAAGATCCTGGGAAAAGACCTGTGGGTTAGGGCCCACTCAAAAGAAACACCATTGAAATAATTTTGAAGAGAGATTGCACTGATAGAATTAAATAGCTTGAATGAGATAACAATCTCCAAATAGCTTGAACAGAAAAAGAAAGAAAACACAAATCTTCTGAGATATCTTCAGCACTCCAGAACAAATGAATAGCGAGAAGTGAAAGATTAAGAGGTGCATCGATATGAAAAAGCATTTGACACGAGGAAAAGAATATGATCAACACTGAAAGCTTGAAATGGATCCACCGGAGAAGAAAAAGAACGAAGGATGATGAACTTGAAGCTCGTGAGCATCTTCATGAGGGATCACTGGATTAGAACATTGATTGAAAAGAGTGAATAGACTTCACATGAATAAATAGATACTTGATTAACATATATGAGTCCTTGCAGAAAAAGGGTGAGAGGGCGGGAAAACAAAAACAACTTGGGACGGATGAAACAAACACCGTTGAGAAAACTTAGAATTGATCTCACAAATGTTGAAATGATCGGATCCACTTGAAGAGAAGCACACCGGTTGGAAGAATTGACATGACAATCTCGATGATCAAAAGGATTAGCACTCCATAGAAATATGAGAACACCATTTAAAAAAGGTATGGATTCAACATTTGACTCCAAAGCAACTCGAATACCACAAATAAAACAAAAACAAAGGATTTGGTTTGTAGAATAAGCCGGAACAAATACATATGATAGAGATTTACCCAATCCCATATCATGCATCTGTCGGAAAGATATTCTAGGAGCTACTTGAATTCCCACCTATAAAACTCCCGTAACTTTCTGGTTATGCAATCTGGTGTTAGGGATACAGGGGAAGCAATATATCTCACCCAAACTAACAATACCTACATCCAAGTTGTATCCATCCGTCAACACATAACCAAGAAACCTTCGGAAATCATGTACCTCAACCTTCGAAAAGCATCCGTTATACGAGTTATGGCAATACTCCCGAACTCCCCAGTACTGGGTGACGTCGAGGTTATCTCACCAACAACTGCATAAAAAAGATTTTCGATGTCGGCAAAATTCAGGTATTCCAGAACTGCAACGATAAAATTGTGACGACAACACCTCGGAGCTCAACTCCCCGGGTCAATGCCACATAATAGACAGGAGGCACCAAGAACAATGTTCTTGTCACAAAACCATCGGAACGATTCCAAGATACCCGCGAGATCCTAAAAATAAAATTTAGTGAAATTTGAGGAAAGAAAAAACAAAACATCTACCTCAAGAGACCTCACCAGAGCGACGAAGGGGGCTGAGGAGTAAAAAGAATCCTACTCTCTGATATATATAATCCTAAGACTCAAAATAGTTTTCTTCTAGACTCAACAACGGCCAACAATCAAGGGGGCTCCTATGGTCGGTCGAGGCTCTGATTACCAACTTGTCACGCCCAATATGCGATACTATCCTAAAGAGACTCGAAGGTCCCACCAAGGATAGAACCGCATATTGAAACGCTTTTGCAAGGTGGATATCATTACATCAACATTACATAATAGAGGGGATACATACAAGAGGCATACAACACATGAATACAACATCACAATACATGAGAGCAACATCCGACTACGGATGAAACACAAATAGAAACTCAAACGACATCCACCCTGCTAGCCCAGGCTGCCGACCTCGAACCTATCCCCTGATCGAAGAAGCAGAAGAAGAACTCAACGCAAGCAAGCATCGCTCTCGCGTCATGATCATCGCGTAACATGTACCTGCAACTGTTGTTGTAGTAATCTGTGAGCCACGAGGACTCAGCAATCCCATTACCATGGGTATCAAGACTAGCAAAGCTTAAAGGGAAAGGAAGGGGTAAAGTGGTGAGGCTGCAGCAGCGACTAAGCATATATGATGGCTAACATACGCAAATAAGAGCGAGAAGAGAGCAAGCGGAACGGGCGTGAACTAGCCATGATCAAGAAGTGATCCTGAACTCCTACTTACATCAAACATAACCCAAAGACCGTGTTCACTTCCCGGACTCCGCCGAAAAGAGACCATCACAGCTACACACGCGGTTGATGCGTTCTAATTCGGATCTGGTGTCAAGTTATCTACAACCGGATATTAACAAATTCCCATCTGCCAATAACCGCAGGCACGGCTTTCGAAAGATTATACCCTGCAGGGGTGTCCCAACTTAGCCCATGACAAGCTCTCGCGATCAACGAAGGAATAGACCTTCTCCCAGGAAGACCCGATCAGACTCGGAATCCCGGTTTACAAGACATTTCGACAATGGTAAAACAAGACCAGCAAGACCGCCCGATGCACCGACAATCCCGATAGGAGCTGCACATATCTCGTTCTCAGAGCAACACCGGATAAGCGAAGCGTACAGGAACCGACGTAACCCAAGTTGACAAGGGATGGCCCCGCGTGGTGCTCTAGTTTGGACCAACACTTAGACAAGCACTGGCCTGGGGGGGCTGTAATAAAGATGACCCTTGGGTTAATTACTTCCAAGGGAAATATAGGTGGTGGTGAGGCAAATGGTAAAACCAAGGTTGGGCCTTGCTGGAGGAGTTTTATTCAAAGCGAACTGTCAAGGGGGTCCCATAAATCACCCGACCGCGTAAGAAACGCAAAATCCGGAAACATAACACCGGTATGACGGAAACTAGGGCGGCAAGAGTGGAACAAAACACCAGGCATAAGGTCGAGCCTTCCATCCTTTACCAAATATATAGATGCATTAATAATATAAGAGATATTGTGATATCCCAACCAAAATCCTGTCCACCATGGAGCAATGTTCAACTTCACCTGCAACTAGCAACACTATAAGAGGGCTGAGCAAAGCGGTAACATAGCCAAGCAACAGTTTGCTAGGAAGGGTGTCAAAGGTTAGAGGTTCATGGCAAGTTGGGAGGCTTGATGAGCAAAAGATAGGTAACGCAGCATAGCGATAGAACGAAGCAACTAGCATAGCAATGATAGTAATGAGATCCAGGGTAGCGGTCATCTTGCCTGAAATCCCGCTAGGAAGAAGAACGAGTCCATGAAAAAGACAAACGGACGTAGTCGAACGAATCCTCACAATCGCAACATTACCGGAACTAAGAAGCAACACCGGAAAAAAAACATGGTAAACACACAAGCTTAATCATGGCATGATGCACAATCAAGTATGATGCATGTCCGGTTTAATGAGGCATGGCATGACAAAGTGCAACAAGCAATACTACAAGTTAAGTGGAGCTCAATATGCAACGAGTTGCATATTGACAAAACACCATATTGACATATTTAGTTTAATCTTGTTTATGTACCCAACAATATTAAATGTTTTTAAACATGGAAAGGGGTGAAGCATATGAAAAACTACCTATCTAGACAAGTTTAAATGAGGCCAGAATAACAAACAACAATTCCGAAAATCCTCATGTCCATATTTTAGATTTGGTACTGTTCTGTCCTAAAGCATATTTTAGAGTTGTTAAACATGCAAAGTAATGCTACCATGTTAATCTATGCATTTTTCCACCCCATTTACATATAAAGTTTATTAAAATCGAAGGTACGTTTAATTAGTTACGGAATAAATCATTTTAACATGGCATTTATGCAAATTAATTCAAACAACACATTTAAACAATTTTATCATGGGTGAAAGCAGCATATTATCAATCTACACAAAATTCTAAGCATTTTACATATATAAAGTTTTTACATATGAGGCACTGCTAAAAAGTTATTATATGCATGACGAACAGGGGGTTTTCTGTAAAACTGTAAATCGCTGGATAATTAGACAAATTCGCAGACAGGAAAAAAATACACAGCGGGCTGAAACTGGTTGGCCCAATCGGCAGAAAAAAACAGAGGGCGCTGGGGGTGGCCTCACCTAGTGGGCTGAGGCCCAGCCGGTGGGAGAGGCAGCAGGCCGGCAGATCTGGGCCGGCTCGCTAGAACGGTGCGGCTGGCGGGTGAGCGGGCAGGCCGCGGAGGAGGCTGGGCCCTCCTGGCGCTGGCTGGGCCTTGCTGGACCGCGTGAGGCAGGGAGGCGACGATGCTCGCGCGGTCAACGGGCGCGCTCCTTCGCACGACGCAGGACGGCGGCGGCGGCTTGACGCGTCTCCGGCGGAGCTCCCGCGGAGGAGGGAGACGGATCCCGTCGGGGATGGACCGATCCGCATGGTGGGGGCCAGATCCCACCGGAATAGAGCGGATCGGGGCTCCGGGGATCGGATCCGGCCGGTGGCGAGGCGGGGATGTCGACGGCGACTTGGCGACGACAACAACAAGCGGCGGCGGCGGCGGTTCCCTACGGGGAAGAGAGAAGAAACCGGGTGAGGGAGAGACGCGGGACGGTGAGGAGGGAGACGGCGGCGAGGTTCCGGCCTGGTCAGGTCGCCGGCGGCGGCTCCGGCGAGCGGTTCGGCAGGAGGAGGCGCGCGGGGAGCGGGAGCGAGCGCTCCGCTCGGGAAGGAGCTCGGGGACGGGTCCGCGGGCGGCGGCGGGCGCGCCTGGCCCAGATCGGCCTGGAGCGGCCCGCGCATGGGCTCGGCGGGCTGCGGCCGCTGGGTTGGCTGGGGAGACGAGGCGAGGCCACATGGCAGCGGGGCACTGGCTGAAGGGGCCTGGGGGCTGATGTGGCAGCGCCCGGTTGGCCCGGCGCACGGCGGCGGCGCCGCCAAGTGGCGGGCTGCGGCTGGCGGCGGCAAAACCGAGGTGGGAGGTGGATGGTTGCCCGAAAATTGAGGGAGGAGGTTGGTGGAGGCCAAAAATGGCATGGGAGGCGTCTATATATAGAAAGGAGCTAGGGTTTGAGGGTTTGCAGGCATTTCTGGACCCTCCGATCGCGATCCCACGGTTCCGGTCGAAGGGGGGGTTTAGGTAGGTGGGCTAGTGGGTTGTGAAGAGGAGTTGGGCTGAGGTGAGAGGAAAGGAGTGCAACCCGGTAGCTGTTCCCGAAGACCGAAAACATCCGACGATAATACCGGCAACGGTGCCGCTATATATATAACGGTTGGGCTATCAAATGGACTCCGAATGCGATGAAACTTGGCAAGCACTCTATCTACACTATAATAAGACCGCACGACAAGTTGCAACACATTCCGAGAACATTTTTATGCCACTTATAAAATAATATTTCAGAGGTGCCGTGGGCGCGTGCGAGTGTGATCGGACTCAGAACGAACAACGGAGAGAACCGGGGAAACCCGGACGGATGCAAGTTTTGAAAAACATGCGGATAAAATGCAGATGATAACATGAGACGAGATGCAAAACAAGAACAAAATGCAAAACAACGAACAAAAACCCAACCACGGAGGAAATAATAAATCACATAGCCGGAAATGGCAAAAGTCGGAGTTACGAATATGGAAAGTCGTATCCGAGGCATTACACTGGGGAAGGAGGTAGACAGACAACAGCGGTTGGCCCAACGCCCGACTCGCCGACGGGCTTCAGTTCGGGCTGGATTCATCAAAGATATCAAGCTTATAAGCATTGCAAGAACGTTCAGAGAATACACTGAGCACCATGTCTAATTCTCGGGCCAGTGGTTGGTCAAAAAAAAATACGAGGTCAGTGCTTCCATAGAAGTAACAAGATGCAAGCTTAGTTCTTAGGTTACAAATTTTTAAATACTAGTACTGCTATCAGCATTTATAAATACTAGTGAACTTGAACTTGTGGTCTATCGAGACCTAAACTGATTGTGTTACAAGCACAAACACAAAATCCAATGAAGGTGGTATAAGTACATGTTAGAAAGATAATTAAGTTCAGGTATATTAATTGGGAGATGTTCAAAAAGAAACTTTTAAAACGTTTTTATTAAAAAGATGAGTACTACACAACATCTATACTCACTATGACGATGTGTTTGTACTTCTCCACTGCCAGTGAAGAATCACCTACCGTCACGCTATCTACGTGAAGATGTGACCCTTCCCAAATATTGGAATTGATATGACAAGTAACAGTAGACAGTGTTGTAACAATATTTTTTCCTTAGAGCTTTTTTGGAGCAAGAAGTTTGAACATGTGGCGATGATTTCTTTTTTGCAGACACTAAATATTTGAACCTTTTGTGCAAGTATGTTTGAACTAAGGAGAAGAGAGCATAACAAGGGAAGTGAAGCAATGGCATGTGGTACAGAAATTTTCTTCTCATAAACATGCACATCTTTTTGACTTTTTTGATACAAAAATTCCTGACAAAGGCTCATATGAAATAAGAGAATACGAAACATTTGTTTTGAGGGAAAAATTAACTACACAAGAGATTTTGAGACAAACTACTAGACCTGATTTTTTTTGCAAAGAAGTCATACCATTTCTGCAGTGATGGGGGTATCGCCGCTGGCAATACTTGGCGCATAGGAGAACCTGCACTGCTGGATTTGTCGAGAGAGGACTGAGGGCAACACGTTCCCATGTTTTTTTTTTCTGGAGTAGTCGCTCTCGGTGAGTGAAAATGCACAAGGAGCAAGAGCAACCATTAACATGATTAGTTAAGATCCTCAATCTGAATAACCTTGCATATTCTTTGGTTAGCACCTAAAGTACAGATCACAACCGAAAAATGCTCCAAGTATTGTAAGCTATAGCAATTAGTAAGCAAGAAGGAAGCTACAATTCTTGTAAGCATAAGAAAATACATAGTCACCTGAATTTGAATCACACTAGTTCATTTCATGTTCAATTATTTATCTCCAAACTTTTACTGTCTCTCATTTTGAACTGATGTGAATTTCTTACGCCGAAACCGCAACCAAATTTATGTGTACTAAACTACCATTTAATATATAAACCTAATTATGTCTCTGACAGATACTGAACTGTTTTGTGAACATATAGCAAAGTTAAATTTCATAAACACAAGCATGTTCGGCAATCAATTTTTCCTCTTGATATGTAGAGGGACACACCTTATTCTTACAGTCAGATTCATACATCTGGGCAAATAAGTGGATATAGGAGCTTCGGGACAAGGTACATCAGTACAAGTTTTTGTACATCTCTTTGTTGCGTTGAAAAATGGCTTGTATGGCTGCACCGTAATCCCATCGATAATGCATCAGAGTTGACCATGTAGGCACACATTCTACACATGAGCTTGGACGAAACAAACGCATGAACGTCTGAGATGGGTGCTTACCAAAAAAGCAATTCATCCTGATGTACTATATTTGGGGAAGGAGGCGGCGCTGTGGGGAGGTGATGACAGCTTTTCCTGATGTACTATGCTTTTTATTTCAATGCTCACACTAGCCAGGTCAGTGGAAGTTGTTCCATGATTTGTTATGCAAGGGGAAACACAAAATCTTTTTAGAGCTTACTTTCTTGTGGAGGAAGTGGAAGAAGGATTAACTAATATTTGTTCTTGGCACAGTAAATATATTTGAACCTAAACGATTTAATTGGTTGAACTGAGGCAGTCAAACTGATTAGCACATCTACGTATAATGAGACGATTTAACTAGTTGAACTGAGACAGATTAGCACCACTAATCCACCATGTGATTTTTTTTGTAGTTCAGTGACATATACAGTATTATACTACAAAAATGACTCATGTTCCAGTAGCTCAACAAACATCAAATTCTTCCTAAAACTTCCATTCCTGAAACCATAATCTGTCTACGTTCTAACAAACAATTAATATGCACAGTAGGAATCATGTATCTCCTTAAGAATGAGAGAAGCACACAGTATAAATCCATCGAGTAATCCTACAGCCTTTTTATAAGTCCATAACAAGTTTGTCAGCGGCATTCCAACGAATAGTATGGGATGGACTGTCAGAATTTACAAAGCCACTTAATTACCTTGAGTGCACACATGATTTTTGGGGATTTCCTCAAGATTATGCACAATAAAGCATACAGACTGAAAAGAATAGACAAGCTGAATTGTAAACCAAAATAAATGGCCACTGGGTTCCCCATATAGCAGCTAAAACTCAGTACAACTACATCTTTTATTGCTGCACTACTACTTAAATAAGGTAAATCAATAAAAAACCGAACTAACAAGCTTCTACTTAATATCATTTGTGCATGTCCATAGCGGCAGTGTGCAACTGTTGAGCATGTAGCTGATATGCGGGATGCAAATGCCCCTTAGTGGTGGACGCAAATGCTCGTGTGCTGGACGCAAGTTCAGCATATATATGTCCCTGTATGAACTTACAGATTTCCATTTCTTTCTTTTACACATATAAAAGTCAGTGCTTTTTTGTAGAATGAACACCTACTGTTTTTACCAATTGAACTATTAAAGCATTGAAAAGTGGACTTTTATTGAGTTGTTTTACATAGCTAACAGTGGAGAAAGATAAGAATTATGAGTTTCCTTGAACATAACCAAAACAACCATTTGACTTGGTTATGTACCTCCACTCAAAGAGAGCCTGGACTTGCTACTATTCTTTCTCTAACTGCCGACAGTAGATTGATGTCAAGCATTACAACAAGTACCCGTCCCCCTTTGTGCTAAACAATCAGAATCGTCACGCATAGGGAAGCACCAGCAGCATTTCAAGCATTTTCAAGCAGAGTAAAAATACATTAATATTTCAGCAATTCAAGCTACAGCTAACATTAGTAGGAATTCAAGCGAAAGAAGAGACAGAGGTTACGAGAGAGAGAGGAGAACATGAGAGACCTTAGCTGGAGCATAGTGGAGGTTGGGAAAGGAGGCAAACTCCTGAGATGCGGTGTCGAACGACTCAATGCTGTGTCATTGAACGGCCCATGGTGGCAGCAGTGAACGATGTCGTGCCATCGTGTAGGGCCTGCACCGAGGCTAGCACGCGACCTGAGTGGTGGCGAAGAGAACACGATGGCCCCACAATGTAGACCTGGGTGGCCGCGAAGATGGCCGGGGTTGCGGACGAGCTCAACGGGGATTCTCGGGGCGGCGGTGAACGGACATACGTGGCGGAGGAGAACGGACTGGGGTGGCGGAGGTGAACGGCCTAGGGGCGGCGGTGAATGGACATCGGTGGCAGAGGTGAACGGCCTGCGCGTTGAGGCTGTGGAGGGCGACACCGGAAATGGGGTCGGGGCGCAGAGCAAGTTACCGGCGCGGGCGCTTCTCCGGGATTGGGGGTGCAGGGCTTCGGGTCGCCGGGGTTTGGGGCTACCGGCGCGTGGGTAGCAGGAGGTGGGAGGTTAGGGAAGGGGCTGGGGGCACGGGGCGGGGGGCGGTGGCGCACGGCGGCGGGGCGGGGGGTGGCGGCGCACGGCGTCGGTGCGAGGGGTGGCGGCGGGCAGATGGTGGTGGCGCACTATAGGAGGAGATGGGGATCGGGAAGGATGGAGCTAGCTATTCTTTTTTCCTTTTGATCGGGCCGGTTCGAGCTGGTGGACTGGGTCGGGGAGAGGGAAAGGGAGAGATGGTGTCGCGCGTCGCTAGGACGAGGGGTAACCGGTAACAGAATAGCTCAGCCCTATCTTTACCTCTTTACCTCTTTATCTTTACCTACTAATAAAGCGGCTATCGCTTCTGCCCGTCCGTCGTCGCGCACGTTTTACAAAAAAGCCCCTATGGTTTTCCATTATTCAACCCGCAGTCCTTTTTTAAAGTGGCTAATTTGTGAAAACGTTTCGTTCTTGCAAAAAAGGCCCTGCAGTTTGGGGTATTCAACCCGCGTTCCGACCACACACAGAGCACGGGCGCCTCCTCTCCTTCTCGCCCGAGGAAGTCCTCGCCGCCGCCAGCACCCACGCCGCCTGCTTCCGGCGAGCTCCGGTGCCGCGCAGCACGCCCCCGAGCTCCCCGCGGTCTGCGCCTCCCTCTCCTCCTTCCAGATTCTCTGCTCCCGGCCTCTACCGCCCGCTTGCAACCCCACCCGGCCCCGTGGCTAGGGTTTTTGGCAGGGCTTCGCCGGCACGTCTCCGGCGGCCCCAGGTTCGTCTCCTTCCTTTCGGTCAAGTCTTGGTGGAGGTGGGGCGGTTCCTATTTCTCGCCTACCCGTGCACGCGATCGATAGAAAAAAAAAACCATCCCCAATTCGAGCGGCCGCGCCACCCACCGATGGATCCGCGGCCTCCCCGCCGCCGGCATGCCATCCTCCGCCACGCCGTCCTCCCCGCACCCTGGCCTGCCTCCTCTCCGCCGCACCCTCCTCCCCGCGCCGTCCGAGACTCCGAGTCCTCCGGGCGCGGTTCACCGACGCCGAGGACTAGGCCGCCGTTCTCCGGGCATGCGCAGGCCGGCTCGAGCGCGCGCCGCCGAACGCAACCAGCTGCTCAACACGCTCCTCGCTGCTGCGGGAAACGGCCGGGAGGAGGAGGATGCGCGGGAGGCGGGGCAGCGTCAGAATGAACGTGCTTCGGATCTGGCCGAGGCTTACGGCGACACGGACGCGGAGGGTCTGGCCGCGGCCGCCGCGCTCCCTCCGGTCACTACCTTCCCATGAGCTCACTTCCACCCTAGCCTCTCCCCCTTTCCTCTTTGTTGTTTTAACTGATTCCCAACTGCTTGATCAATCCCGCTCCTCTGCTCCTGCATGATGGCTTTCTCTGTTCGATTGCTTAATTTGGTTGTGTCTTACCTGAACTGCAAGGGAACCAACATACATGGCATGATGGATGGAGACCAGTATATGTTTTTTTGTTCTGTTCACATTCTTTCTAATAGTTTCCATCGGATTATAGGCATGAGCTTTGAGCAATAGGCATAAATCTGTTGTAATCAATCAAAGACAGTGAGAACGTTTACTGAAATCTTTCGAAGTGGGGATCCTATGAATTTCTTTGGTTGAACGTCCATCGATGATCTCATCTTATAGTAACTCACTTTGAAACATTGTATTGGTAGTTTTTATCTTTACACTTTTGCCGTCTATACATACTGGATTGCATTGTTTAGGACATGACACAGCGCTGATGGCTCATGGCACCCATGTTTCAGTATGCAGTCAAGCAGGCAACAAGGTAATGACATTGCCATCATGTAGTTTGCGGGTAGTGCATGGGCCTATTTAATTAGTTTTTTCGCACGATGGCTCATGGTGTTGGTTGATAAATATGTGTGTGTGCATGGAACAACTAATTGATCAGAACTAACAACATCACTAAATCCATAAATTCTAATACAAATAAAGAAGGAAAACAAATGAGCTTCGTACGACTGATGCATGACAAAGTTCTCATATTTACATGCCTGAGTACAGTATGTCCTATACCCAATATTTGTATAGTTCAATGCTAAGTTAGTCAATATACATTTTAGGCCAAAATGTTTGGAAATCCCAAGTTCAATCTACTGTTTTTATAAATAAATTAATGATGATTAATTAAAGACATATATATATATATGTATATATAATAAATTTAAGGTATTTATCCAAAATTTGCCATGAAAAGTTCAACCATTAGCTGCGTGGTTCTCTATAGTGACCCCCTTAACAGAAACAAGAAAGGGAAGCACTTCTTCAGCGCTGAATTAAATACACATGATTTAGTGTAAACACTTATCTTTTTCTTGATTGCCAGATTTTATGCACATTTCTCATGATATATATATATATATATATATATATATATATATATATATATATATATATATATATATATATATATATGGGAGTACAGGGATCCGTGGGACGAGGCCAAGGTGTACGTGGGCAACCTTCCCTACGACGTTAGCAGCGAGCGCCTCGTGCAGCTCTTCGAGCAGGACGGCGTCATCGAGGTCACCGTGGTGAGCATGCTCTTCCTATTAGACCATCTTCAGCGCTGAATGATAGCATGAGGTGATATGATTTGTTTCACAGTCGATATGTGGTATCGGTGACAGAAGGTGCATCACACGCTTGGGTATTTTCTTCTGCATGAGGTAAAGTACCAAAGGTGTTTTCAATATGTAATTAGCACCCATACTTAGCATCAAGCTTTGATAGAGGGGATGCTTAGATGATTTTTGATTCTACGGTATTTATTTTCTCTATCTCTGAGCATCTACACAGGCAACCCGCATTATAGATGATATTAGCCTGCTGCGAGTGTCGTTCCTCTAGATACACACACACACACACACGCATTTTGCCTGGTGAAGGGAATGCCTCAAATCATCGGACCCCTGATTATGCGTCATGTTCGTGCAAGACTGAAACTGACACAATAGGTTCTAGATGTAAATGATGTCTGCTTTAATGTGGTGGTTGTGTTGTTGAAGCTCATATGGAGTGTTTATGCATAACTGAAGTGGCACATTTAGTTCTGGAATATCCAACAGCCTCCAAAACTTCTGAAAGCAAAGAGGTGGAGAACCATCCTCTAGGCTCTCCTGTACCCCCACATATTATTTTTCTTCCAAAAGTATTGATAAACGCAGCAAGTTTTCAGTGCAATTCCACATCCAAATGTTGTTATTCAGGTTGTCATCAACTCATCATACTATATCAGCTTCAATGTTAATTTTTTCTCTCAAGTAGTCCATAAATATGTGAACCTGACCACTCAAAACTACTGCAGGGGTAGGATTTCTGCAGTATCCCTTGGCTGGTTAATCTGTTTGGACTAGAATTTTCTGAATTGTAGTAAAGCTTGGCAACTACAGAATACATTGTCTCGAGGTATAATAGCACTTGATTCTCTAACAATCGTTGATTCATGAATTGCAGCAGGGTGAACCCAAGGCCCCTCCTGTGAATCCCATTGCTTACAATTATTTCATGATTGAGATCTTGAATTTAACATTTAGTATTTTCTTGTTTATTTTCTTTCTTTTGGAGGAGAACAAGATGCAGCTTGTAATGTGTGAATTTACAACTTTAGTTGAATAAACAGAATATATCAATTGTAAGTTCATGTATAGAAAATTCAATCCTTGCATAGGTTTTGTATTATATATAGTTAACTCAGTATAGTTTACATTTTTCCATCTTTCTCCGGGAGCTCTTCAGATATCATCTACACCTCAGACAAGTAACATTAACTTGCTAAAAGCAAGAAAAGTAACACAAGGTTTGCAAGTTTGACAAAGTTTCCCTCCGTTCTTGAATGTAGCTATTTTTATTTTCTTTTTATTCAGACTGTTGTTGGCATGTCGACAAAAATATTAACTGCACATTGTTGCTAGCTGTGACGTTTTGTCAAAGTTGAATAGAAGAAAGTGGATTTGTAAACAGAGTGACAACGCCAATTATTTTTCTCCTGGTGTGCTAGATCAAAAGGAAAAGGAGGAAGTATGTTCATGCACTGGAAGTTTTACTGAGTCATGATGCACATTGAGTTAGTGCTGTGTTTTCCTTTTCTTTTGAGACAATTGTTGTATAATGGAAAAGGTACACTACCGTTGGGGTGAAACCCATCATATTTCTAATGGTATATAACCAAAATCGGGGTGAGACAAGATATTATACTGAAAGTTTCAGGTTTGCGAGCATAAATTGATTCTTTTTTCCTGTTGCAATGCATGTGCAAGTTTGGCATACAACGATGATATCTAATTGCATTGTTTCTTAATTTTTTATTTCTATTTTGTTTTTTCCCTAAAAATAAATTTCGGATTGATGGCGCCCCCTATTTTTTATTTCTTTTTACTTTTTTATTTCTGTTTTGGTTTTTTATCTCAAAATTAATTTCGGATTTCCAAAATATCAAACAATTGCGAGTTCTGAAAAAAAGTAGGAAAATGGTAAACTGTTTGTGAATTTAAAAAATATTCTAAAAATCAAAAAATGTTCATGACTTAAAAAATTGCTCACAAATTATAAACAAATCACGATTTCTAATGATTTCATGAAATAAAAAATGTTCATGATTTTTTTAAATGAGTCAATATTCAAAGCATATTCAGGAATTTAAAAATCATGTCCATCAGCTTTTAGAAAATGTTCACAAAAATTAAAACACATCTGTAAATAATGAACAAAACTAATTGTAGGTTCCATAAAGGTTTTATTAGGAGATCTATATAGCTCGTTTTATGATTTTATTTAGTCCTTCGCGTTGGGTAAAAAAGGGTTTCCGTGTTTTGTACAACGCTGAACCCAACAAAATTGACATAACTTTCTAAGGGTTTGTTTTTGTAAGCTATATTAAAATGACTAAATGTCTATTTTGCTTCCATACACAGTTATGCTTATTTTCATATCACAATAGTGGTTATGGTAAACACCGCTACGCTAAGTCCAGACGAGACACTTTATTTATCAGTATAGCTCAGGCAGGGTCCCATCAATGCAGTTTGCTCAGCCACAAAATATTTTGTTGCGACGCCTTAAAAAATCAAGTCTTGATGAGTATCATATTGTTCTTTTTCGAAATTACATTTTAAAAGTGTCTTATCGCATCATGACATGATTTGTATATACTTTGTGAATTTGATTCATACTTTTTTATATCTACCACACATGTATAACTTGATAGTTTTTTCCGTTGCAAGGCACGGGCATTTCCAAAAATGTTCGCTAAACCAAAAAAAGTTCGTCAAATTCAATAACTATTCCACCCAATTTCTAAATATTTTCATCGATTATAGAATGTTTGCCAGTTCAGGAAAATTGCTTAAAAATGTTCACAATTTCTAAAAAATGTTTGTAAATAGCAAAAAATATTCATAAATTGAAAAAATGTTCTTGATTGTAGAAAATGTTCAGAAATTTGTAATAGTATGTTGTTTGCGATTTCAAATATGTGCATGAGTTTAACAAATTGTTCATAATTTCAAAATGTTCATGATTTCGAGAAATTGAGAGAGATATTGTATCTCGGTGATGCAACGAAATGTGATCATGACCATTTGAAATTATGAATTTTTTCTCCCGTTGCAACGCACGGGCCCTTTTGCTAGTACATATATACATATATATATATGTATATATATATATATATACATATCTTTATCTTTACTTTATATATATAATAATAAAGCAAATTGAGTTTCTTTCGTTCGTCATGGCATTTTTTTAGAAAAGTCCCTCTATTTCAGAGAATTTAACCCGCAATCCTGTTTTAAGTTAAAATGAATCGTTATTTTCGTATTTTACATAAAAGTCCCTGTCTTTTTTTGAAATCAACCCGCCGTCCGGATTTAAGTCACATCCGAACCATTATTTTACATTTTTCGAAACCCCCCTGATGTTTTAGGTAATTCATCCGTGGATCATATTTAAGTCAAACAAATGTTTTTTAAAATCATCCATATCTTTTAAACCGTAACTCCGATTTAAACATGTTATATACGATATTTGATTAGAAAAATATGTAGAATATGAATATGAGACTATTTTTACCTGTCAAGTATTTTTAAATATTATTTTGGAATATATTTGAGTCAAACCAAATGATTTTCTAAATTATCTGTATCTTTTAAACCGTAACTTCGATTTTAACATATTATATATGAAATTTTATTAGAAAAATGTGTGGAATCTAAATATGATGTTAATTTTACCTGTTAAATATTTTTAAAATATTTTTATGGAAGCAAACTTATAATTTATAGTGCAAGATCCGTTTTTTTCATACCGGCGGTGATCCTGATTGCAAATAAACACCCCACTATAACCATATACGAAAAAGAAAACATTGATAACTACACGTGCGTACCTCTGAAAAATGTCTCAAGAAAAACAACATATTTCTCATCGCGAGAGTGAGAGAAAGCGAGCGAGCGAGAGAGAGAGGGAGAGAGAGAAAGGGAGAGGGAGGAGAGAGGGAGAGGGAGACGCCTTAGGATTAACCATATTCAACACACGTTTTTTGTTGTTTTCTGTGAACACCGAGGCCATCACCGACGAGGGTGAGAAAGAGGATAAGCGGCAACACAAATATGATGCCTCGCAAAAATAAAGGAGATGGACCTATTGTGGTCTTGAGTGATGGTTGTTGATTTAAGAGTGTGTGTTATGTTTTCTCTCCCGTTGCAATGCACGGGCTCTTTTGCTAGTATATATATATAGGGTGGGTCTATTATGATAACACCCTTAAGAGTCTTATTTGGTAACAAAATCTGTTATTCTGCTAACACCCGAACGCCGGCCTGAACAGACAAAAACAAATAGCCCACCCCACCCACGCGCATCCCACTCCCCACCTTCTCCCCGACACCATTCTTCCCGACCACCACCACCCACCCCCCGGCGCCCCACCACCACCCACCTCCGATGCCCCACCACCTCCACCCCTCCGGTGCGCCACCACCTGCCACCCCCGCGGCGCCCCACCATCCTGCGGCGCCCCGCCGCGGCCACCACCACGCCCCGCCCCGACCTAGACCAGACCCCACCCCGTCCCACTACCTCCTCGCCGGCCCAGATTCGTGTCGGTACCGATGCCGCCCCGCCGCCCTACCACCTCACCTTATCTCCCCTGGATCTAGTGCTGGCGGTTGCCTGCTCTCCCCTAGCGACCCCCCTGCTCCTACTCCCCAGCGACATGGGATTTGTGTCGTTCCTCGCCGTGTTGGTGTGCCCTACCTTCCCCCCTAGACCCCCAGCGACAGACCTCCCCTTGATCGGCGCGAGGATCCGTCTAAGGCGTCGCCCTGCCCAACCTGTTGCCAGATCCATCTGTCGCCGGTGTTCCGGCGGTTGGGAGCTCCTGCTCCGGTGGCTTGCGGGCGAGGAGGCGCACAGAGTGGTCCAGCTGCCGCCCCTCACCTCTTGTGCAGTCTGTCGGGCGCGACCCCTGCAGTTTGTCCCCATGCGCCAAAATCCAGCCGTCCCCACCCCTCTGGTTTCCCCTCTAGGCAGCAGTCGCGCCACCACTCTGCCATCCGGTGAGCATGTGCAGCGGGTGCCTGCAGTGCGGCTGGTGAGCATGTGCAGTACGATGGCGGGTGCCTGCAGTGCGGACAGTGAGAACGTCCGGTACGATGGCCTCCTCTACAGTCCAGCGGCCATCGCCGTGTAGCTCGGCCACGCAAGTGAGCTCCCCCGTCCCCTCCTTGCAGTCCACCAGCGCGTCCATGCAGTGCGGCCCGTGCATGTGTACAATCTATGGTGTGTGGGAAGTAGCTCGCAAAAGGTCTCATGGAGTTATTGTGCCCCTTTGCAGCTCGGTTGCCGCCTTCATGCAGTTCGGTTGACTCGCTGCTGCAGTACGTCGCCGGTGTGTGCGTGCAGGTCATGTGCGTGCAGGTCGTGTGAGCAGCTTCATGTTTTTGTGTATGTGGTTCCCCGTCGAGTGTGTGCGCTCTTGCTGCCTTTGTGGTCCGGCCAAGGACAACCTGCGGGGTGATTCGTGTCCAAATTTAAAAGCTTTTTTTGCTCTCTTTTTTTGCTGATTTTTGATTTTGCAGTTCCCGGCGAGCCGTTTGAGTGGTGCAGTGCTCGCCTTGCTGGCGTGCAGTGCAGTGCGCCCAGGATCCTTGGTCAGGCCTTGTGCTCGCCCTGCTGTTGGTAGTCGCTGGCGTGCAGCTCGTCCCCCGTGCGGCGTACAGTTCTATTCAGCCTCCTAGGAACAGCACCTCAACCCATGTCTACTCGTTGGAAATATTTTTTGATGTCCACTTCTGATGGTTTGCAGCAGATTGAAAAACATCGCAAAAGAAAAAAAATGAACTTAGACCAAGAATGCAATTCTATTGATTGCTGAAGTTCACTTGGGTATTCATTGGAGTGCGCAGCGTTACAATCAGACTGTTGTCGGCTTGCAGTTCCCAGGCACGGTGGGCTGAGAGTTTCCTTGTGCATTTTGTATACTTATTTCTATGTTTTGGGAGGTTCAATACTGCTACTGTTGAGACCGGTTGTATATTGTGCCCATGAGCATCATCAGCGGCCATAGGCAGTGGCGCAAAACAGAAAGAGTGCATGCAGTTTGGTTGGCTCGGTCGTGCATTACTTCGTATTTTTGTGCGGTTCACTTGTTCTTTAAAAAATATTCAAAGAAATGTTGGTGGGAGGTAGCAGTCTTTTGATGCAATGTAAATTTTAATACAGCCCATTTGCCCCTTTCATGCAGCTCACTAACATTGACAATGTAGTCCAGACGAGACTAAAAAAATTCAACAGAAGCCAAAACATCTTGAAGAAGTTCACTTCTTATCAGATGTAGTTCACTCGCTCAGTCCTTGCGGTCCACTTGTTAGAAAAAGACAAAAGAAAACTTAATTTTTTTTATAAAAAGACAAGAAATCATGAAGTTCACTTGACTATCTGATGCAGTGCGGTTTTTCGTCCGATGCAGTGCGGTTTGCTGTCTGATGCAGCACATACGACGATTTTGGTGTCGCGAAAAACAGAATGTCCATGTTTCGTTAAAATCAAAATTACTCCTAAATCGTAAGGAATCGGAGAGAGCGTTCTACATGAAAAAGTTGCGTCTCATTGATATCTTCCCAACGGCATATCATTTGAATCATTTCGACAACCGGTTTGTAAAAATTTCGCGAAAAACGCCTGCAGTCTCTCGTTGCCAGCCGCACGATTTTCAAAATTAACTTAAAATCGTAAGGAATCTCAAAAACATTTCAACATATGAAAGTTGCACCTCGTCCATAGCTTTTCAACGGTAAATTACACGCCTCATTTCGACAAATGGTTAAAAAACTGGAGCGAAAACAGTATCGAAAATTTGAAACTTTTTGAAAAACAGAATTCCGCGAGCTCTTAAACCGTAACGAATTAGAGAAAATGATATATATCAAAAAGATGCGCCTCGATGATATCTTTCCAACGGTGTATCATTTGCTTCATTCCGACGAGTGATTTAGAAGAAATCGTGAAAAAACGCTCGCTGCCACTCGTCATGGGCCGCACCATTTTCAAAACTGCTCTTAAACCGTGTGGAATCTCGAAAAGTGTTCAACATGTCGAAGTTGCGCCTAATTCATAGCTTTTGAACGATATACTACACGCCTCGTTCTGACAAATGGTTAAAAACTAGAGTGAAAACAGTACCACAAAAAACAACGCGTGTAGTTTTTTTCCGACGAGAAGTTAACTCGCCTCAGTACTGCAGCACACTGGTTCAAACAATGACGTGCACTTGCATTGAGCATGCAATGCAGAAGTGTTATCAGAATAGTTATTCTGCTAATATTAGCAGAATAGACCGGCTATATATATATATATATATATATATATATATATATATATATATATATATATATATATACATATATATATATATGACAAATGTTTCCTACAAGCAGTGGTAGTTAGCACCACTTGCGTTTTGTATGTTGTATATAGTATCCGTCGAAATCAAGAGTATGTACGTGTAGTATGTAGTATATAACAATGATTAGATAGTATATATACTAATTTTTAGATAGTATATACCATGTTTTGAGTATGCTCTTTTTTACGTACAAATATGTACGTATTTCATAAATA
>NC_041387.1:237376194-237458734 GCF_002162155.2 Triticum dicoccoides | reverse complement strand
AAAAAAATCACAGGCTCATATGCAATTTTTTCATGTAACGTGCTTTGTAATATCTTAGATATAGTATACAAATATATTTAAAATGATAAGGTAGTATATATAGTACCACATAGTAGTATATGAGACATATGGGGTAACTACCACTGGGTGGTAGGATGCATTTTCCCTATATATATATATATATATATATATATATATATATATATATATATATATATACATATATTAACAATATTCAGATTGCTTCATCATATTCTTGCTTGTTCTTTGATTGCATGCAGGAATAGACCTTTGTGGTCAGGCTGGTCGTGCTTCTAGCATCGTCAGTAACCTCAAAAGATTGGTTTAGCAATTTCTAAGGCGCAACATCGTGCATGTTTGTAGTTGGATCGTCAAATTCAACTCTATCAAATCGACAATTATTATCTCATCGAAAGATCGAGACCCTCGCCTCTATCATAAAGAGTTTGAAGGACAACATGAAGTCCAACAAACACATAAGAATGAGATTAAAAGTTGTCATAAAATTAAGAAACTCTGAAATAATAGCGTTGGATTATACCTAGACGGCAAAGAATCTGGCAGACCCCTTTACTAAAGGGCTATCGCATGTTGTGATAGATAATGCATCGAGGAGATGGGTATAAGACCCACGTGAGTTGCCATGGTGGTAAACCAACGTATGCGATGAGACATTCCGTGAAGTAGGACCTGGAAAAACAAGCTAGTGGTGAACTGAGAAGAGTAACTCTCGGAAACTGTATGGTAGGTTGACTACTGTCTTAGTGTGTTCCAAAGCTTATTCAAGTAAGATGCTATCTTATAGAGCGATCTTTGGAGGTATACACCTATATAAGCCCGACTGCTGGTCAACAGTCCATGAGAAATGGGGGCGATCTCTAGCAAGCTCATGAATATGCCAGGAGTGTGACTAATATGCTCCACTCGAGGGGTCAGCCATCGGCAATCTAGTACTAGTAAGACATGTCACTACTAGGGAAAAGCTTATACACAGAAAGTTACTAGTAGCACAAGGGTTAAAAACCCTTGCTACTGCTACTTACCAGTAGCGCAGGTTTTTAAACCTCGCTACTACTAAGTTGATAGCAGTAGCGTGGGTTTTTAACCCTCGCTACTACTAAGCGGTCTCTACCGTGCCCCCCGGGACATGCCATAGTAGTAGCGCGGGTTTTTAACCCTCGCTACTACTAAGTTTGATAGCAGTAGCGTTGGTTTTTAGCCCTCGCTACTACTAAGTGGTGCCATAGTAGGTCCCATTTTCAAACTCTACCCCCCTGGTGGATCGCCTTTTTAGTTTTAAAAAAAATAAAAGAAAATGATGAAAATGTCAAAAAAATAAAAGAAAATAAGTTTGCCATGTGATATGTGCTCTAGTTGTTGTGAAAATTTGCAAATATGAATTTCGACTTTATTTGCAAAATCTCTCGAGAATTTGTAAAAATGGGCATAACTTTTGCATACTAACTCGGATGAAAAAGTTTTTTATATGAAAAATCATCTACTCGAAAAGTTACATTCAAATTTAACTGGGGGTACCATGTTAAACATTTTCAAAATCCTCAAAAACCAAACGGAAAAAAAGTTACGGGGCATTTAAGATCTGGAGGCAAAAAATTCATCAAATTTCAGTTTTTTTAATTTTTGTTAAATCTGGTCAAACTATGGTCAAACTAATTATTCAAGAATATTAGTGTTACTAAATAATTATTTTAGTTTTTTTGAATTTTAGTCAAATCTGGTCAAACTATGGTCAAACTGTGGTCAAACTATGGTCAGACTAATTATTCAAGAAATATTAGTGTTACTAATTTTTTAGAACAATAGTTTCAAACTCAAACAGTGAAACGTGTGACTTCATGCTCAAGCTAAATTCCTGAGGTTAATAGGATTGACATCTTACTATTGTCAGGAAAACAACAAGTGCAGACTTGGAAACGAGGGAGAATAGAACCCGGAAGTTAAGCGTGCTCAGGCTAGAGTAGTGAGAGGATGGGTGACCGTCCGGGAAGTTAGATCATTTGGAATGATGAGGGGTGATTAGAGATTAAATTGAGCAGCGATGAGGGGTGATTAGAGATTTGAGGTTAAAATAATTCAGAAATTTGAAAATTAGGGGGGGAAATCGAAAAAAAATCGAAAAAATTCAAAAAAAAATCAGAGATTAGAGATTAGTAGTAGCGCGGGTTTTTACCCACGCTACTGCTATACGTTAGCTGTAGCGCCTTATTAGTAGCGCTGGCCCCCGCGCTACTAATAGGCCCAAAACCCACGCTGCTGCTAGGCTTTTCCCTAATAGTGTGTGGTAAAACTTCTTTATGTCAAACTGACAATTCAAGGTATAGTCCATTATTCAGTTGGGAACGAGTGTAGTTACTTGCTCTAGGTGGAGCTCAACCTTATTAATAGGTCTCCACTGAAATACTGGTATATCAAAACAGTGTTTGGAACAATGGACAGTATGGGCCCTTGAGATCTAGTGGGGGATTGTTGAAATATTAGGGTGGGTCTAGGGCCCATCTAACAGGTCAGAAAATCTCTAAGGGCCTGTGTGGGTTAAATGGCAATGGATGTGGTGGGAAGTTTAGTCTTATACCGCTAATTGGAGAGGAGCTGGACCTTCTTAGAAGGGATTCTCTTCCACATGCTATTTTGAGCTTTAGAAGAGAAGTGGTTCTCCCATGCTCCTCCTTCGCCGCCCGCCTCGCCATTCCACGCCTTGTCATGACGGGTCGCGTGTTGCAGCGATGAGGAGTGATTAGAGATTTGAGGTTAAAATAATTCAGAAATTTGAAAATTAGGGGGGAAATCGAAAAAAAAATCGAAAAAATTAAAAAAAAACAGAGATTAGAGATTAGTAGTAGCGCGGGTTTTTACCCACGCTACTACTAACAGACGTAGTAGTAGCGCGGGTGGCACCCGCGCTACTGCTATACGTTAGCTGTAGCACCTTATTAGTAGCACCGGCCCCCGCGCTTCTAATAGGCCCAAAACCCGCGCTGCTGCTAGGCTTTTCCCTAGTAGTGTGTGGTGAAACTTCTTTATGTCAAACTGACAATTCAAGGTATAGTCCATTATTCAGTTGGGAACGAGTGTAGTTACTTGCTCTAGGTGGAGCTCAACCTTATTAATAGGTCTCCACTGAAATACTGGTATATCAAAACAGTGTTTGGAACAATGGACAGTATGGGCCCTTCAGATCTGGTGGGGGATTGTTGAAATATTAGGGTGGGTCTAGGGCCCATCTAACAAGTCAGAAAATCTCTAAGGGCCTGTGTGGGTTAAATGGCAATGGATGTGGTGGGAAGTTTAGTCTTATACCGCTAATTGGAGAGGAGCTGGACCTCCTTAGAAGGGATTCTCTTCCACATGCTATTTTGAGCTTTAGAAGAGAAGTGGTTCTCCCATGCTCCTCCTTCGCCGCCCGCCTCGCCATGCCACGCCTTGTCATGACGGGTCGCGTGTTGCAGCGATGAGGGGTGGTTAGAGATTTGAGGTTAAAATAATTCAGAAATTTGAAAATTAGGGGAAAAATCAAAAAAAAATTCAAAAAAAAATTCAAAGATTAGAGAGTAGTAGTAGCGCGGGTTTTTACCCACGCTACTACTAACAGACGTAGTAGTAGCGCGGGTGGCACCCGCGCTACTGCTATACGTTAGCTGTAGCGCCTTATTAGTAGCGCCGGCCCCCACGCTACTAATAGGCCCAAAACCCGCGTTGCTGCTAGGCTTTTCCCTAGTAGTGTGTGGTGAAACTTCTTTATGTCAAACTGACAATTCAAGGTATAGTCCATTATTCAGTTGGGAACGAGTGTAGTTACTTGCTCTAGGTGGAGCTCAACCTTATTAATAGGTCTCCACTGAAATACTGGTATATCAAAACAGTGTTTGGAACAATGGATAGTATGGGCCCTTGAGATCTGGTGGGGGATTGTTGAAATATTAGGGTGGGTCTAGGGCCCATCTAACAAGTCAGAAAATCTCTAAGGGCCTGTGTGGGTTAAATGGCAATGGATGTGGTGGGAAGTTTAGTCTTATATCGCTAATTGGAGAGGAGCTGGACCTCCTTAGAAGGGATTCTCTTCCACATGCTATTTTGAGCTTTAGAAGAGAAGTGGTTCTCCCACGCTCCTCCTTCGCCGCCCGCCTCGCCATGCCACGCCTTGTCATGACGGGTCGCGTGTTGCGGCAATGAGACGAGCCAAGCTCACACCTCTGTGCTTATTTTTGTCGATCGGGAACGGAGAGTCTTTGACAGGTGGACCACGATCTGAGACATTAGATCATGGGTTGTTGCCGACTCGGACGTGGGTCGAACCCACGTCTCTCCACCCGTATGCGCCTATATATGTGAGGCCTCGTCTATGTTGGAAATATGCCCTAGAGGCAATAATAAAAGCATTATTATTATATTTCCTTGTTCATGATAATTGTCTTTATTCATGCTATAATTGTGTTATCCGGAAATCGTAATACATGTGTGAATAACAGACACCAACATGTCCCTAGTGAGCCTCTAGTTGACTAGCTCGTTGATCAACAGATAGTCATGGTTTCCTGACTATGGACACTGGATGTCATTGATAACGAGATCACATCATTGGGAGAATGATGTGATGGACAAGACCCAATCCTAAACATAGCACAAGATCGTATAGTTCGTTTGCTAGAGTTTTCCAATGTCAAAGTATCTTTTCCTTAGACCATGAGATCGTGTAACTCCCGGATACCATAGGAGTGCTTTGGGTATGCCAAACGTCACAACGTAACTGGGTGACTATAAAGGTAGACTACGGGTATCTCCGAAAGTGTCTGTTGGGTGACATGGATCAAGACTGGGATTTGTCACTCCGTATGACGGAGAGGTATCACTGGGCCCACTCGGTAATGCATCATCATAATGAGCTCAGAGTGACCAAGTGTCTGGTCACGGGATCATGCATTACGGTACGAGTAAAGTGACTTGCCGGTAACGAGATTGAACGAGGTATTGGGATACCGACGATCGAATCTCGGGCAAGTAACATATCGATAGACAAAGGGAATAGCGTACGGGATTGATTAAATCCTCGACATCGTGGTTCATCCGATGAGATCATCGTGGAGCATGTGGGAGCCAACATGGGTATCCAGATCCCGCTGTTGGTTATTGACCGGAGAGTCGTCTCGATCATGTCTGCTTGTCTCCCGAACCCGTAGGGTCTACACACTTAAGGTTCGGTGACGCTAGGGTTATGAAGATATGTATATGCAGAAACCCGAATGTTGTTCGGAGTCCCGGATGAGATCCCGGACGTCACGAGGAGTTCCGAAATGGTCCGGAGGTAAAGAATTATATATAGGAAGTGCTATTTCGGGCATCGGGACAAGTTTCGGGGTTATCGGTATTGTACCGGGACCACCGGAAGGGTCTCGGGGGTCCACCGGGTGGGGCCACCTGTCCCGGGGGGGCACATGGGCTGTAGGGGGTGCACCTTGGCCTAGATGGGCCAAGGGCACCAGCCCCTATAGGCCCATGCGCCTAGGGTTTCCACCATGGAAGAGTCCATGTGGTGGAAGGCACCCCTAGGTGCCTTGGGGGGGAGGGAAACCTCCCCTAGGCCGCCGCCCCCCTTAGTAGATCTCATCTACTAGGGCCGGCCACCCCCCTTGGCACCCCTATATATAGTGGGGGAGAGGAGGGACTTCATACACCAGCCCCTGGCGCCTCCATCTCCCCCCGTTACGTCTCTCCCTCGTAGTCTCGGCGAAGCCCTGCTGCTGTGACGCCCTGCATCCACCACCACGCCGTCGTGCTGCTGGATATTCATCAACCTCTCCTTCCCCCTTGCTGGATCAAGAAGGAGGAGACGTCTCCCGTCCCGTACGTGTGTTGAACGCGGAGGTGCCGTCCGTTCGGCGCTGGTCATCAGTGATTTGGATCACGTCGAGTATGACTACATCATCACCGTTCTTTTGAACGCTTCCGTGCGCGATCTACAAAGGTATGTAAATGCATCCAATCACTCGTTGCTAGATGAACTCCTAGATGATCTTGGTAAAACGAGTAGGAAAATTTTTGTTTTCTGCAACGTTCCCCAACAGTGGCATCATGAGCTAGGTCTATGCGTAGTTCTTCTTGCGCGAGTAGAACACAATTTGTTGTGGGCGTAGATTTGTCAACTTTCTTGCCGTTACTAGTCCTTTCTTGCTTCAGCGGTATTGTGGGATGAAGCGGCCCGGACCAACCTTACACGTACGCTTACGTGAGACCGGTTCCACTGACTAACATGCACTAGTTGCATAAGGTGGCTGGCGGGTGTCTGTCTCTCCTACTTTAGTTGGAGCGGAATCGATGAACAGGGTCCTTATGAAGGGTAAATAGAAGTTGACAAATCACGTTGTGGCTTTAACGTAGGTAAGAAAACGTTCTTGCTAGAACCCTAATTCAGCCACGTAAAACTTGCAACAACAATTAGAGGACGTCTAACTTGTTTTTGCAGCAAGTGGTTTGTGATATGATATGGCCAAAGTTGTGATGAATGATGAATGATCTATATGTGATGTATGAGATGTTCATGCTATTGTAATAGGATTCACGACTTGCATGTCGATGAGTATGACAACCGGCAGGAGCCATAGGAGTTGTCTTTATTCTTTTATATGACCTGCGTGCCATCAAGAAACGCCATGTAAATTACTTTACTTTATTGCTAAACGCGTTAGCCATAGTAGTAGAAGTAATAGTTGGCGAGCAACTTCATGGAGACACGATGATGGAGATCATGATGATGGAGATCATGGTGTCAAGCCGGTGACAAGATGATCATGGAGCCCCAAGATGGAGATCAAAGGAGCTATGTGATAATGGCCATATCATGTCACGCTTATTATTTGATTGCATGTGATGTTTATCATGTTTTGCATCTTGTTTACTTAGAACGACGGTAGTAAATAAGATGATCCCTCACAATAATTTCAAGAAGTGTTCCCCCTAACTGTGCACCGTTGCGACAGTTCGCTGTTTCAAAACACCACGTGATGATCGGGTGTTTTATTCAGACGTTCACATACAACGGGTGTAAGACAGATTTACACATGCAAACACTTAGGTTGACTTGACGAGCCTAGCATGTACAGACATGGCCTCGGAACACAGAAGACCGAAAGGTCGAGCATGAGTCGTATAGTAGATACGATCAACATGAAGATGTTCACCGACGTTGACTAGTCCGTCTCACGTGATGATCGGACACGGTCTAGTTAACTCGGATCATGTAATACTTAGATGACTGGAGGGATGTCTAATCTAAGTGGGAGTTCATTAATAATTTGATTAGTTGAACTTAATTATCATGAACTTAGTCTAAAATCTTTGCAATATGTCTTGTAGATCAAATGGCCAACATAGTCCTCAACTTCAACGCGTTCCTAGAGAAAACTAAGCTGAAAGACGATGGCAGCAACTATACGGACTGGGTCCGGAACCTGAGGATCATCCTCATAGCTGCCAAGAAAGATTATGTCCTACAAGCACCGCTTGGTGACGCACCCGTTCTCCCTGCGGAACAAGACGTTATGAACGCTTGGCAGGCACGTTCCGATGACTACTCCCTCGTTCAGTGCGGCATGCTTTACAGCTTAGAGCCGGGGCTCCAAAAGCGTTTTGAGAGACATGGAGCATATGAGATGTTCGAAGAGCTGAAAATGGTTTTCCAAGCTCATGCCCGGGTCGAGAGATATGAAGTCTCCGACAAATTCTTCAGCTGTAAGATGGAGGAAAACAGTTCTGTCAGTGAGCACATACTCACTATGTCTGGGTTGCATAACCGCTTGACTCAGCTGGGAGTTAATCTCCCGGATGATGCGGTCATTGACAGAATCCTCCAGTCGCTTCCACCAAGCTACAAGAGCTTTGTGATGAACTTCAATATGCAGGGGATGGAAAAGACCATTCCTGAAGTATTTGCTATGCTGAAATCAGCAGAGGTAGAAGTCAGGAAGGAACATCAAGTGTTGATGGTCAATAAAACCACTAAGTTCAAGAAAGGCAAGGGTAAAAAGAACTTCAAGAAGGACGGCAAGGAGGTTGCCGCGCCCGGCAAGCAAGTTGCCGGGAAGAAGCCAAAGAATGGACCCAAGCCCGAGACTGAGTGCTTTTATTGCAAGGGAAGCGGTCACTGGAAGCGGAACTGCCCTAAGTACTTAGCGGATAAGAAGGCCGGCAAAACAAAAGGTATATGTGATATATATGTAATTGATGTGTACCTTACTAGTGCCCGTAGTAGCTCCTGGGTATTTGATACCGGTGCAGTTGCTCACATTTGTAACTCAAAGCAGGGGCTGCAGAATAAGCAGAAACTGGCAAAGGACGAGGTGACGATGCGCGTCGGGAATGGTTCCAAGGTCAATATGATCGCCGTCAGCACGCTACCTCTGCATCTCCCTTCGGGATTAGTTTTAAACCTTAACAATTGTTATTTAGTGCCAGCTTTGAGCATGAACGTTGTATCGGGATCTCGTTTAATTCGAGATGGCTACTCTTTTAAATCTGAGAATAATGGTTGTTCCATTTTTATGAGAGATATGTTTTATGGTCATGCTCCTATGGTGAATGGTTTATTCTTTATGAATCGCGAACGTGATGCTACACATGTTCATAATGTGAGTACCAAAAGAAGTAAGGTTGATAATGATAGTCCCACATACTTGTGGCACTGCCGCCTTGGTCACATAGGTGTCAAACGCATGAAGAAGCTCCATGCTGATGGACTTTTAGAGTCTCTTGATTATGAATCATTTGACACGTGCGAACCATGCCTTATGGGTAAAATGACCAAGACTCCGTTCTCAGGAACAATGGAGCGAGCAACCGACTTATTGGAAATCATACATACTGATGTGTGCGGTCCAATGAGTGTTGAGGCTCGCGGTGGCTATCGTTATGTTCTCACCCTCACTGATGATTTAAGTAGGTATGGGTATATCTACTTAATGAAACACAAGTCTAAAACCTTTGAAAAGTTCAAGGAATTTCAGAGTGAGGTTGAAAATCAACGTGACAGGAAAATCAAGTTTCTACGATCAGATCGTGGAGGAGAATACTTGAGTCACGAGTTTGGGGCACACTTAAGAAAATGTGGAATAGTTTCACAACTCACGCCGCCTGGAACACCTCAGCGTAATGGTGTGTCCGAACGTCGTAATCGCACTCTGTTAGATATGGTGCGATCTATGATGTCTCTTACCGATTTACCGCTTTCCTTTTGGGGCTATGCTTTAGAGACTGCCGCATTCACTTTAAATAGGGCTCCGTCGAAATCCGTTGAGACGACACCGTATGAATTGTGGTTTGGGAAGAAACCTAAGCTGTCGTTTCTAAAAGTTTGGGGATGCGATGCTTATGTCAAGAAACTTCAACCTGAAAAGCTCGAACCCAAGTCGGAAAAATGCGTCTTCATAGGATACCCAAAAGAAACTATTGGGTACACCTTCTACCTCAGATCCGAAGGCAAGATCTTTGTTGCCAAGAATTGGTCCTTTCTGGAGAAAGAGTTTCTCTCGAAAGAAGTAAGTGGGAGGAAAGTAGAGCTTGATGAAGTATTACCTCTTGAACCGGAAAATGGCGCAACTCAAGAAAATGTTCCTGAGGTGCCTGCACCGACTAGAGAGGAAGTTAATGATGATGATCAAGATACTTCTGGTCAAGCTCCTACTGAAATTCGAAGGTCCACAAGGACACGTTCCGCACCAGAGTGGTACGGCAACCCTGTCTTGGAAATCATGCTGTTAGACAACGGTGAACCTTCGAACTATGAAGAAGGGATGGCGGGCCCGGATTCCGACAAATGGCTAGAAGCCATGAAATCCGAGATAGGATCCATGTATGAAAACAAAGTATGGACTTTGACTGACTTGCCCGTTGAGCGGCGAGCCATAGAAAATAAATGGATCTTTAAGAGGAAGACAGACGCGGATGGTAATGTGACCATCTATAAAGCTCGGCTTGTCGCTAAGGGTTATCGACAAGTTCAAGGGGTTGACTACGATGAGACTTTCTCACCGGTAGCGAAGCTGAAGTCCGTCCGAATCATGTTAGCAATTGCCGCATTCTATGATTACGAAATATGGCAAATGGACGTCAAAACGGCATTCCTTAATGGTTTCCTTAAGGAAGAATTGTATATGATGCAGCCGGAAGGTTTTGTCGATCCTAAGAATGCTGACAAAGTGTGCAAGCTCCAACGCTCAATTTATGGGCTGGTGCAAGCATCTCGGAGTTGGAACATTCGCTTTGATGAGATGATCAAAGCGTTTGGGTTTACACAGACTTATGGAGAAGCCTGCGTTTACAAGAAAGTGAGTGGGAGCTCTGTAGCATTTCTCATATTATATGTAGATGACATACTTTTGATGGGAAATGATATAGAACTCTTGGACAGCATCAAGGCCTACTTGAATAAAAGTTTTTCAATGAAGGACCTTGGAGAAGCTGCTTATATAATAGGCATCAAAATCTATAGAGATAGATCGAGACGCCTCATAGGTCTTTCACAAAGCACATACCTTGATAAGATATTGAAGAAGTTCAATATGGATCAATCCAAGAAGGGGTTCTTACCTGTGTTACAAGGTATGAAATTGAGCTCAGCTCAATGTCCGACCACGGCAGAAGATATAGAAGAGATGAGCGTCATCCCCTATGCCTCAGCCATAGGTTCTATTATGTATGCCATGCTGTGTACCAGACCTGATGTTAACCTTGCCGTAAGTTTGGTAGGAAGGTACCAAAGTAATCCCGGCAAGGAACACTGGACAGCGGTCAAGAATATCCTGAAGTACCTGAAAAGGACTAAGAAAATGTTTCTCGTTTATGGAGGTGACAAAGAGCTCGTCGTAAAGGGTTACGTCGACGCTAGCTTCGACACAGATCTGGATGACTCTAAGTCACAAACCGGATACGTGTATATTTTGAATGGTGGGGCAGTAAGCTGGTGCAGTTGCAAGCAAAGCGTCGTGGCGGGATCTACATGTGAAGCGGAATACATGGCAGCCTTGGAGGCAGCACATGAAGCAATATGGGTGAAGGAGTTCATCACCGACCTAGGAGTCATACCCAATGCGTCGGGGCCGATCAAGCTCTTCTGTGACAACACTGGAGCTATTGCACTTGCCAAGGAGCCCAGGTTTCACAAGAAGACAAGGCACATCAAGCGTCGCTTCAACTCCATTCGTGAAAATGTTCAAGATGGAGACATAGAGATTTGTAAAGTACATACGGACCTGAATATAGCAGATCCGTTGACTAAACCTCTCCCTAGAGCAAAACATGATCAACACCAGAATTCCATGGGTGTTCGATTCATCACAATGTAACTAGATTATTGACTCTAGTGCAAGTGGGAGACTGTTGGAAATATGCCCTAGAGGCAATAATAAAAGCATTATTATTATATTTCCTTGTTCATTATAATTGTCTTTATTCATGCTATAATTGTGTTATCCGGAAATCGTAATACATGTGTGAATAACAGACACCAACATGTCCCTAGTGAGCCTCTAGTTGACTAGCTCGTTGATCAACAGATAGTCATGGTTTCCTGACTATGGACACTGGATGTCATTGATAACGAGATCACATCATTGGGAGAATGATGTGATGGACAAGACCCAATCCTAAACATAGCACAAGATCGTATAGTTCGTTTGCTAGAGTTTTCCAATGTCAAAGTATCTTTTCCTTAGACCATGAGATCGTGTAACTCCCGGATACCGTAGGAGTGCTTTGGGTATGCCAAACGTCACAACGTAACTGGGTGACTATAAAGGTAGACTACGGGTATCTCCGAAAGTGTCTGTTGGGTGACATGGATCAAGACTGGGATTTGTCACTCCGTGGAGAGGTATCACTGGGCCCACTCGGTAATGCATCATCATAATGAGCTCAGAGTGACCAAGTGTCTGGTCACGGGATCATGCATTACGGTACGAGTAAAGTGACTTGCCGGTAACGAGATTGAACGAGGTATTGGGATACCGACGATCGAATCTCGGGCAAGTAACATATCGATAGACAAAGGGAATAGCGTACGGGATTGATTAAATCCTCGACATCGTGGTTCATCCGATGAGATCATCGTGGAGCATGTGGGAGCCAACATGGGTATCCAGATCCCGCTGTTGGTTATTGACCGGAGAGTCGTCTCGGTCATGTCTGCTTGTCTCCCGAACCCGTAGGGTCTACACACTTAAGGTTCGGTGACGCTAGGGTTATGAAGATATGTATATGCAGAAACCCGAATGTTGTTCGGAGTCCCGGATGAGATCCCGGACGTCACGAGGAGTTCCGAAATGGTCCGGAGGTAAAGAATTATATATAGGAAGTGCTATTTCGGGCATCGGGACAAGTTTCGGGGTTATCGGTATTGTACCGGGACCACCGGAAGGGTCCCAGGGGTCCACCGGGTGGGGCCACCTGTCCCGGGGGGGCACATGGGCTGTAGGGGGTGCGCCTTGGCCTAGATGGGCCAAGGGCACCAGCCCCTATAGGCCCATGCGCCTAGGGTTTCCACCATGGAAGAGTCCATGTGGTGGAAGGCACCCCTAGGTGCCTTGGGGGGGAGGGAAACCTCCCCTAGGCCGCCGCCCCCCTTAGTAGATCTCATCTACTAGGGCCGGCCACCCCCCTTGGCACCCCTATATATAGTGGGGGAGAGGAGGGACTTCATACACCAGCCCCTGGCGCCTCCATCTCCCCCCGTTACGTCTCTCCCTCGTAGTCTCGGCGAAGCCCTGCTGCTGTGACGCCCTGCATCCACCACCACGCCGTCGTGCTGCTGGATCTTCATCAACCTCTCCTTCCCCCTTGCTGGATCAAGGAGGAGACGTCTCCCGTCCCGTACGTGTGTTGAACGCGGAGGTGCCGTCCGTTCGGCGCTGGTCATCGGTGATTTGGATCACGTCGAGTACGACTACATCATCACCGTTCTTTTGAACGCTTCCGTGCGCGATCTACAAAGGTATGTAGATGCATCCAATCACTCGTTGCTAGATGAACTCCTAGATGATCTTGGTGAAACGAGTAGGAAAATTTTTGTTTTCTGCAACGTTCCCCAACAGTCTAACCCTAGCCACCACGTAAAATAGATTGCATCTCTGCCTCCACGCCCAATATCGTTCCATTGTTGCTGTCGCCGCCGTTTGATCCCAACGTGCCCACCACATACACGGTCAATGGGAGAGCAGGTCTCCGAAACCCCGCCTCTCCAGATCTTTGGAGAGGGGCGATTAGGTTTGGGGGAGCGTCTCCTACGCGACTGCTCGCCACCGTTTGTCTGCTTCCTCTACATCGTTCGTGTCGTCTTCACTGTCATCATGTCCAACGACGCCGAGATTGCTGCTGCCGAGAAACTTCAAGCCGACAAGAAGGCCGCCAAGGACGCCGCTACTGCTACCGCTACCGCAGCGGCTTCTACCTGGCCTACTAGAGGGAATAACTCGTTTATCCCTCCCCTTCTTATTTCTGTGTTAACCGTACTAGCATTATGTGTAGATGTGTCTACTGTTCGCATAGTATGTGCTTATTCAGTATGTCGTTATCGTTAATTCTGTCAATACCATGTTCATGATCATTTCATGGATTAGATTAATCAAAATTTTGCCTATTTACTCAGCATTGGCAAGGAGAGATCCTTGGAGTCGTTGCTCTTTGGAGGTGGTCGGGTGTTGGTTGAGACGCGGCTTTGTTGGTTAGTTTAGGGCAAACCCATTTGTTTTGGAGTTGTATTGGGTGCGTTCGAGACGGTGTGGTGTTTACTTCTCACTGGTGTGTGGTGGGAGCTTGCCTAATTTCTTGTACTTTACCATTTGCCTTCAATAAGACCAAGTATAATAAGATGATTGACATCGGTTGTAAGGTTTTAAATAGGTAGTTTTGCTGAGTTGATGGAAAGAGAAGATGAGGGAGAAGAGATTCGAGAGTGTCCGTACCGCTGTCAAACACGTGTCCAACAACCCTGGCCCATCCAAAGCCCTCTCCTTCGCCCTTGCACATTTCCGCCCAAAGTGGTCAGCACCGCATCCCTGTCGGCCTAAAGCTCGTTGAAGCTCAGCTAGGCAGGCTCATCATCGTTGGTCGATTAACCGCTTGCCTGCCGGGAGGAGTGGAGTGGTGGCCTTCGTGGGACCCAAGCACCGGCGCCTTCCCATGCTCTACTCTTCCTCGCTGTCGCGGTGCCCGCGCACGTGCCGACATTGTCGTCATGACGTCGGGGTGCGGCCGACGTGGAGCTGGCGACGTCTTCGGTGCCCTAGTAAAACTCATCTACCGCCTAATCGATCTCTATGAAGGCGGCTTCTTTCTCTGCCTGCAGGAAGCGGTGCCGCCGTCGCTCGTGGCGGATGTCACAGATGACGCGGTAGGATAGGAGCAGCACCTCCTGCTCGTCCATGTCCGCGTGTGCCATGATGCCCATGCCAGCGGTAAGTTGCTCGTCCGGGGGCCTGTGCTCGTCGAGGAAGCGGAGGTTGTACGTCTAGTCGGCCTGCGCATGTCGGAACACAGCCTGCCGCTCTTCCAACACCATGTCTGTGTAGTGAGCTCACGCCTCGCCCATGGTGATGCCGGAAGATGCCAGCGAGCATGGTGGCAACGACTCGTCGACGGCTGCCCCTTTCATTGGCTCGTTCGCGCCGCTCGCCTTTGTAGAGCTCGTCCATCCTGCCGAACTACTAACTGATGGCAATACCGGTAATCTCTTTATGTTCGGTTGACGGGCTCTCCCACAAAGCTCCTCCATCTGCCGAACTACTAACTGATGACAATACCGGTAATCTCCTATGTTCGGTCGACGGGCTCTCCCACAAGGCTTTGGAGCTCGAGGCCATGGCGGGTACGGTGCCGAGAGGAGATAGGGAATGGAGGAGCTTAGATGCGGCTATTGTCAGACCTGGCTTTTAAATAGCAGGCAAATAACATGACATGCGACGTAGTGGTTAATGGTGGTTGACAAACGGACGAACGGGTGACGGTCATATGCAGCGGCGGAGTAGGTTCCTCACCAATCACACATGTTTAATGAACACGGAGACGACACGTGCACCGAAAAGCAGCGTGGGCAGTGCTCTCAACTGGCGCGCCGCGTCAATGCCGAATCCAAAGAGGTCGCATCCACTTTGGACCGGCATGACTATGGCCCGGCACGCTGCTTCAATGCCAACTGCAATAAGAGATCACATCCTCTCTGGGCCTGCATGAATGTTGCGCTGACCGCTTCATACACGAAAGTGTGCGGGCGAAGGAGAGGGCTTTGGGTGGCGAAGGTTGTCGGACGCGAGCATGGTCCGAACAGATGCGATTTGACGGTCCATGCCCGTAGGAGGTTTAGAGTGTTGTAAAGATGTGACATAGGTCTGAAATAATCTCCTGGACGGTTATCTCCGGCACGATTAGCAGACATGGAGCTAACACTATAGCAAGAAACAAGAGATTTCTAGAGAACCATGGGATTCATATGATTATTATATTAACAAATATCATCAACTTACAGCCTCCCAGTGACTATCACTTGAGAATCAAAACATTCGCAACAGCGCTGAGGCACAAACCAAGGGGAACAAGTTTCCCCTGCCGGCCATTTGGAAGAAAAATAAAAGAAAGAAATGTTTATATGCACCGTTCCAACATATCAAGAATTCCAGTATACTAAATATAGCACCCTGCTGATTCAATACTTACAAAGGTGTATTTACAGAGTATTTGCAGGACTAGGTACCTATATTTTCAGGTTCCCATATGAGATGTTAAACTTGCTCCAGTCTGAGGTCTAAGTCGTCTCGTTGAACTCCATTTTCTGCACAGGATCACGATGGAGAAGAAATCAGTTAAGAGTCGATACAAGGAAAACATGCAGTGAAATAGATTGCGATGACAGCAATATACATCTATCAGAGTTTTTGACTGCATCAAATCAATCAGCAAAACCAGCTTGCTGAACACAAAATGCAATTGTCGAATGTTAGTTCTAAAATTTTCAAGACTTAACATCAGAATTAGGTAGAAATTATTCAGCCCCAAACAACACTCCTTGCTTTCTGTATCTGTCCAATGTAGATGTTAAATTTCCCTTCCCAGGAAAAATACCGATCATCCTAGCCGAAGAGGCTTAATAGTCCCTGTATAATTATGCAAGTATAAACCAGGCCCGCAGTAAGCTGCCTCACACGCACCATGCCTTGGGTCATGAGGAGGTTAACAAACTGAGAAATCCCAGACTATTAGCCGCCATATTTTTGGGTATTCGGATGCATGAGAACTATTAACAACCTATCTAATATTAACTTCCTAAAATTAGTGTTGTGGCGATATAGCTGCTTTCAGGTTCCGCGTGTGGAACCTGCAATCAGGACAGTTTAAGCCTAATGTCCTTTCAACCTTAACTACATGTTTGCGGTGAATGTTGATCTGAACACTACATGAATATAGTAGGTTAATCATGTAACTGTAGTTTCATATCATGAATTTAGGGAAAATAAAGTAAAGTAACAAACTAGTAGAAATGGTGCATAATGCAATTAAAAGTTGGCCCTATTTAAACACATAATACATCACCTAATAATGACCTAAAGGAAGTAATACACACTTCCTGCAATGTCCACACCCGTTCCAAAGTAAACTTGGACTACTGAATCTCGTAGAAGGATAAAGTGCAACACCCCACCACAATGGTACTAAGAAATCAAGTTACACCCTGTTGAACAAACTTCAACGAATAACCAGATGCTCCGTCACATTCATTGTATAAAGTAATTAGAGTCCTCCCCAATTAAAACACAGAAATACAACACCTAAAATAAGTAAAATGCAAAAGCATGTCCTGTAATGTCAACACTGTTCCAAAGTAGATATGGACTACTGACCTCATAGTAGAACAAAGTGTAACAGCATATCTCTACTCCTAATGGAGCAGTTGATAGGATTGCGTCCACGGTTTATTTTCGTCTGGTTATATTTCGTCTGGTTTATTTTCATCCGGTTTATTTTCGTCTCATATCCCACCACCATATCTCCTCACATTGATTTTTTTACCCTCACAATAAAAACTTTCCTAACTTTTCCAAAGTTTCCTAACTAGACACGTTATAAACGGGCATGTACCGATAGCACGTTATCAATTAATAAAATTTTGTTTTATGACAATCAATTCCAAATCCTAATTTTCCTAATGCATCGATCTTTGCCTTTTTTAAGTAGTTATTTTGATAGGGAGGGTTTAGCCACGAAAATCATCCCTCCATCGTCGGCTGCATCCCTCACCCACGTCGCTGTTGCAGGATCTTCATCCGTCATCCTGAGCAATTGGGGCGGCGATGCGGGCGAGCTTCACAATAGTGGGGAGGACCAGGCCGCGGTGAAGGCAGGTCATGCGCTCCTCACGCTCCACGAACGGAACCTGCGCACGGAGGCGGTAGCGCGGGGTGGCAGCCGGCAATGAGGCGGCCGCGCTACGTGACGAGCTACGGGTCCCCCTTTGTGATGTTTTGGCATCGCTCCTTCATCGCACATCCTCAGGTTCCTCTTGCCCTTCCCTTCCTCTGTCCTCCTCTCCCATCTCTATGCTTTCACGTGCATCCAGTTTTGATTCCTCGTGTGATATATACCAAACATAGGTACGTCAATTCACTTCCTTCCCTTCCCTTCGTCCCTCGGTCCCACGCTCGTAGCGCTGAAGTGGTGGCAACAGGCGATGGCGGTGGTGTCGCTGATGGCGGCGAGGACAGCATGTGGCAGCTCCCGAAGCATGAACACGACCGCACCTCGGGCCTGCCGTCTGCCAAGATATGGGTGAGTTGTCGTGCTGCCAACCATAAACCCTCATGTCCTACAAATTCCTCAAACCCTACCGTCTTGATCCCGTCCACGCTCTGATCCAAAGGACGATGCAGCTCTGGCCGATTGACAATGGAGGTTTGGGATCCTTCCTCTCAGCACCCACTCCTGGAAGAATCAGCGGTGCGCCACGCCGATTGAACCCCGTCGAGATCACTCGCCAAGATTGCTATTCTGAAGTTTATTGTAAAGAAAGTGAAGAGTGAGACAGGATCCGTTTATTTTCAACCGGTTTATTTTCAACCGGTTTATTTCCATCAAATTACCCCCACCCCCACGCCCACCCACCGAAACGCGCCCAGCGAACCGGGGAGAGATCCATTGATTTGGCTAAGGTAGGAAAGAATCTATTATTTGTTTGCTAAAGCAAATTGCATTAATGGGAGAGATCCGTTGATTTGGCTAAGGTAGGAAAGAATCTATTATTTGTTTGCTAAAGCAAATTGCATTAATGAAAGAGATCCGTTGATTTGGCTAAGATAGGCAAGAATCTATTATTTGTTTTCTAAAGAAAATTGCATTAATGAGAGAGATTTGTTGATTTGGCTAAGATAGGCGGTTTTGAGTAAAGTTATCTTTACTGTAGACATATAATGACAATTAATCAAGTATCAACATCATTGCATGCTTATTGTGTGGAATGTGTGTCCCAATGTTGACAGAAGGTATAAAAAGATTGTCTTGGAATTATTATTGTCTTGGGAAGATATTGCCCTGAATTCTCATTTCTCATCAGAAATTTAGTATCCATTTTCGTTAATCTTATTTGCAACATGTACAAGTCAGTAATAATCTAAGGGGGTGCCCTACCGGAGAAGATTATGATAGTTGGACAAGAAACTTGGTACTGTCGTGTAAGGTAAAGGTAGGAGAAATAGGAGATAAAAGCATGCATGGTGGGAGAAGGAAGTCGAATGTCGCGTGGTAGCTCAGACATGGAGTGTGGAAGAAAGACAATGACGAGATGTATGTATCTACTAGATCATGACCATGAGATATCATCCCATAGAAATGACCTTTGACTCTCATGTCACATGAATTTTCTCTTTGTATATATATATTTGTTAATCCGTGGCAACGCACGGACACTTAGCTAGTGGAAATAGTAATGATATATCATTGGGACAAAGAGCTAAAACCAAGTTACCTTTCCACAAACAGGGCATGCCTCACTTCTTTCCATCCACTCATAGATACAGCCAAGGTGGAAGTGATGTGAGCACTGCATTACTATCCTAGGATTCTCCGAAGTATAATCTGCAATTTAGATAGGTAATGGTCTATCAGGTTATCTGATTTGGGAGTTTATTTCAATTAACCAGCATAAACATAAATTTATGACACATTTGAAAAATTTATTTAACATCCACGGTGTTCTAAAACAACGGAATATGTATAGAATGATTGGGTTACCCAAGAAATTAAATTAGTGCCACAGAAGTTCAAAAAGATGAATCATATTCAGTCATGCAATATAACATAACTAATGCTTATTGTTTCTAGACTGCTCTACTTCAAGTCTTGCTAACTCTATGAAACAAATGCGCTGTACAAAACTCACTCGACATCTTCCTGGTAGACTAACATACTGAAAGTTAGTGAGCATTACCTTCAAGACATGTTGGGCAGACATCTTCATCTTCAGTAGATGGAGAAAAGTAGGTGAAATAATTTCCAGATTCCTTTCGGGACAACTTATCTCCATAAGCAGAGCTGCTTCTTTTCATTTTTGTGTCATAGTTTGTTTTACTTGGCTTGTCGACTGAACTCATCGTTTCCATTTCCTCATCATAATTTGGTCTGAGTGGTTCTGATTCCTCTGGTGAATGGCTTGAAGGATCATGCCTTGATGCAAACCAGTCGCGCAGAGGAGGGGAGAATCTAGGATCATCATATGGCAGTGGTCTTGGAGGTGAACGATATGTATCGAATGAACTTTCAGATGAATCAAGCGGGGTGGCTTCTATAGCTTGAGAAACAGAGTGGACCGTTCCAACTCGGAATAAAACAGTGTACTGAAAAAAGGAGATACAAATGTAATGGTTTCGTACCTGTATAATCTCAATTCATGTTAAAGTAATTAACTTATTACAACAGACAGAAAATTCAGCAGGTGAGTGGAACAAGAAACAATTTGCAATCGTTGTGTCATGTTTTTGGTTTCTATCAGCTATCATTCACACCAGGTGTTCACCGCAAAAGGCTAGTTACTAGAGAACTAAAGGTTGTGTATAAACAAGGCGACAGTAGTGAACTAGATACTTGTTGATTTGTTCTTTCTTGTGCTCGTACAATGAGATAAATCTTGCCCGAGACTCCATGTAATCCGACAGAAGAGCACATTGTTACCATCAAAATCAGTATAATGATATCCAATGCAGATGCTTAATTACTTCTGCACATCGGATTGTGCTTAACAGAAAACAGAAGGATGTGTACTTGGACG
The DNA here is from genome assembly GCF_002162155.2 of Triticum dicoccoides. Classification (NCBI taxonomy): domain Eukaryota; kingdom Viridiplantae; phylum Streptophyta; class Magnoliopsida; order Poales; family Poaceae; genus Triticum; species Triticum dicoccoides. The sequence continues at coordinate 237,438,405 of NC_041387.1, read as the reverse complement.
TTAAAAGATTGTGATCTTCTAGGACCAAAATTAGAAGTCAGCCATACAAACTAATCTTTATCACACCAAGCAACGGGGACGAGACTTACAGCGTTGATCAGCTGCTGGGTAAAACACCTGAGGCACATGCAGTTCCTAAACGCACCAGAAGTCTGGTTGCCATGGTGGTCGGAGTAATCGGCTTGCAAACACGAGCAGAAAGCTCCCATGACCCCCCCAAGAAAAGCCCTGAAAAGAACTCCACGAACCAAGACCCTGCAGCCAACGGGCCACCGACAGGGTACCAACTCCTCAAAAGTAGCAGCAAATCGGCCCCCGACGCCGGCCTCTTGGCTACTATGGGGGCAGGGCTCCTGGAAACGATACCTACCAACGGAGGCAAATCAGGCCGTGCGAGAGAGGATCGATCGTATCAGTGGAGAAATGTTGTCGAATCCGATGATTGAGCTCAACCCCCGAATTATTTTTGGTGGAAACAGACGGGTAGTAGGAGTAGCATTAGCTCGGGATACCTTGGGTAGGTTATTGGAGAAGAAATAGCCGGCGGAATTCTCGATTGCCCACGGAGAGCCGATAATCGAAGCGGGCTAGGACTTGATTACAGCGAGGGACGGAATCGCATCAGGCCGGCGCTTCAAGGGCGTGAGGAACGGGCAGAGGAGGGGGCCGTCGGAGGAGGCGGGGGTTTCGGCGACGCGGGGCGAAGGGGATTGAGGGAGGCGAGAGACTTTTGTGGGACGGAATCGAACAGTGCACAAGGAGAGGGACGGAGGTGCCCAAGTGAGGTGCTGACGGGTGCCCTTTTTTTTTCACCACTCAGGCCGTGTTGTATTTCAATACGGAGGGGTATAACTTACACCTGTAAGCTACTGGCCGCTGTACAAATTCCAGGCCGAATTGAAACGACGGGCGCAGGTGTGTAGTATTTTTTATAAGTGTATTCAAAAAAGAAACGTTAATCCAAACAGGGCATCAGTGGTTGCGCGCTTCAATCAACGCTAACGTCCACATGTGTGGTGGGAGTCAAATCTACCCACGCGCCCTATAACATACGGACTGCGCCACGTCACCACATGCATGTAAGTGGGAATTTTTTTGAATTTTTAGTTTTTAAAATGTTTTATCTCTTAAATGAAAAATTCGATTGAAGATCCGTTTTCACCATTAAATCCCTCGCGACGAGATCTTTGAACTAGATCTGATATCAATATATTTCGATGAATTTTTGTTTTTGGTTAAAAGTTGCCATGTCTAGTGCACATGAATTGCTGCGATGTTGACACTGAAGTTGCCATGATATGTTTCTGTTATTTTTTTTCCTAGTTAAAAGTAAATTTTGACATATTATAAAACACGGAATTAAGAAACTAGACTTGCCATGAACCATAAACTAAAATTGTCATGGTTCATACAAAAAGTAATTTTCATGATCAAAGTACTGGAATTGCCATCATCAAAAAACTAAAATTGTCATGCTCTACAAACTAAATTGCCACATGGAAACTTTAGTTTAAGCACTATGGCAAATACAGTGTAAATATCATGGCAATTTTTGGGCAAAACAAATTCGTTGAACTAGTTTTGAAGATCTTGTCGAGACAGATTTAATGATGAAAACATATTTTAATTTGATTTCTTAATTAGGAGATAAAACATTTTAAGCCAAAAACCAAAAAGATTTTTGCTGATGTCATCTATTCATACGTGACAAAATGAGTGACGATGAAGGCGTGTGGGCGATGTGCAAGATGCCACACGTGTGGACGTTAGTTTTTTCGTATTATTTATGCCGTTCCGCTAGTCAGTTTTGTTTATATATATTTATATCTATATCTATATCTATACCAATATAAAAAGACCCAGTGGGGCAGATCCAACCGATCTCGATCATCCATTAGCGTTAATCCGACAGTCCTTATTGTCCTAGTGGTGAGCAACTAAACACGTTTAGTACTAAACACATTTAGTGCTAATTAATCCTTTCTCTCCCCGATCACCTTTCTTACATACCCTTTCACACGAGAGGAAACTTCCACAACAAAGCGTCGTGCGATCCCCTTTCTTACGTACCCTTACACATGAAAGGAAACTGACACAGGGAACCATCGTGCGATCCCCTTCATTAGTACCCTTTTACATGAAAAGAAACTGCCACAGCGAACCGCCCCAGCGCCGCCCCATCATCTCGCTTCAGCGACGCACGCCGCTCCCATCGTCTCAACCCGCATCACCTTCAAGGACGCCGCCTCTCACATCTCTGTGCCGCCTCTACCCATCGCCTTTGTGTGGCCTTGGCTGTAGCGACAACATCGCAACTTCAAGGACGCCGGCTGTCGGGGACGCCGCCTAGACCGCCTGGCCGACCGGACCTGCCAGGGACGCCGCATGGCCGTCCGTTGGCATCGGGTCGTTGGACCATCATGGACACTGCCTGGACCGCCTGCCCGTACGTATCCATTGGACCTAGGTCGTCAGCGCCGCCATCAGGGGACACGCCGATGTCAAACACATAGCCGCCGGGCCAGAGGTCTTTCATCTCTGCTTTCTTCATTTCTTCTGGAGAAGATTGATTCATGTTTCACTCAACAAAAAAGCAGCCTGTATGCAATAAAAACTTAACCCAAATCAGGCTTCGTAAAACTAAACCAAAAGCAGCCTTGTGTGCACACATTCAACAGTTATTAAGCGTCATTACCAACGCACGCAGATTAAGACTTAGGTATATCTTGAAGCCGGATTAAGATTACACGTGCATTGCACGTGCATTGCACGTGCACATTTACTAGTAACTGGTCAAAAAATATCGAGACGTTTGCTCAAAAGTGCCATTATGTAGCTAAGAAATGCCATCATTTCATTAGATGTTTGCTCAAAATCCAATTAGTCACTGACACTGGCAGGTCAGACCCGTTTTTTTAGGGGAGCAGGTCAAACCCGTTGACCATGTTGTATGACCAAAATATCTCTGGACCTACATGCCAGCTCTCTCTGTCTCACAATGATAAGTGTGGGCCTCACTTGTCAGGAGTAAGCAAACAAATAACTTTAGAGAAAAAATAAGAGCGCGGTTGGGAATCGAGTGAGACCTAAGCTTTATCATAGTGAGATAGAGGAAGAGCTAACATGTTGGTCCACGGGTATTTGGGTTATTATGGTATAGTAAACAGATTTTGAACTAACAATAATGGTGTTTAGTGACATTCGACTAACAGGGAAATGCCTAGCAGTAGCACGGGTCTAAGGGCTATCAGTAGCGCAGGGTACCGCGCTATTGATACGACGCTACAGCTAACATTTAGCAGTAGCGTTGTTTAACATGTGCTACTGCTATACCTACTTAGCAGCAACGCGTTCCCAACCAGCGCTACTGCTAAATGCTTTAGCAGTAGCTTTTTCCTGTCCAGGGCTAAAGAGCGCTACTACTATATTTTCTCATATATTTTTTTGCTGCGTATTTGCGATGTTTCTGTATAGGTTTTATATAATATTATAATCATATCATAAATATATTTTTTTCGAAAAGGGGCGCTTTATTACTTAAAAGATTTAAGCATTACACCCGGCCTCTGCATGACTAAGATGCACACAGCCAAATAAGATCCTCTCACACAAAATAAAAATAGAAAGGCGAATTACAACGAAACATGTAGAGTCCGTATAACGCCTAATATGGAGGGGGGCCAATCCTTAGATCATGCTGCCACCCATGTTGGGTAAAAGTATCCCTCGCCGTAGCCTCCAATCGTGTACACACCTCCGTAAACAGGTCTCGATTCTCCATGCGTTGTAGAGAGAACCATAAACGAAGAGTCCCGGTACATCTGTAGATAACCTGCAATAGAGAAGTACTTTTATCGTTAAAAACCTTATCATTTCTACATAGCCAAAGCGACCAAATAATGGCAAGCGCTCCCACCCTGAGAAGAGTTCTAAACCTGTGATCAATCACATGTAACCAGTTGCCAAATACATTAGCAACACTACAGGGAGGATACAAGCCAGAAGCTATTTGGATGACTGACCATATAGAACGAGCCAATTTGCATTGAAAGAATAAATGTTTTATTGTCTCCTCATGGTGACAAAATACACATTGCGGGCTTCCATGCCAATTCCTCTTAATAAGGTTATCTTTAGTAAGAATGACTCCGCGACGAAGATACCATGCAAAGATTTTATTCTTAAGAGGTATCTTCATCTTTCAGATCTTCTTGTTATTAACAACTGGCACATCGGACTGAATTAACGCTCTATACATAGAATCCACTGAGAATTGTCCATTCCCATGGAGGTTCCATCGGAATACATCAGACCCATGTGACAATTGCACCGTGGACAACCGTTGGAGCAGGATATTCCACGATTGGAGTCTGGGTCCAATTAAGTCCCTTCTGAACGTCACATTTGGTGGAAATGATTCCATTACCGTGGCGATAGTATCACCTTTGTGGCGTACAATGTTGTATAGAGCCGGATATTGTTCCCGGAGTGTGGCATTTCCTAGCCACTTGTCCTCCCAGAATCTAATTTCCGAGCCGTCCTTAATCGAGAAGGATCCATAGCAGAAGAAATATTTCTTCGTAGCCATTAGACTTGCCCAAAAGTGGGAATCCCCAGGCTTCCAATATACTTGGGATATCGCCTTGGAACCCACATATTTTCTCCTTAGGAGGGTTTGCCATACACCATCTTCCGTTAGTAATTTAAACAACCATTTGCCGAGGAGGGCCCTATTCTTAACCTCAAGGTCATGAATGCCCAACCCGCCTTGGTCTTTGGGACGGCAAACCACACTCCATTTAGCTAGTCGATATTTCTTACTCTCGCTATCTCCTTGCCAAAAGAATCTTGATCGGAAATAATCCAATCTATGTAAAACTCCTTTCGGTAACTGGAAGAAGGAAATCATATATAGTACCATATTACTAACTACTGAATTTATGAGTACCAATCTTCCACCCAGAGACAGCAGTTTACCTTTCCAACTGCTAAGTCTTTTTTGCAGTCTCTCCTCGAAGTGTTTCCATTCAGCATTTGTGAGTCTCCGATAATGTATCGGTATCCCCAAATATGTGATGGGAAACTGACCCAACCCGCATCCGAACAGTTGAGCGTACAGGTGGGCCTCGTCTTGAGCCTCGCCAAAGCAAAACAATTCACTTTTATGAAAATTGATCTTTAGACCCGAGAGTTGCTCGAATGCTGATAAAATTAGTTTCAGATTTCTCGCTTTCTCGAGGTCATGATCCATGAAGAGAATCGTATCATCGGCATATTGAAGTATAGAGAGACCACCATCAACTAGATGATTTACTACCCCATCAATTTGGCCATCAACCTTGGCACGCTCAATCATGACTGCTAGCATATCCGCCACTATATTGAATAGCATGGGCGATACCGAGTCACCTTGTCGCAATCCCTTCTTCGTTTGGAAATAGTGTCCAACATCATCATTGACCTTAATGGCAACACTACCTCCAGAAACGAAGCTATGGATCATAGCACGCCACTCTTCAGAAAATCCTTTCATTCTGAGAGTCTGTTGAAGAAAAGGCCACTTGACTTTGTCATAAGCCTTTTCAAAGTCTATTTTGAGTACCACCCCATTTAACTTTTTCCGGTGTAATTCATGGACTGTTTCATGAAGGATAACAACTCCATCTAGGATGTGTCTGCCTTGCATAAAAGCTGTCTGTGAAGGCCGAACCACATGTTCAGCAACCGAATTTAGCCTAGTAGTCGCAACCTTTGTGAATATTTTAAAACTAATATTAAGGAGGCAAATAGGTCTATATTGTTGTATCCGTTCAGCCTCATTAACCTTAGGTAATAAAATAATCTCACCGAAGTTTAAGCGGAACAATTCTAGTTGGCCAGCATGTAGGTCGGTAAACAAAAGTAGGAGATCCGGTTTGATGACTTCCCAGAATTTCTGATAGAACTCAGCAGGAAAACCATCCGGACCCGGGGCTTTGTTATGCTCCATTAGGAAAACTGCCTTTCTAACTTCCTCCTCAGAGTATGGGGCTGTTAGAAGGTTGTTTTCCTCATCAGAGACCCGAGGGATGTCATCTGTTCGGGTCTCATCCATCGAGAAGTTTCCTTCCTCTGGGGCTCCGAACAGATTTTTATAATAATTAGTGATATAAGATTTAAGTTGCTCATGCCCCTCAATCACTCCCTCATCCTGTTGTAGGGAATGAATAATTTTCTTTCGGTGTCTGCCATTGGCGACTCCATGAAAATATCTAGTATTCGAATCACCTTTCAGGATAAATTGCGAGTTAGAATGTTGGTACCATTTGAGTTCCTCTTCACGCAGCATGTTTGCTATCTGTGCATTTGAATGATTCTTGATCTCAATTTCATGCTCAAATAGAGGTCTAACCTCTGCCAAAGCTTCTAATTCATCAATGATAGATGAAAGACGAAGCTTCTCCTTTTTGAGGATACCCACCGTATGCCTGGCCCAACCACCAAGGAATTTACGTAATGCACGCATTTTGTTATTCCATCTGTGTATTGGGGTAGGCCCGGCGACTGGTTTCTCCCACACTTCCTTGACCATGTCATGGAAGCCATCCCGAAGCAACCACCCAAGTTCAAACTTAAAATTGCGTCTATGTTGTGGTCGTGGCAACCCAGTAGTTAGAAGAATGGGTGCGTGGTCTGATAAAGCCTCGATACGAGGTAGAGCACGAACAGAAACCATAGGAAATTTTGATTCCCATTCGGTATCCATTAAAACGCGATCTAGTTTCTCATATGTCGGTTCCGGAAGACTGTTCGCCCATGTGAATTGTCTTCCAATCATAGAAACCTCTCGCAAATCTAGACTGTCGATGACAGCATTGAAAAGGAAAGGCCAATGATTATCGAACCTACCACGGCTTTTCTCATTTGGAAATCGAAGCAAGTTGAAATCCCCACCTATAAGAATGGGATAGGGATTATCTTTCGCCAGGTTAACCAATTCACGAAGAAAATCGGCCTTGAACTCATCCTGGGCTGCCCCATACACGGCGACGAGGGTCCATGTGAAGTTGTCGGCCTTGTTGCGAATATGGAGTTTAACATGAAACTCGCCATTCGAACTAGCCAAAACATCCATAGTCCCTGTATTTACGCCAAGTAAAATGCCCCCAGAACGACCTCTAGGTGGTCGCGAAACCCAAGTAAAGTCTATCCCGCCAGAAAGACGGTTAAGCAGACTTACTGAGAAATCACGTCTACCCGTTTCAGAGATAGCCAAAAAATCTAAATTGTATTCCCTATTACATTCTGCAATGAATAAATGTTTAGCCAAGTCACGAAGACCTCTGCTATTAAAAAACATTCCATTCATGAGGAAACAATATGAGATTTAGAACACTTTGCCCTCTTATGGGACTTACTATCTTTTTTTGAATGTGTGGTCTTTGATTTATGTCCGGATGCTGTAAGCTCAATCAATGAACTAAGCCCGGGTTCATCTAGACCCACGTCCGAAACCGCCCCTACTAAATGAGAGAGTAGCTGACCATCTGGTGTGGCATGCAGCTCTTCCTCATCAGTACAGGAGACATAAGACTTGCTAGAAACACGTGGAGTAACTTTTAATCGGTCATATTCCACATGTTTCAAAGCGTTAGTCGAAATAGAAATATCCTTCTCATTCTTTCCAAGACTGACACCCACTTTATTTAACTTAGAAACGATGGCAGTATTAGAAAAATCTAAAAAGGATTTGGGTGACGACGTAATACCTTGGTTGTCGAGGTTTTGCGCTGCCTTACGCCGCATAGCCTTGGCCAAAGAGTCCTCATCTGTGTCCATAGAACCGTCGTCGGCAACAGAATGCCGACTACTCCGTCGTGTAGGTGTCATCCCCATTGGAGGTTGTGGCGCCTGCTCTACTGCCGGTGAAGGGGATGATGGTGGAGTAGCAACCCCCTCCCCGACAATCTCAACCACAGGCTCGAACGACGAGGTCATTGTCTGAAGAGGGGCCGGACCAGTCGTACCAGTGAATGCGGTAGAGATGGACGTGGCCGGCTCCACCTGCAGCTGAAGGGCGTCCAAACTCGTAGAGTCAACTGTCTTTAGACATGACATATCATAAACATGCAATATGCTCATCATATCATACACATAATAGTCTCATCATATCATCCAACACAAATCATGTCATCACATCGTAATCACGATATAGCTATACAAGTTACATGACATGTCTCATCATATATAATGTAGTACTTCTTGAGGGGTCAGTTCGTATCCCTCTCTCGCACTAGCGTGAACCTAAACTAACTAGTGGTTGTCGCTCGAAAATCGATACACCCTGGCATGACACTCCGACCACTCGTCGTATACTCCTGGCGTAGCACTTCTTCGCCATCGATGATCTATGCACTTGCATATGAGTCGATGATATGCAACATATATAGTTGAGCAACAGAAGGAGACAGACTTGGCAAAAATAGAAGCAACATATCATAAGCATAAATAACAAAGTTCATTGTATCCAAAATGCCCTAACTAGAGTGATCTTCGCTAGTTGAGGAGGACGGTTTAATTACATCACAAATAAAGTTTCGTCGTGTATAACTCAAAGTTTCATTATAGAGAAAGTATGGACTAAACGGACACATTGTCATATATCGTCAATCACCCCAACATGTCGTGCCATCCATCCAAGTCAGGGAGATAGTCCCCGAGCTTAGTGAAAGGCTTCATGTCAAGACGCTGAGCCGATAGGCGTGTTCGGACATCTTCCCGCGACATTTGCCCTTCTTTGTAGAACATCCATGTTTTTTCGACGACCTCCTTCATGATGATTTGGGCAAGTTCACGCTGGATGTGATAGAACTCAGCTCGAAGTCGATGATCCTTGAAATCTCCTAAGTTCGAGCAGAACATTCTGTTGTTAACCCGCCGCCGGGTCACCCCTTTATATACAGGTGGATACCCGGTGGCTTACAGAGTCTCGGTCGGCTCACACAAGCGCGACCGACTCGGTTTCTAACTAAACTTGCCTTACAATAAAAGTTAAACATATGCCGGCTCATCCCTTTGGGCCTCTAGCCGCCTCTAGTTCTTGGGCCTCCAACGGGCTTGCTTCATGAACCGCCATCTTCATCTCTTTTGGACCTTAACAGGCCTCTTCATCTTTAAGTTACTAGTGGCATGACCCGACCCCTCCTGGGCGGGTCATACCCAATAGTTATACCCCAACATTAGGCCCCTGGTTGATTTGAACTTGTTCACATCGATCTTCATCACTTGACTTAGAAGAATCTTTTCTTATCAATTCCTTGCCATGACGTCACATTTTAGAATTGTGTTAACCCGCCATGACGTCATTGCACATTAACTTCACACAAAGCTCGGGATATCTTAAAAGATCTTTTATCTTAATGGACCTCCCAAAAATTGAGGCGTTCACATAGCCACATAATCATTTTTTGGCCTCCTTGATTCCCACGCATGCTATCTATCCACTTCCTTATAAATAGGGGCAGGGGGTCTTTCCTTTCACTTTTCACCCTTACCCCTTCGTATTTGTCTTCCTCCTTGTGGCGCCTCAGCAAGCTCGAGCTCCACCGTCATCGATCTTCACCAACCGCCTCAACTCCGGCCGCTGCATCGACCTAACCGGAGCAAAGAACTGCAGCGCACCTCTGCTGTCCAGCAGCATCAGTATGTACTCATCTCCGTGTGTGACAGATCTGCATTAGGGTTTTCTCCGTTCATCGGTGTTCTTCATTGTTCCTCATCTTCCTCTTCTAGATCGTGTAGTTTGATCTGAATATGATACTGAGGTCGCGCGGTAGTAGTTTAGCATCCCTTGCCAATCGTAAGAAACACCTTCTCTGTATAAGATTCCATCCGAGCACATGAGTTCTTCTACTGCTGCAACTTCAGCTTTAAATTTTCTTTTTTTGAACTGATGTAGATCCAAAGTAATAGAACTGATCTGTAAACTTGTTTGTTCAGCACTTAGCAAAATTTTACTCATAGGCCCATGGATATTTGTGAACTGCAATTGTACGGGTAACATATGAGATAGACCATAACCCGCCGGATACCATTAGCCCTCCATGGCGGTTTATGTATCAATCCGTAACCCGCTAGATACGCCGCCGGCTTAAATCCGAATCCTTTTAAACTGCCAACACTCATCAACGTTACCAAGATCCGGCCACACCTCGCCGGCTTACAATGCTTTTAACTCTCCATAACAATCCATCATCATAATTAGGCGGTTTATCATTCATTGTTATTTTCTTTTTAGGCAAAATATGACTAAGACTATCACTGCCTCCAACTGGGTTCCCTCCATTGTGACGGAGCAAATGCTTACGGAGTATGTTAAGACTGGCATCATGGCTGCCAAAGAGACCATCCACTGGCGGGTTCTAGAGCTGGGTGAACTCAGACCTCAACCCAAGGATAATGAGGTCATAATATTTGCTGATCATATAAACCGGGGCTTCTCCCTGCCTGGGTCAAAGTTCTTCCAGGATGTACTACATTTCTTTCAGCTCCATCCTCAGGACATCAGACCCAATTCTGTGTCTAATATCTTCAACTCCCAAGTTTTTTGCAAAGTATACCTTCAAGAAGAACCCAACTTTGAACTCTTTTGAGAGTATTTCTATTTGAACCGCCAGAACGAGTTCACAGACGGACCCAGCCTAGAACTTGGCAGAATCTCCATCAAACATCAAAGAGATGCAGTTTTTCCTACAGCCACACTTCCTAGTCATCCCAAGGACTAGAACCAAACTTGGTTTTATTGCCAAGACACTTCTCCATCTGATGAGAACCCTCTGCCAGGTTTCCACGAGGACCGGCTTAACCCAAGACATCCCCTTCCAGACTGGCTCATGACCGCTGCAGGGCCAAGTACAGAGCCACTTTTTCCAAAGTAAGAGCTTTGCTAGCCAATGGGTTGACCGGCATCGACCTAGTCCGTTGCTGGGCCGCTGATGACCCACAAGTATATGGGGTCAATTGTAGACTTTTCGATAAGTAAGAGTGTCGAACCCAACAAGGAGCAGAAGGAAATGACAAGTGGTTTTCAGCAAGGTAATGTCTGCAAGTGCTAAAGTTGTAAGTAGCGGAGTAGTTTGATAGCAAGATAATTTGAAATGAGCAAGTAACAATAGTAGTAACAAAGGTGCAGCAAGGTAGCCCAATCCTTTTGAGGCAAAGGATAGGCCAAAATGGCCTCTTATGATAAGCAAAGTGTTCTTGAGGGTACACGGTAATTTCATCTAGCCACTTTCATCATGTTGGCTTAATTCGTGTTCGCTACTTTGACAATTTGATATGTGGCTGGACCGGTGCTTAGGTGATGTTCTTACTTGAACAAACCTCCTACTTATGATTAACCCTCTCGCAAGCATCCACAACTATGAGAAAAGTATTAAGAATAAATTCTAACCATAACATTAAACTTTTGGATCCAATCGGTCCCTTACAGAATAGCGCATAAACTGGGGTTTAAGCTTCTGTCACTCTCGCAACCCATCATCTAATAACTACTCCGCAATGCATTCCCTTAGGACCAAATATGGTGAAGTGTCATTTAGTCGACGTTCACGTGACACCACTAAGAGAATGACAACATACATATCATCAAAATATCGAACACATATCAAGTTCACATGATTACCTGCAACATGATTTCTCCTGTGACCTCAAGAACGAAAGTAAATACTCATAAATGATAATCATGCTCAAGATCCAAGGGGTATTAAATAGCATAATGGATCTGAACATATAATCTTCCACCAAATAAACCATATAGTGATCAACTACAAGATGTAATCAACACTACTAGTCACCCACAAGCACCAGTCTATAGTTCCGGTACAAAGATTGAACACAAGAGATGAACTAGGTTTGAGAGGAGCTGGTGCTGTTGAAGATGTTGATGAAGATAGCCCTTCCCAAGATGGGAGAGTTGTTGGTGATGATGATGACGAGGATTTCCCCCTCCGGGAGGTAAGTTCCCTCGGTGGAATCGCTCCGCCGGAGGGCAAAAGTGCTCCTATCCAAGTTGTGCCTCGAGACGGCAATGCTTCGTACCAAAAGTCCCCCCCTCAATTATTTTAGGTCAAAATGACTTATATACCAGAAGATGGGCACCGGAGGTGGGCTGAGGAGGGCAGCACCCAACAGGGCGCGCCTGGGCCTCCTGGCACGCCCAGGTGGGTTGTGCCCACCTGGTGGCCCCCCTATGGTACTTATTTGCTCCAATATTTATTAAATATTCCATAAAAAATCCTTGTGGAGTTTCAGCTCATTTGGAGTTGTGCAGAATAGGTAGCTTGACGTAGCTTTTCCAGGTCCAGATTTCCAGTTGCTAGAATTCTCCCCTTTTGTGTAAACCTTGCATATTATGAGAGAAAAGGCATTAGAATTACTCCAAAATGCATTATTATACAATAAAACAACATAAATAACAGTAGAAAAACATGATGCAAAATGGACGTATCAACTCACCCAAGCTTAGACCTCGCTTGTCCTCAAGCGAAAACCGAAATCGAAAAACATGTCCACATGCTTAGAGAGAGAGGTTTCGATAAAAACAAAAATACGGACATAGCAGCATCATGTAACTTATTATAACAGCAATAAACTTTAAAATAAAACTTTGATCATAGAACTTTTATCATATACTTCTCATGAACAAGTGAAAATTCATCACATCATCGAAGTATAACGCATAACTTTATTGGAAACCAACAAACTATGTGCTCAGTCAATTTCGCAACTACAATTCATCATCTTTTGAGGAAGGGTTGCGTATCGGAGCCTTTAGGCAAGTCCACATACTCAACCATCATTTAGTCTTCTATGATTGCTAACACTCACCACGTACACATGAGCAAAACGTTTCAACCAGACACATAGAAAGATAGGGGCTTATAATTTCGCCTCCCAACACATTCACCTCAAGGGTGATGTCAACAATAATAACTCATGCCACCCATATTCAACTGGATATATGTGCCTAGATCTTTCCTCACCACATGATGCTTGCCAAAGGAGAAAAATAAAAGGAATAGAGAGAAAAACTTTGACTCTTGCATGAAACTAAATATATAAAAGTAAAAGATAGGCCCTTCGCAGAGGGAAGCAGAGGTTGCCATGTGCTTTTTGTTTGTATGCTCAACCCCTTAGTGCAAGAGAACGTCACATTATATTGCCCCTTGTGATGGCAACCTTTATTATGCAGTCTGTCGCTTTTATTCTTCACCATCACAAGTTCGTACAATGCTCAATTTTCCCTTACACTAAATGATCTCACACTTTTAGAAGCAACTTTTATTTCCCTTTTTGCACCGATGGTTGAAGGATCTTACTCAATCCATAGGTAGGTATGGTGGACTCTCAAACAAGATTTGGGGTTTAAGGGTTTTGGATGCACAAGTAGTATCTCTACTTAGCGTGGAGTTTTTGGCTAGCAAAGATAGGGGCAAGCACCACATGTTGAAGGATCTATGACAATATAACTTGTATGTGAATATGAACAAACATAAATCATTAAGTTGTCTTCCTTTTCCAACATCAACAATTTTGGCATATAATATTTTAATGGGTGCTCACAATCAAAAAAGATTTCCAGGATAGTGTATTTGCATGTGAATCTTCTTTTCCCTTATTAATTCTTTCATGAGTTGCATCATTGACCAATGCTATGTTTGTCAATCTACAATAAAATTTACTACCTACACTTTTCCTTGTCTAATGTCATCACTTACCATAAGGTTAGCATATGATATTTTTCATTTATTTGTTTTCTCTTTATTGAAACAAGAGAGTAAAGAAGGCAAAACTCAAACTAGACTTTATTATATATCTCGCACACGATTACAAAGACTGATCACTAAGCAAACTCTCAAAAAGAAACTAAACTTTTATTCATCTAAAAGCAAAAGATAACCATGGATCGAACTAAGAAAGTAAAGGAAAAAGATAGTGGAGTTGATATGATACTGGGGCACCTCCCCCAAGCTTGGCGAAAGCCAAGGGGAGTGCCCATACCCGATACTCAGTTTTCTTTTGGTGGTGAAGAAGGAGGAGGTGGTGATGAAGTAGAAGCGATCCGGTCCTTAAGGATCAAGAGACTCTCCAATCTTCGGATGACGCTCCGAAGGGAGGCGATGTGCTCCAGATGCAGAATATTTTCATGAGTGAGATACTTATTTTGTATACGAACCATTTCAATGATCATGAAGGCTGCAATCTCAGTGGGGGTAAGATAAGCATAGTAGGGTTTAAGGATATCTTCCTCTTCCTCATCAGCAGGCAAGGCTTGCTCATCCATCGGCACTTGATCTCCAGTGGCCCCCTTGCTCTTGTCCTCCTTAGTTGCTCCAATGAGGTCTTTTCTCTTGAGCTTGATCTTCATCAACCAAGCATCCTCTTCCATATGATCAGAGCGAGAAGAAGACATGGTGTCTGGCTCAACAGATCTGACATAAAACAACAAGAAAAGAAAATAGGAGATTTCTCCGTGATACGGAGGTCAACAAGTTCAGGAGGTATATAAAGATTTTTTATCTTGGAGAACAAGCAGAACGAAAGAAAAACGGAGTCCAAAAAGTACCCGAGGTGGGCACAACCCACCGTAGCGCGCCTGCGCCCTGGTGTATCGTGCCCACCAGGGTCACTTTCCTCGAAATTTCTTATTTTCCTAATTTTTTAAATATTCCAAAACTGACAAAAAATATTTTTGTGGATTTCTGAGAGTCCGTTTACTTACCATATCACATACCTCCCTTTTTTCATGATTCTGGGGTGTTTCGGAAGGTTTCTTTTATGTGTTCTTCCGGTGTTAAAGTTTGGATGATATTGCTTTCAACATTAATGGACGTACCTGAGATATAGTGTTTTATTCGTTGCCCATTGACAACCTTCGGGTTAGTACCTTCGCATTATTTATTTTGATAGCTCCAGATCGATAGACCTCCTCAATGACATAGGGTCCTTCCCATTTGGAGAGGAGTTTTCCTGCCAAGAATCTGAAACAAGAGTTGTACAAAAGAACATATTCTCCAACTTTGAACTCATGCTTTTGGATTCTCTTGTCATGCCATCTTTTAACTTTTTCTTTGAATAACTTTGCATTTTCATAAGCCTGGGTTCTCCATTCATCTAATGAGCATTATCAAATAGCCTCTTTTCAGCAGCAACTTTGAAATCATAATTGAGTTCTTTAATTGCCCAATATACTTTGTGTTCTAACTCAAGAGGCAAATGACAAGGTTTTCCGTAAACCATTTTATATAGAGACATACCCATGGGATTTTTATAAGCTATTCTATAATCCGAAAGTGCATCATCTAATTTCTTAGACCAATTCTTCCGGGATCTATTGACAGTCTTTTGTAATATTAGTTTTATTTCTCTATTCCTAAGTTCAACTTGACCACTAGACTGAGGATGATAAGGTGATGCAATTCTATGGTTAACATCATACTTAGCAAGCATTTTATGGAAAGCACCATGGATAAAGTGTGAACCACCATCAATCATTAAATATCTAGGGACTCCAAACCTTGGGAAAATAACTTCCTTAAGCATTTTAATAGAGGTGTTGTGATCAAAACTACTAGTTGGAATAGCTTCTACCCACTTAGTAACATAATCAACAGCAACCAAATATGTGTATACCCATTAGAGGAAGGAAAAGGTCCCATGAAATCAAATCCCCAAACATCAAATGGTTCGATAGCAAGTGAATAATTCATAGGCATTTCCCGACGCTTACCGATATTACCTATTATTTGTCATTCATCACAAGACGAGACAAACTTATGGGCATCCTTGAAGAGAGTAGGCCAATAAGAACCAGATTGGAATACCTTATGAGCGGTTCTGTCTCCTGCGTGATGTCCTCCATAAGCTTCAGAGTGACATTTCCGTAGGATTTGTTCCTGTTCATGCCCAGGTACACAATGTCTAATAATACCATCTACTCCTTTATAAAGATGTGGGTCATCCCAAAAGTAATGTCTTAAATCATAGAAGATTTTTTTGTTTTGTTGGTATGTGAAACTAGGTGGTATGTATTTAGCAACAATATAATTAGCATAGCCAGCATACCAAGGTGTACTATTAGGAACATTTATTGCAGCTAGTTGTTCTTCAGGAAAGCTATCATTAATAGGTTGTGGGCCATCAAGAATATTTTCAAGCCTAGATAAGTTATCAGCTCCTTTCCTATCAGTGATATGCAAATCAAATTCTTGTAGCAGAAGAACCCATGTAATGAGTCTAGGTTTAGCATCTTTCTTTTCCAGAAGATATTTTATAGCAGCATGATCGGTGTGAACAATTACTTTAGAATCAACAATGTAAGATCTGAATTTATAACAAGCAAACACCACTTTTAAGAATTCTTTTTCAGTAGTAGCATACTTTCGTTGAGCACTGTCTAGAGTTTTACTAGCATAATGAATAACATTCAGTTTTTTTATCAACTCTTTGTCCTAGAACAGCACCAACAACATAATTACTAGCATCACACATAATCTCAAAAGGCAAGTTCCAATCAGGTGGTTGAACAATAGGTGCAGTAATTAAGGCTCTCTTTAGTGTTTCAAAGGCTTCTAAGCAATCATCATCAAACTCAAAGGGAATATACTTTTGCAAAAGATTCGTAAGAGGCCTAGAAATTTTAGGAAAGTCTTTGAAAGAACTCCTATAGAAACCAGCATGACCAAGGAAACTACGAATACCTTTGATATCTTTAAGACATGTCATTTTCTCAATTGCATCAACCTTGTCCTGGTCCACTTCAATGCCTCTTTCAGAAATTTTATGTCCCAAACAATACCTTTGTTAACCATAAAGTGACACTTCTCCTAATTCAAGACAAGATTTGTTTGTTCACATCTCTGCAAAACTCGATCAAGATTGCTTAAACAATCATCAAAAGACTTCCCATAAACGGAAAAGTCATCCATGAAAACCTCAACAATCCTTTCACAAAAATCAAAGAACATAGCAGTCATACATCTTTGAAAGGTAGCAGGGGCATTACATAAACCAAAAGGCATACGTCTATAAGTATAAGTTCCAAAAGGACAAGTAAAAGTGGTCTTTTCTTGATCAGGTTGTGAAACATGTATTTGTGAAAAACCAGAATATCCATCAGCAAAGCAAAAATGTGTGTGCTTAGATAATCTTTCTAACATTTGATCAATAAAAGGCAAAGGGTAATGATCTTTCCTAGTTGCTTTGTTTAATTTTCTATAATCACTTACCATCCTATAGACTGTGATAATTCTTTGTGTAATAAGCTCATTCTTATCATTAGGAACAACAGTAATACCTCCCTTCTTAGGGACACAATAAACATGACATACCCATCTACTATCAGCTATAGGATAGATTATACCTGCTTCCTGAAGTTTCAATATTTCCGATCTTACCACTTCTTTTATCTTCGGGTTTAACTAACGTTGGTGATCAACAACGGGTCTAGCATCAGGTTCCATATTAATCTTGTGCTGACATAGAGTGGGACTAATGCCCTTAAGATCATCAAGAGTATATCGAATAGCAGCTCTGTGCTTCCTTAGAACTTTCAATAATCTTTCTTCTTCATGTTCTTAAAGGTTAGCACTAATAATAACAGGATATATCTTTTTCTCACCAAGTTAAGCATATTTCAAAGTGTCTGGCAATTGTTTTAATTCAAACACAGGATCACCTTTAGGTGGAGGAGGACCTCCTAGAGTTTCAATAGGCAAATTGTGTTTAAGCAGAGGTTGTTGTTCAAAAATGATTCTATCTATTTCATTTCTTTCACGCATATGCAAATCATTTTCATGGTCTAGCAAATATTGTTCCAAAGGATCAGTAGGAGGTACAACAATAGAAGCAAGACCAATAATTTCATCCTTACTAGGCAAATCTTTCTTATGAGGTTGTCTACTAAACTTGGAAAAATTAAATTCATGAGATTCATCACCAAAGCTAACACCAACAATTTTTTTCTTACAATCTATTCTGGCATTGGCAGTGTTCAAGAAAGGTCTACCAAAGATAATGGGACAAAAGTCATCTTGTGGGGAGCCAAGAACAAGAAAATCAGTAGGGTATTTTATTTTCCCACACAAGACTTCAACATCTCTAAGAATCCCATTTGGTGATATAGTATCTCTATTGGCAAGTTTAATAGTGAGATCTATGTCTTCTATTTCAGCATGTGCTATTTCATTCTTAATTTCTTCATATAAGGAAAAAGGAATAGCACTCACACTAGCACCTAGGTCACATAAACCCATGATAACAATGATCTCCTATCTAAACTGAGACAACAGGCATGCCAACAACTGGTCTATGTTTATCCTTTTTATCAGGTTTGGAAATTCTAGAAGCTTCATCACAGAAGTAAATAATGTGCCCATCAATATTATCGACTAAGAGATCTTTAATCATAGCAACACTAGGTTCAACTCTGATTTGTTCAGCTGGTTTGGGTGTTCTAACATAACTTTTGTTAACCACAGTTGAAGCTTTAGCATGTTCCTTCATCCTAATTGGGAAAGTTGGTTTTTCAATATAAGTAGTGGGAACAACTGGATCAACATTGTAAATGATAGTTTCTTCTTTAGCTTTTATCGGTTCTTTAACTTCTTCTTTAATAGGTGGATGATATTGAAACCACTTCTCCTTAGGGAGATCAACATGAGTCGCAAAAGATTCACAAAAGGAAGCTACTATCTCAGAGTCAAGTCCATATTTAGTGCTAAACTTTTGAAAAGCATCGGTATTCATAAAAGATTTAACACAATCAAACTTAGGTTCAATACCTGACTCTTTACCTTCATCAAGTTCCCAATCTTCAGAGTTGCATTTAATTATTTCTAAAAAGATCCCACCGGAATTCAATAGTCTTCTTCATAAAAGAACCAATACAAGAAGTATCAAGCATGGATTGATCATTATGAGCAAGCCGAGCATAAAAATTCTGAATAATAATTTCTCTTGAGAGCTCATGATTGGGGCATGAATATAAAACTGACTTAAGCCTCCCCCAAGCTAGAGCGATACTTTCTCCTTCACAAGGCCAAAGATTATATATATAATTCTGATCACGATGAACTAGATGCATAGGATAATTTTTTGATGAAATTCCAATTTCAACCGATTCCAGTTCCAAGATCCAATATCATCGCCTAGCCTATACCATATCAATGTTTTTCCCTTCAAATATAAAGGGAAGACCTTCTTCTTAGCTTCATCTCTGGGTAAACCTGCAAGCTTAAACAATCCACAAATTTCATCCACATATATCAAGTGCATATCAGGATGTTCGGTTCCATCTCCCGCATAAGGATTAGCTAGCAGTTGTTCCACCATACCCGAAGGAATTTCATATTCAATATTTTCAGTAGGTGCAGTAGGTTGAGGGGCAACTCATTGTGGTTCCGGTTGAGGTGAAGATACCCCGAAAAAATCCCTCAAAGGATTGTTTTCCATAGTAGCATGTGACAATAAATTTCAGCATGTAGTAATAATGTTTCCTTACCAATTTCCACTTACCAAGAGTGCTTCACTCCCCGGCAACGGCGCCAGAAAATAGCCTTGATGACCCACAAGTATATGGGGTCAATTGTAGCGTTTTCGATAAGTAAGAGTGTCAAACCCAACGAGGAGCAGAAGGAAATGACAAGTGGTTCTCAACAAGGTAATGTCTGCAAGTGCTAAAATTGTAAGTAGCGGAGTAGTTTGATAGCAAGATAATTTGTAACGAGCAAGTAATGATAGTAGTAACAAAAGTGCAGCAAGGTAGCCCAATCCTTTTGAGGCAAAGGAAAGGCCAAAACGGTCTCTTATGATAAGCAAAGTGTTCTTGAGGGTACACGGGAATTTCATCTAGTCACTTTCATCATGTTGGCTTAATTCGTGTTCGCTACTTTGATAATTTGATATGTGGGTGGACCGGTGCTTAGGTGTTGTTATTACTTGAACAAACCTCCTATTTATGATTAACCTTCTCACAAGCATCCACAACTACGGAAAAGTATTAAGAATAAATTCTAACCATAGCATTACACTTTTGGATCCAATCAGTCCCTTACGAAATAGCACATAAACTGGGGTTTAAGCTTCTGTCGCTCTCGCAACCCATCATCTAATAACTACTCCACAATGCATTCCCTTAGGCCCAAATATGGTGAACTGTCATGTAGTGGACGTTCACATGACACCACTAAGAGAATGACAACATACATATCATCAAAATATCGAACACATATCAAGTTCACATGATTACTTGCGACGTGATTTCTCCCTTGACCTCAAGAACGAAAGCAACTACTCACAAATGATAATCATGCTCAAGATTAGAGGGGTATTAAATAGCATAATGGATCTGAACATATAATCTTCCACCAAATAAACCATATAGTGATCAACTACAAGCTGTAATCAACACTACTCGCCACCCACAAGCACCAGTCTATAGTTCCGGTACAAAGATTGAACACAAGAGATGAACTAGGGTTTGAGAGGAGTTGGTGCTGTTGATGAAGATAGTCCTCCCCAAGATGGGAGAGTTCTTGGTGATGATGATGACGTTGATTTCCCCCTCCGAGAGGGAAGTTCCCCGGCGGAATCGCTCCACCGGAGGGTAAAAGTGCTCCTGCCCAAGTTCCGCCTCGAGACAGCGGCACTTCATCCTGAAAGTCCCCCCCTCAGTTATTTTAGGTCAAAATGACTTATATACCATAAGATGGGCACCGGAGGTGGGCCGAGGAGGGCGGCACCCACCAGGGCGCGCCTGGGCCTCCTGGCGCGCCCAGGTGGGTCGTGCCCACCTGGTGCCCCCCTCTAGTACTTATTTGCTCTAATATTTATTAAATATTCCATAAAAATCCTCGCGGAGTTTCAGCTCATTTGGAGTTGTGCAGAATAGGTAGCTTGACGTAGCTTTTTCAAGTCCAGATTTTCAGCTGTCAGAATTCTCCCCCTTTGTGTATACCTTACATATTATGAGAGAAGGCATTAGAATTACTCCAAAAAGCATTATTATACAATAAAATAACATAAATAATAGTAGAAAAACATGATGCAAAATGGACGTATCAGTCGCGTGGAGGATTATGCCCCTGAGCCGCCGGCCCGACTTAATGTGCACATATACCGGTGACACCAAGGATCCATTACGCCATAGCTCAGTGCATTTGGAGAACAAGGGCATCAATGATATGAAAAAAAGTCTGCTTGGAGAATCCTTAGAGAGCTGCAGCAAAATGGGGTTGAACCCTTTCTACGTTCTTAACCTGCCTCCACCTGTAAGTGATCAATGCACACTTTACTTTTCCGTTTATACAAACTGCATATCTCTTATTTTCACTTTGATTTGGGCTGGCCGACTCTGCCTTCTGGAAGAAGAAGTATCAGGAAAAGGAGAAGGCGGCTAAGAAGCCCAGGGCCAAAAGCAAGGCCTCCAAAAAGAATAAGGAGAAAATTGACATCTCAAAGCTCTTTGATCTGGATGACGAGTCAGAGGTAGAACGTGACTCCCTTGGCTCATTTTTTATGCATCTTATTGACACTGACCTCTCTCAGGATGATACAAAGTCTAGCCAGGCGGATGATGACGAGGTAACTATCATTCCCTCCGACTCAGAGCCTTTGCCAAGACAGAAAATTGGACGTGTGACCCGGAAAGTAAGATTTTCACACCCTTTAGCTTACTTGGATCCAAACTTTCTTTGGAAGCAACAACAACATGAGACCCGACGCCAAACCCAGAACAGTGGGGGCAGAGAGTTATCCTCCGGCTTACCCAACACACCAGTTCACAAGCGCCAGAAAGAGGTGCCTCCAAATTCAAACTCTTTTTTACCCCAAGGCAGGTCTTATTCGCCCTCCACTTAATCCTTCTGACTCAAACTACCAGGGAACCTCAAATTCCTCTTCTGGCGACTCAAACGGAACTCAGCTGCTGGCTTTCAAGACTGCCCCTGGGTAATAATTTTAGTCTTCATTGTTTTAACTTTGTAAGTACTCATACTGACCTTTCTATTTCTTCAGTGGTAAAGCTAAACCAAGCAAGAAAGCTAGGACAATCAAACCGGTTGAAGATCCCAAGACACATGAGCCGGAGAAACAACCGCCAGAGTCTGAAGCTTCAATTTAAAATGCTGAAAACATAGCTGACGAGCCGTCACCAGAAATGCCAGAGACCCTTGTGGACCCTATGATCATTGACTCATCAGGAGCTAAACCGCCGAGCCCTGCCATGTCTGCTGAAGAGGCTGAAGATGTTCAAATCACTGGCACCAGTTATACAGAGCTGAGGAATCCCATGGTCTTGGCCAAGCACAGTTCCAAGGAAGAACTTGTTGAAAGGCGGAAAATCAAATTTGATCTGTCCAATTATTCTCAGCTGGGCGTCAATGAACTCCTCTCTGGCTATCTTAGCCAAGTTCATGCTGGCCGCGAACTTGAGATGGGCATCGTCAAACAGATGCACCAAAATTATGAGGTACAAACTTCTTCTTTCTTTGTCAATATATTCCTCCAACCCCAAAGTCTTAGCCATAGGAAAGATTTAACAGAGTATGGTGAAGACTTCAATTAATAGAAACTAAAGAGCTTCAAGTCATAGCCCCCATGAACCGGCTTATCTTGACAAAGCCTAGCCGGTTCATTCTCATTAATAGAACTGAAAACTTCCAGGTCCTAGCTCTCATGGGGCGACTTAGCTTGACAAAGCTGAACCTGTTCATTCTCATTATGTGAAAGAATTCCAAAGCCTAGCCCTCACGGGCCGGCTTAGCTTGACAAAGCTGAACCGGTTCATTAAATGCATAAACAAAGAAGAACTTCCGCGCACATTAGCCCCCAAGTGCCAAGTGCTATTGCTTGCAAAGGGCTTGGGACTTGTGTGTATTAACATGTCTGCTTATGATTGCTTTAACCTTGCCTGTACAAAAAGCCTCCACTGAAGTTGAATCTGAGCTGGCTGATTTGAAGAAGAGGCTTAAACATCAAGAATTCGAGACCTGGAAGGCTGAAGCCAAATTCAAAGTTAACCTGGATGAATCAGAGAAACTGAAAACCGGGTTTGCTGCAGAGAGAAACGCCTGGGACGAAGAAAAAGCCGCCTTAGTGCAAAGAGCGGAGTCTGCTGAAGCTTCTTTAAAAGAGGTCACCGCAGAACTGTCCGACTTAAAGCATCATATTTCACAGATGACCACTGCCATCTTTGGTAAGCAATTTTAAGTATCTCAATCAATTCCAGCACACAATTTTGAACTTTCCTGGCGACTTAACTGCACATGCTTTACTCTACAGGTCCCAGAAGCGCCAATCTTGGGCAAGATATGCTTGTGAAGCTGAAGGCGGCTTATACCTTAGTGGAGCAGTTATATTCAGGAACCCAGTGCATGATAGCTGCGATTACTCACAGAAAAGAGCCAGCCTCACTTCTCAAAGATGTATTGAACCAATTGTTTGTCTTGCCACAATGGATTGCAGAAATTAAGCGGCCATCCACCAGAGCCGGTGATGACCCACAAGTATAGGGGATCTATTGTAGTCCTTTCAATAAGTAAGAGTGTCGAACCCAACAAGGAGCAGAAGGAAATGACAAGCGGTTTTCAGTAAGGTATTCTCTACAAGCACTGGAATTGTAGGTAACAGATAGTTTTGTGATAAGATAATTTATAACGGGTAACAAGCAATAAAATTAAATAAGGTGCATCAAGGTGGCCCAATCCTTTTTGTAGCAAAGGACAAGCTTGGACAAGTTCTTATAATGAGAAAAGCACTCCCGAGGACACATGGGAATTATCGTCAAGCTAGTTTTCATCACGCTCATATGATTCACATTCGTTACTTTGATAATTTGATATGTGGGTGGACCAGTGCTTGGGTGCTGTCCTTTCTTGGGCAAGCATCCCACTTATGATTAACCCCTATTACAAGCATCCGCAACTACAAAATAAGTATTAAGGTAAACCTAACCATAGCATGAAACATATGGATCCAAATCAGCCCCTTACGAAGCAACACATAAACTAGGGTTTAAGCTTCACTCTAGCAACCCATCATCTACTTATTACTTCCCAATGCCTTCCTCTAGGCCCAAATAATGGTGAAGTGTCATGTAGCGACGTTCACATAACACCACTAGAGGAGGGACAACATACATCTCATCAAAATATCGAATGAATACCAAATTCACATGACTACTAATAGCAAGACTTCACCCATGCCCTCAGGAACAAACGTAACTACTCACAAAGCATATTCATGTTCATAATCAGAGGGGTATTAATATGCATTAAGGATCTGAACATATGATCTTCCACCAAATAAACCAACTAGCATCAACTACAAGGAGTAATCAACACTACTAGCAACCCACAGGTACCACTCTGAGGTTTTGGTACAAAGATTGGATACAAAAGATGAAGTAGGGTTTGAGAGGAGATGGTGCTGGTGAAGATGTTGATGGATATTGACCCCCTCCCGATGAGAGGATCGTTGGTGATGAAGATGGTGATGATTTCCCCCTCCCGAAGGGAAGTTTCCCCGGCAGAACAGCTCCGCCGAAGCCCTAGATTGGTTCCACCAAGGTTCCGCCTCGTGGCGGCGGAGTTTCATCCTGTAAGCTTGCTTATGATTTTTTCCAGGGTAAAAGACTTCATATAGCAGAAGATGGGCACCAGAGGGCCACCAGGGGGCCCACGAGGCAAGGGGGCGCGCCCTGTAAGGGTGGGCGCGCCCCCACCCTTATGGCCAGGGTGTGGGCCCCCTCTGGTACTTCTTCCGCTCAATAATTATCATTAATTCCAAAAATGACTTTCGTGGAGTTTCAGGACTTTTGGAGCTGTGCAGAATAGGTCTCCAATATTTGCTCCTTTTCCAGCCCAAAATCCCAGCTGCCGGCATTCTCCCTCTTTATGTAAACCTTGTAAAATAAGAGAGAATAGCCATAAGTATTGTGACATAATCTGTAATAAAAGCCCATAATACAATAAATATCAATATAAAAGCATGATGCAAATTGGACGTATCAACTCCCCCAAGCTTAGATCTCGCTTGTCCTCAAGCGGAAGCCGATATCGAAAAATATGTCCACATGTTTAGAGATAGAGGTGTCGATAAAAATAAAATACGGACATGAGGACATCATGATCATATGATTTCTTATGCTCAAGTAACAATCTATTCACAATGTCAAGTATGATTCAGAAACTTCATTGAGAACTAACAAACTATAATCTCAGTCATTGAAGCAATTGCAATTTATCATAACATAGGAAAGAGTCAACAATAATATGCTTTGTGAGTCCACATACTCAACCATCATTTAGTCTTCCATAATTGCTAATACTCACGCAATACTTATGAAGTTTTAATCAGACACAGAGAAAGATAGGGGCTTATAGTGTTGCCTCCCAACGTATTACCTCAAGGGTAATGTCAACAATAATAATTCATGCTAACTTACATCCAACTGGATATATATATCAGGATCTTCCCAACACGAGGTACTTGCCAAAGGATAAAATGAAAAAGGGAAAGGTGAAGATCACCTTGACTCTTGCATAAAGTAAAAGATAGGCCCTTCACAGAGGGAAGCAGAGGTTTTCATGTGCTTTTTGGGTGGATGCACAAAATCTTAATGCTAAAGAATGTCACTTTATATTGCCACTTGTGATATGAACCTTTATTATGCAGTCTGTCGCTTTTATTACTTCCATATCACATGATCGTATAAAGCTTATTTTCTCCGCACTAATAAGTCATACATATTTAGAGAGCAATTTTATTGCGTGCAACATGACAACTTACTTGAAGGATCTTACTCAATCCATAGGTAGATATGGTGGACTCTCATGGCAAAACTGGGTTTAAGGATATTTGGAAGCACACGTAGTATCTCTACTTGGTGCAAGGAATTTGGCTAGCATGAGGGGGAAAGGCAAGCTCAACATGTTGGATAATCCATGACAATATACTTTAACTGAGATGTGAGGAAACATAACCCATTACGTTATCTTCCTTGTCCAACATCAACTCTTTAGCATGTCATACTTTAATGAGTGCTTACAATCATAAAAGATGTCCAAGATAGTATATTTATATGTGAGAACCTCTCTTTCTTTATTACTTCCTATTAATTGCAATGATGACCAAAACTATGTTTGCCAACCCTCAACAACTTTTAAGCATCATACTCTCTATATGTGAAGTCATTACTATCCATAAGATCAATATGAACTCTTTTATTTCTTTTTATCTCTTTTACACACTTAAGATCATAGCAACAACAAAGCCCTTGACTCAACACTAATCTTTATTATGTATAGCTCAAGGACTTGATTACATAGAGGGATCACAAAGCAAAACTCAAAACTAATTCATACTAAAACTTTATTCTTCTAGATCAAGATATTACCAAAAGGATCGAACTAAGAAAAACGGTAAAGATAGGAGTGTGATGGTGATACGATACCGGGGAACCTCCCCCAAGCTTGGCAGTTGCCAAGGGGAGTGCCCATACCCATGTGATTATGTCTCCTTCGGAAATGGTGGTGTTGGAATTGTTGATGATGTAGGTTTCTTCCTTAATTTGTGCTTGAGAATGGAATTTTGCTCCCTTAGATCATCGATCTCCTGTTCAAGGCTTAATATCCTTTTGCATAGTTCCTGTTTGTTTTCCCGCAAGAGACGAAAAGGGATAAACTCGATCGTGGGTTTCTTTGGCCTATCAGGGAGGCTTGACTTTTTAAACTCCACATGCATATCCGTAGGTTGAGGTAACGAGACTTCATCTTTGTCCGAGCTTGTCTCCTCCTTTCCCTTAGGCTCGTAGTCTTCTTCTTCCTCAGTGGTCCAGCCACAATGATCCAAGTCACCGTAGACCTTAGGGTCTGCAAGGTAATCAGCCACATAGCTTTCTCCCTCCGAATCCTGGGATGACATATTGCTCAAATCTACGGCAGAAACAACTCAAAACAAAGACAGAAGATATTTGCGTGATACGGTGGTCAAAACCTTCGGGAGATTATATAATGAATTTTTACCGACCAAAAGAAGTATCGTGCAAGAAAACGGAGTCCGGAGAGCACACGAGGTGCCCACGAGGTAGGGGGGCGCGCCCAGTAGGGTAGGGTGCACCCTCCACCCTCGTGGACGCCTCGTGTCCTTACCGGACTAATTCTTATTTTCCTATTTTCTTAAATATTCCAAAACGGAGAAAAATTGCTATTAGAATCGTTTTGGAGTCGGTTTACTTACCGTACCACATACCTATTCCTTTTCGGAGTCTAAAACGTTCTGAAAAGTGTCCCTTATGTATTCCTCTGGGGTTACGGTGTCAATAATATTAGTTTCAACATTTATAGGATTACCTAAGATATAATGTTTGATTCTTTGACCGTTCACCACCCTCGAACTTGTGCCTTTGAAGTTGTTGATTTTTATGGCACCGGAACGATAGACCTCCTCGATAACGTAAGGGCCTTCCCATTTAGAGAGAAATTTTCCTGCAAAGAGTCTTAAATGAGAGTTGAAAAACAACACATAATCACCTACGTTAAACTCACGCTTTTGTATCCTTTTGTCATGCCATCTTTTAACTTTTTCTTTAAACAACTTGGCATTCTCATAGGCTTGGGTTCTCCATTCATCAAGTGAGCTAATGTCAAATAGCCTCTTCTCACCAGCAAGTTTGAATCATAATTGAGCTCTTTAATAGCCCAATATGCCTTATGTTCAAGTTCTAGAGGTAAGTGACATGCTTTTCCACAAACCATTTTATATGGCGACATAGCCATGGGGTTCTTATATGCAGTTCTATAAGCCCATAATGCATCGTCAAGTTTCTTCGACCAATTCTTTCTAGATCTATTAACAGTCTTTTGCAAAATTAATTTGAGCTCTCTATTACTCAGCTCTACTTGACCACTAGACTATGGGTGATATGGAGATGCAATTATATGATTAACATCATACTTAGCAAGCATTTTACGAAAAGCACCATGAATAAAATGTGAACCACCATCAGTCATTAAGTATCTAGGGACTCCAAACCTCGGAAAAATAACTTCTTTAAGCATCTTACACTACTAGGAAAACGGCTATAGCTAATATGGACATTAATGGTGCACCAGGTACAGGTACGTCATTATTGGCCACATTACTAATGGCGCACATGGTGTGTGGTGCGCCATTACTAGTTTTGAAAAAAAATATAAAAAAATTTGGTAGTAGTGGCGCACCAGGGGATAGTGCGCCATTACTAGTAATGGCGCACTATCCCCTGGTGCGCCACTGCTAACATACTTTTTTATATTTTTTTCAAAACTAGTAATGGCGCACCACACACCAGGTGCACCATTAGTAACCCTGGTTACTAATGGCGCATTCTTAGGTGGTGCGCGATTGGTAACCTGGGAGCAGCTAGATATTTTGGACAGCTACCTACCACACTCACTTTCCCCACTTCATTCTCTCCACCTCTACCAAGCTTGGTCTTGGCTGCCTCCTCCTCCTCACCTCATTTGCACCATAGATTCACCCAAATTAAGTGGTTAAATTTCCTTTTTTTTGATAGGTAAGTAACGGGAAAGCTTTCTTTATGTTCTAGATCTACTTTTTTCTCCCTCCAACAACGTACACACTTTTTATGGCCTAGATCTACGTATGTTTGTGGTGTTGCATATGTTTGTGTTTGCAGGTACCGGTATTTGAAACGCGATAGTTGCCAATATTTTGCCGGAATGTTGATTCATTTCTGTTTCGGCGAGAATTTGGCACTATGCATTCTTTTTGGTCCTATTTTTAGGCAAAGTTGTCATGCCCAATATGCGACCCTATCCTAAAGGAACTCGAAGGTCCCACTAAGGATAGAAGCGCATATTGGAGACACTTTTGCAAGGTGGATATCATTACATCAACATTACATAATAGATGGGGATACATACAAAAGGCATACAATGCCACACAAATACAACATCATCTTACATAAGAGCACCATCCGACTACGGATGAAACACAAATGACATCCACCCTGCTAGCCCAGGCTGCCGACCTGGAACCTATCCCTTGATCGAAGAAGAAGTAGAAGAAGAACTCCAAAACAAGCAAACATCGCTCTCGCGTCATGATCATCGCATAACCTTTACCTGCAACTGTTGTTGTAGCAATCTGTGAGCCACGAGGACTCAGCAATCCCATTACCACGGGTATCAAGACTAGCAAAGCTTAAAGGGAAAGGAAGGGGTAAAGTGGTGAGGTTGCAGCAGCGACTAAGCACGATATGGTGGCTAACATACGCAAATGAGAGCGGGAAGAGAAACAATGGAACGGTCGTGAAGCTAGCAATGATCAAGAAGTGATCCTGAAACTACTTACGTTCAAGCATAACCCAAAACCGTGTTCACTTCCCGGACACCGCCGAAAAGAGACCATCATGGCTACACACACGGTTGATGCATTTTAATTAAGTCAAGTGTCAAGTTATCTACAACTGGACATTAACAAATTCCCATCTACCACATAACCACGGGCATGGCTCTCGAAAGTTTATACCCTACGGGGGTGTCCCAACTTAGCCCATCACAAGCTCTCATGGTCAACAAAGGATATTCCTTCTCCCAGGAAGACTCGATCAGTCTCGGAATCCCGGTTTACAAGACATTTCGACAATGGTAAAACAAGACCAGCAAGTCCGCCCGATGCACCGACATCCCGATAGGAGCTGCACATATCTCATTCTCAGGGTAACACCGGATGAACACTACGTACAGCTAAAACCAGCCCTCAAGTTTCCCCAAGGTGGCGCTGCAAGTGGCTCTAGTTCGGACCAACACTTAGAGAAGCATTGGCCGGGGGGGGGGGGCTGAATAAAGATGACCCTTGAGAGGGCGACTCCCAAGGGAAAAGTAGGTGGTGGTGAGGCAAATGGTAAAACCAAGGTTGGGCCTTGCTGGAGGAGTTTTATTCAAGACGAACTGTCAAGGGGGTCCCATAAATCATCCAACCGCGTTAGGGACGCAAAATCCGGGAACATAATACCGATATGACGAAAACTAGGGCGGCAAGAGTGGAACAAAACACCAGGCATAAGGCCGAGCCTTCCACCCTTTACCAAGTATATAGATGTATTAATAATATAAGAGATATTGTGATATCCCAACATAATCCTGTCCACCATGGGGCAATCTTCAACTTCACCTGCAACTAACAACACTATAAGAGGGGCTGAGCAAAGCGGTAACATAGCCAAACAACGGTTTGCTGGGAAGGGTGAAAAGGTTAGAGGATGACATGGCAAATTGGGAGGCTCTAAGAGCAAGTGATAGGTAGCGCATCAAAGCGATGGAACGAAGCAACTAGCATAGCAATGATAGTAGTGAGATCCAGGGTAGCGGTTATCTTGCCTGAAATCCCGCAAGGAAGAAGAACGAGTCCATGAAGTAGACGAAGCAACGTAGTCGAACGAATCCTCACAAAGCAACGTTACCGGAACTATCAAGAAGAAGCAACACCGGAAAGAAGCAAACAACATGGTAAACAACCATCACATAAACATGGCATGATGCACAAACAAGTATGATGCATGTCCGGTTTAATGAGGCATGGCATGGCAAAGTGCACAAACAATACTACAAATTAAATGGAGCTCAATATGCAATGAGTTGCATATTGACAAAACACCACATGCAATTATTTAGTTCTCTCTCATTTATGTACCCAACAATATTAAATGTTGTTA
This sequence comes from Triticum dicoccoides, assembly GCF_002162155.2. NCBI lineage: Eukaryota > Viridiplantae > Streptophyta > Magnoliopsida > Poales > Poaceae > Triticum > Triticum dicoccoides. The sequence goes on along the minus strand of NC_041387.1, from coordinate 237,407,648 downwards.
AACATGGCAAGAGGTGAAGCATAATTAAACTAACTATCTAGGCAAGTTTAAATGAGGCCAGAACAACAAACAACAATTCCAGAAAACCCCCATGTCCATATTTCGAATTTGGTACCGTTCTGCCCTAAACCATATTTTAAAGTTGTTAAACATGCGAAGTAATGCCACCAAGTTATTCTATGCATTTTCCACCCCATTTACATATAAAGTTTATTAAATTTGGAGCTACAGTTAATTAGTTATGAAATAAATCATTTTTAGCATGTTATTTATGCAAACTTAAACAAATAGCAAGTTAAACATTTTAAACATGGTTGAAAGTGGCAAATTAAGAAACTAGATGAAAATCTAAGCATTTTACATATTAAAATCATTTTAGTCCGATGCACGGTTTGAGAGATATAAATGCATGAACATGAGGGTCTTTTCTGTAAAACAGTAATTTACTAGATAAATAGCAAAATCGCCGAACTAGAAAAAAACATGATATGGGCCGCATCTGCTAACGGGCTGCACAGGACAAGAGAGGCTGGAGCGGCTGCTCACCCGTGGGCTGAGGCCCGGTCGGTGTGGCTGGCTTGGCGCGGGGAGATGGAGGGCGAGCTGGGCCTTGGCGCTTGCTGCGGGCCACGCAGACACATCGAGGCGAGGCAGGGCGTAGTCAACGTGCTCAGGAGCGCTGACCCCATCGATGCAGGCGCGCGGCTGGAGGCGAATAGGGGCCGCGCCTACAGGGGAAGCATGGCTGGAAGCAGACATGTTCGAGCGCCCTGGGACGATGCAGAGGAGCAGCGCCGGCGGGACTCCGGCGGAGATGAACCAGGCGAGGCTGAGAGTAGAGGAAGCGGGGCGTCACAGGGTCCTGGACGGCGGCGAGGCAAACGGCGGCGGGGACGGAGCTGCATCTGGCTCCAGCGTGTTAGGGGACTTGGCGCGGGCCTCATCCTCTAAGCAGAGGAAGCAGGTCGACGGCGGCAGACTTGGCGCGTTCTCCGGCAAGGGTGCTGCAACTTGAGGCGGTGAAGACCCAGAATGGGATGGAGCCGGCGGATTCGAGTTGAAGGTCATCGTATCAGCGAGGAACGTGACTGGTGGCGGCGGCACAAATCATCCATGGCGGGGCCTTGGGTTCCCTGGGAGAGAAACAGGACGAGGGAGGTGGTCAGAGAGAGCTTCAACGAAGAAGAGAAAAGGGAAGGGAGCAGGGGTGGCGAGGACGGCCTTCTGATGGCACCTGGTCTCGGGTCGCCGGCAGCGGCCGGTCCGACGAGGCGCACGGGAGGATAGGCAGGGGAGAAGGAGCAAGGCAGCGCTGCTGCTGCGGTTGTCAGCGGGCGGCTGGCTCGATCCGCTCAAGCCTGAGCTCCTGCGGGCTCGCACGTGGTGGCCCCGAAGAAGGCAGGGAGGAGGCGCCTGAGGGGTTCGGCTGCTGGGGATTCGGGCAAAAAGGCGGCTGGGGATCAAAGAGAGGCCGCAGGATTGGTCCGGTGAAGAAAACGAGGGAGGTGGGTGGCGCTGCGGATGGATGGAGTTGATGGGTGGCGGCGGCAGATCCGAGGAGGGAGGGGGCTGTTGGTGGCGGCGGCTAAGGGGGACAAATGTCCTAGGATTTAGGGTTTGGTCTAAAAATGGACTAGGGTTCTATATGTAGGAAAAAGCGAGATGAGTTTGGATCATCCGATCGAAATTGGATGGTCGAGATAAAATAGGCTTCGGAAGTCCAAATGAGTAAATGGAGATGTTCTATAGATGTTTGGGGATGATCCGGACCCATCGGTAACGACAGCTCGGGTCGGGTCCGGGAGAAGTTTTTGGACGCGCATGCGAGGGGTTTGACAAGAGGCCATGGAGACAAGGGGTTTTGATTGGCTCATAAAAGAGAAGAAGAGAGCGGTTTGGTTGATCTGAGAGGGGTCAACAGGGGCAAGCGGTCTGACAACAGGTCAACAAAGACAAAGAGAGAAGCGGTAACTACGAACAGCTACGAGGTTTTATGAAAACATGCGGATGTAATGCGAATGATGCGATGATGAAATACATGACATGAACAAAATGCAAAATGAAAGACAAAAACCCAACCACGGAGGAAATATTATATCACATAGCCGGAAATGGCAAGAGTTGGAGTTACAATAATGGAAAATTACATCTAGGGCGTTACAACACTCCACCACTACAAGAGGATCTCGTCCCGAGATCTAGGATGGCACTAGAGAGAAATGGAAGAGGAAGAGAAGAGGTAAAACTAAGTTACTTCTTCAACAAATGAGTGAAACCAAAGAACTATGAGAGGTTTAAAAATTGAAAGAAAGAACACAACGGAGTTGAGCACAATTGAGAGCACTGCGGTAGAAAATAGAAACAAGGAACACCATGTGAACCTTGGAGGTTGCAAAGCTATGAATGACAAGTACAAAGGACAAGAAGGAATTGGGACAACTCTGGTTGAAACGAGATAAACAAGGAACAAGGAAGAACAAATTCGGACAACACTCTGGTTGAAAAGAGATGCATGACTTGATAAGATGAAAAGAACTTGAAGAGATGACACAACACTCCGGTTAAATGGATAAGCAGGAAAAATAACATGATCTTGACAAAACGAGGTGATGGGTGAAGAGCACAACATCACAATGCCTTCGGAAGAAATGAAAGAATGGAACAGAATGAACGGAGGAAAACTTGATCTTGAAAGAGCACGCTTACAGGAAATGCTAGAACGAAGTTGTGGGTTTATCAACAACGAAAGGATAAGCTTGTTATGGGCTTATGGCAAACATCTCAAAATGATGAGGTGACAACCGGCCACTAACAGAAACAATTGATTGGTTGAGATCAATGAAGATAAAGAGAAACTTCTTTCACCAAGAGGATAATTGGAGAACTTGGGTCATTGATAAGCACCACAATATCAACATTCCTTAGGGAAGGCTTTAGGTGAAATCTATACCAAGATAACTCCAACGAAGAGATTGATGGATTTAAAATACCTCATTCTTGGCAACATATGAATCATGAAACATGAAGGAAATTGTCAAGAGTGACATAACACCACCTCAAAAGCTAAGGTAGAAAGACTTGCACTTAGAAATGCAAGAAGAAGAATACTTGAACGCCTCAAAACAAAACATGTGTTGAGCACCATGTTTAATTTTGAGTATAGCTTGGCGGATCTTAGCTTCGACTGAAATCTTGAAGAACAAATGAAGAATGAAAGGAATCCTTGACGAATCACCATGTAGAGCCTCCATGAAGAACTCCGGTAATAAAAGGATGGTGGAAAGAAGGAGAAGTTGAAAACACAAGGTGTAGCCTTGCGATGATTTCGATGGAGTTTCGTGACGAGATAATGCAGAAAACTTGGAACTCCGGAAAAGAAAAGATGAAGCATCTCAAACCGAGAATGTGATATTATGAACAACTCCGGAAAGAAGAAATTAGATCGCTTGGATGAAACAATAATAAGAATTACGTTATGCGTATCCTTCATCAATTTAAATTGATGACAAGCAACAGATTTGGCATACTACTTATTCTTCTTGAGGGATTAAGGATAGAGATAGCGCAAACTTGAGAAGGTATTGATGGAACCACCGATGGAATTTGGAAACAACGAATGAATTAATATGATAATGAAGGAAGTGAAATCTTGAACGAACCACCGTAAGAATTGAAAATGAACATAGCAAAGGCACAATTCACTGGGAAGAATTGGAAAACGAATGAAGATACTTGAGGGGATTTAGATACATGAGAACGAAGAGGCCATGAACTGATTAGAGGTTATTTAAACGATGCACCGGTAAGATTTGGAGAATGATAGCTACACGCTAAGAAAGAAGAATTATGACATGATGGCCTTCGGAGGAAAGAAATGGAAACAACTCATGAAATGCTCCGGACGAGTGAAAAGAATTCCCACAATCGAAAACAATTATGAGAGGATGGCATGAAACTTGAACTACGCCTCTTTGGAAGAACGGGTAAGGATTTAAGAGGAACTCTTCTTCGGTCTTCAAAATCTGAGGACGACGAGGAGAAACACCACCGTGAATTGTTGAGATACTCCGGGAGAATGAAAAAAAACAAAGAGGTTGAGCCAACAATGAAAAATAATTTGAAATCGATCTTGGAAAACATCTGACTGATGAAATTCATACTTACGTCAAACTTCAAAAAGGATTTGAGAATAGCTCCGGGAAAATTAGAAGAGTCAGGTAAGATCCTGGGAAAAGACCTGTGGGTTAGGGCCCACTCAAAAGAAAACACCGTTGAACAATTTTAAAGAGAGGTTTCACCGGTTGAATTAAATGGCTTGAATGAGATAACAACCTCGAAATATCTTGAACGGATTGAGAATGGAAACACAAGTCTTGTGAGATATCTTTAGCACTCCAGAACAAATGAATAGGAAGAAGTGAATGATTAAGAGGTGCATCGGCATGAGAAAGCATTAGAAACGAGGAAAGGAATATGATGAATATCGAAAGCTTCATTTGCATCCACCGGAGAAGAAACAACAATGAAGGATGATGAACTTGAAACTGTTGAGCATGTTCATCGGAAATCACAGGATAAGAACATTGATGGGAAAAGAATGGAGAAACTTCACATCCATAAGATGGATACTTGATTAAGATATCCGAGTCCTTGAAGAAAAAGGGTGGGAGGGCGGGAAAACAAAGGCAACTTGGGGACGGATGAAACGGATACCGTTGAGAAAACTTAGAATTGATCTCACAAATGTTAAAATGATCGGATCCACTTGAACAGAAGCACACCGGTTGGAAAGAATTGACATGACAATCTCGATGATCAAAAGGATTAGTACTCCCATAGAAATATGAGAACACCACTTGAAAGGTATGGAATCAACACTTAGACTTCGAAGCAACTCGAATACCACATATAACGCAAAACAAAGGATTTGGCTTGCAGAATAAGCCGGAACAAACATATGATAGAGATTTCGTCTGAAGTTTTCGTGGTGGTGGCCCACACGGGCTCGATCGTACAACACCATCATGTACAAGGCAGTGCACATGACATACGAAGTGTCCCCGAACCAGCATAGCCAATGGCTCTTTAAGACACAACGAGACCACTATAAAAACGACCGTGGATAGGCGGACCACTAGACGTCGAACCCCAATCTCATATCATGCATCTGTCGGAAAGATATTCTAGGAGCTACTTGAATTCCCACCTATAAACTCCCAAAACTTTCTGGTTATGCAATCTGGTGTTGGGGATACAGGGGAAGCAATATATATCTCACCCAAACTAACAATCCCCACGTCCAGCTGTATCCATCCGTCAACACATAACCAAGAAAACTTCGAAAATCTTGTACCTCAACCTTCAAAAAGCATCCGTTATACGAGCTATGGAAATACTCCCGAACTCCCCAGTACTGGGTGGCGTCAAGGTTATCTCACCAACAACTGCATAAAAGAGATTTTCGATGTCGGCAAAACTCAGGTATTCCAGAATTGCAACGATAAAATTGTGACGACAACACCTCGGAGCTCAACTCCCCGGGACACTGCCACAACCCCTAAATGTCAGGAGGCACCAAGAACAATGTTCTCGTCACAAGAATATCAGAACGATCCCAAGATACCCGCGTGATCCTAAAAAAAATTGTGAAAAATTGAGGAGAGGAAAGATAAAACATCTACATCGAGAGTCCTCACCAGAGCGACGAAGAGGGCTGAGGAGTAAAAAGAACCCTACTCTCCGATATATATAATCCTAAGACTCAAAATAGTTTTCTTCTAGACTCAACAACGGCCAACAACCGCGTTAAATTTCCTCTTTTTTGATAGGTAAGTAAGGGGAAAGCTTTCTTTATGTTCTAGATCTACATTTTTATCCCTCCAACAACGTACACACTTTTTATGGCCTAGATCTACGTATGTTTGTGGTGTTGTATATGTTTGTGGTGTTGCATATGTTTGTGTTTGTAGGTACCGGTATTTGAAACACGATAGTTGCCAATATTTTGCCGGAATGTTGATTCATTTCTGTTTCGGCGAGAATTTGGCACTATGCATTCTTTTTGGTCCTATTTTTAGGCAAAGTCATGCCAATTTTTTTTGGTTCTAAAATATCGTTTTGCTCTACCCCGCAGGCGACCATGGTCCGCATGATGACCGAAGGCATCATGAATAGCTTTTTGAGCTCCACGAAGGCCGAGATGCTTCAAAAGAATGAGATGGAGATAAGATGTCCATATCAAAGATGCAAGCTGAAGAGCCTTTGTCGGTGCGAGGACGACACCTATGGGATCACGAGAATCCCTACTATGGTTGCGAGGCGCGGTGTTGTGAGAAGGGCGTATCAAACAGGTAGCACACGAATTCTTTATCCAGGTTCGGGCCACGAGGATGCGTAAAACCCTACTCCTGCTTTGGTGATTTGTTTATCTGTGTTTCTGAGCTAGCGATGGGGCGTGAAGAGCTCCAAAAAGCCGAATCCCTCTCCTGGTCGCTCGGGGCCTCCTTTTATAGGGAAAGGGGCCGCCACAGTGGCACACAGGGGGTGGAAAGGGCACAGTGATACGAGTTTATCCCTCGCATTACGTGACAAGGCGCATTTAGTGCGTCGTGCTTAGGTGTCCCTACTTCATCGGGGGCGGGGGAGAGCCCAGTCTTGTCCGTCGCTGATCGCGTCGACACACGCCCTGGCCAGCGGTGCCTGTGGTGCCATGTAGGCAGGCAGGTAGCTAAGGTGGCGTAGCGGTGGGCCTCCACGAAGATCTGCTTGCCGCCACGCAGGTGCTTGCCCAACTGGTTGGGTCAGCAGCCGCATGCGAACGGCGGTGGAGGTTTGGAATTGGTGTGGGCCTGACGGTGGCCCTACGGGTGCCTTTAGCAAGGGCCTCGCCGTAGCCCCGGCAAGAGTCTTGCCGAGGCCCCGGCAAGGGTCTTGCCATGGCGCCTGCTATCATCCCCGGCAAGGCTCCTGCCGGGGGTCTTGTGGTCCTCCTTGGCTAGGATCCCGCCAGGGGTCGTCATCTTCTGTAGTGTGAATTTGATCTTGAATGTCTTCACAAAGATCTGCATGCCACCACGAGGATGTCTCCCGAATCCTTGCCCCATGGGGGCAGTGGACTCAAGGGTGATTCGCTCCGTAGGTGTGGGGCGAGCTTCCACGGCAAGGGCCTTGCCGGGTTTGCTAAAACCACCCCCCGGCAAGGATCTTGCCGGGGGAGTCCGCTTCGTCCCCTTTGCTCTTTGTGGTCTTGGTCTTGGCGTCATTCTGCTCTTTCCGAGCTTCGGTCTTACCTTGGCTTACCTCCCTTGCGTTGCTTGGCGTGGTGGCGTCCGTGGCTCGAACTGCCCGTGCACAGTTATAGGGGTACAAAAAGTGTACCCCTCTTTTTGTACACCGACAGGAGCCCCCGGGCCTGGTCCACACGTGAGCGTAATCGCGTCGTTGGGCTAGGCCCAAAAACGATGCGCGGGCAGGCGGGGTAGTTTTTACCATGGTAAGTTCCTTCGCGCGCCGCGCTTCCCACACCTCCCGCGCGTGGCTCAGTGTGGGGAGGCATGTGTGACGTGGGCGGCATGCGTGGGGCTGAGCTCTGCGCGCATGCATCACGTCGCAGTAAAAGGGGGCGGTTCGCACCTTCCCCATAAGCGGAGGGAGGCGTGGAGGCTCAGCCCATTTACTGAACGGGGCCGGGGCATGGTCTTCAAGGCGCTCACCCCCCCATGATCATGGGGTGGGGAGAGGTCACCTTCCCCATCGCCTCGGTCCTACATGCTCGCCACGTGGTTCTCACGCGCTCAGGGTGGCGAACGGTGGAGGCGGGGAACCGGGCCGTCGCAGGCCGGGGCAGTGAGTTGGTCCCAGTTCCCTGCGCCTTCCATGTCTTGATTGGCTGAATGGGGTGGCTGAGCCCCCATCCTGGCTCTTTATAAAGAGCTGGGGGGGGGGAATGGAATCCCGCACTCTTCCATCTTCTTTTCTCTTCAGCTTCTGCCCTCTCGCTCCCCCCATCCGCCATGGAGAGAGGGGATCCTGGCTCTTCTACGGTGGCGGCAAGGGTTGCTGCTCGACAACGCGCCCTCCCTTCCCCTTTACCCGCGATGGCAGAGCCAGTCGCGAGGGGAAGGGGGAGGGGGCGAGGCCGCGGACGAGGTCGAGGCGCTCAGGGAAGAGGAGAACAGGGCGGCGCGCTGGTCCTGCCTCCGCCAGTAGTCCCTCCCCCCATGGAGGGCCATGTTGGAGATGACCCTTGCGAGTTCTTCGTCAGGCTGCGCCGGTCGCCTCGCCGTCGTCTTCGTCTCCCGACCCCATTCGCGAGCGAGATGGAGCTGGATCCGCCAGAGTCCTTGCAGTTGCACATGAGGGGCTGTTGGATCAGCGGGACGTAAGCTCGCCTCGACTTCCCAGCCCCTCACGTGATGTATCTTGGCCGAGGGTGGAAGACGTTCGCTCATATCCATCACTTGATGGCGGGGCTTACCCTCCATTTCAAGCTGATGGAGGGCGGCCTCCTCTCCGTCAAGGTCTTTGGGTGCTTCGGGACTCGGGCGAGGTGCTGCGTGGAGAGCTCTTCTGATAGCGAAGATTCTTCCTCGGGCGGGAGTGATGAGGAGGACAGCGCAGCGACGACGAGGGTAGCGGGCGGCAGGATGACGGGTCCGACTAGGTGTCGGGCGTCGCTCCGCGCGGCACCGGCGATCCCATCATCCGTGTCGCCGGCTTCCTGAACTTCTCGGGGTCGTCTCCTTGGGTGGCTGGCGTTGGGAGGCTGCGAAAGAGGAAGAGGGCGGGCGGCAAGGCCGTCAAATCGGAGTACGCGGGCACCGATGCCTTCGACGCATGCTGACGTCCTGCCGCCTCGTCTTCGAGCTCTGCTTCCGGCGCTGCCATCACCATCCAGCCTTCGGACGGTCACCGAGATGTTCTCTTGGTGCCTCCTGCCACCCGTAGTCCGCATAGGCGCTCCCTTTTGCCCTTTCCGCCTCCTTGACCTACCTCCTAAGGAGAGGGACAAGAAAGGGATTACGGGCACCTTATGTCTTTTTAGTTTGTAAGCCTTTAGGCTCTAGCTGAATTTAAAACTTGTAATCCCCACTATTCATGTTTTTCATTCCCTATGGGCCATACCTAAGTGGAATGTTTTTAATGAAAAAGGGGATGCTTGCCGAGTCATTTGTTTGCGGGTAGAACCCATGATGAGGAATAAATCCTTGATATCCTTAAGATAAAAATTTCCTTGCCCGGCAACAGGCCCTGTCGTCTTCCCACTTTGCTCGTCCTTTCTCACGCTTTCGGCGGAGGCAGGGATGAGGTGGGTTCAAGCTCCTCGTTTCATTCTTTTGCTGCCGCGACTACGACCAAACCTGGCCCCAGGAACGAGCCCTAGGGCCTAGGGTTTTTAGGGGAGCACGGTAGCTTTGGAAAAAACGAGGTTTCACATCCCTCAGTCCATGGGGGAACGCATGATAAGGGATGAAGAACTTATCTGAAGCTGTAGCCCCCGACAACTCTGGTTTGTCGTGGGCAAATCTTTGTACTCGCAGCCCCCGGCAACACTGGCTTGCCGGGGTTTAGATGCCAGTCTGTTCCTCTTTTCTTTCTCGTCCCCAAGTGATCCGGCAAGGATATTTGTGAGTCCTGCGAACCAAAGAAGACAAAAGATCGGTAAAGATACGCACACTCGACCTCTAAGCTAGGGGTTAGTCGCTGCTAAGCACTATCAACCCTAACCAAGGACGAGACTTGACCTAGCATGCATGCTATAACTTAGGGCGCCAGCGCTTCATTTATTTATGCTCAGGGTCTGCGCCTGTCTTTGTACAAAGGGTTACATGCATCATCGGCAATGCTTGTACAAAAGGTGGCTTGCCGGGGGGCCCGGCAAGCCGCGCCTCACGGATAAAACTTGCGAAGATGCTCAATGTTCCAGGAGTTACTCACTGGAACAGCATCTTCGGTCTCCAGGTGGACTGCGCCAGGCCTGGTGACTCGTATTACCCGATAAGGGCCTTCCCACTTTTGCGTCAGCTTGTTGGAATTCTTGGCCGATTGAATGTGCCGAAGGACCAGGTCGCCTTCCTCAAGGCTCCGGGCATGAACCTTGCGGCTATGGTAGCGACCCAAGGCTTGCTGGTAGCGTGCTGCTCTTACAGCCACCCGAAGACGATCTTCCTCAAGGAGCACCGCGTCATCTTGCCGCAGTTGCTCTTGCTCAAGCTCGTTATAAGAGAGCACTCGAGGTGACCCGTATATGAGTTTAGTGGGGAGAACTGCTTCTGCCCCGTATACCAGGGAAAAAGGTGTCTGGCCGGTGGCTCAATTTGGCATCGTCCCGATCGACCAAAGAACCGTTGGCAACTCATCAATCTAGTGCCTTCCACTCTAATGCAGCCTGTCAAAGGTCTTGGTCTTCAAGCCTCGCAATACTTCAACATTTGCCCTCTCAGCTTGACCATTGCTTCTTGGGTGAGCGATGGAAGCAAAACAGATTCTGCTGCCGAGGTCTCGGATATATTGCATGAAGGTGCGGCTTGTGAACTGGGTGCCATTGTTAGTGATAACCCTGTTAGGTACGGCAAAACGGCACACCAGTCCCTTGAAGAACTTGACGGCTGACTGGGCTGTGACCTTCCTTACTGTCTCCACCTCTGGCCACTTTGTGAACTTGTCGATCGCAACGTATAAGTACTCAAAGCCCCCGACAGCGCGGGGGAAAGGGCCCAGTATGTCAAGCCCCCAGACCGAGAAGGGCCAGGAGAGAGGAATGGTTTGAAGGGCTTGGGCTGGCTGATGGAGCTTCTTTGAATGGAACTGACATGCCTCACACCTGGTGACGAGTGTCGTTGCATCCTGGAGGGCGGTGGGCCAGAAGAAACCTTGCCGGAATGCCTTGCCGGCAAGGGCCCTTGACCCAATGTGGGAGCCACAGATGCCTCTGTGTATCTCCGCCAACAGCTCCAGTCCTTCCTCTTGAGGGATACACTTCAATTTCACACCGTTCGGCCTCTTTCTGTACAGGACGTCATCGACGAACTGGTACATGGTAGAGCGACGGGCTACTTTCTCCACTTCTTCCTGCTCCTCAGGAAGTTCCCCTGTTTGGAGGAATCGGACGGTATGCTGTGCCCATGCTGGAGCCTGGGGCTCGACGGCGAGGGCTAAAGGCATTTCCTCCGCTATAGGAACGGCTGTCTCGACGGCGAGAGCTTGACGCTCCGCCGGAGCCAGTCGTCCCGTGGCAGGCTTAGTACCCTCGGCAACATCCTTGCCGGCTGCTTTGGGGAGCTCGGCAGGGAAGTACTTGCCAGGCCCTGATTTCCTCCTCTTATTTTGCTCTGTTGATGGATCAATGGATGGCTGAGTTAGCTGAAGCACAAAGGTACCTGGTTCCACAGGTAGCTTGAGGGCAGCGCGTTTGGACAGGTAATCGGCGATATCATTCTCTGCTCGGGGAACGTGTTCAGCCCGTATACCGTCGAAACGCTCTTCCAGCTTTCTCACTTCATCGACGTAGGCCTTCATCAACGGGCTCTGGTAATCCTTGTTGATTTGCTTGACGACGAGCTGCGAGTCCCCCCTGACGATGAGTTTCTTGATTCCGAGGTCCGCCGCGATTCTAAGGCCGGCAAGCAGCCCTTCGTACTCTGCTGTATTGTTGGTTGACACCTCCCTGGGGAAGTGCATCTAGACCACGTACTTGAGGTGCTCTCCAGTGGGCGAGACAAGCAGTACGCCAGCCCCGGCGCCTTGTAAGGAGAAAGCTCCATCAAAGTACATGATCCAATCACAACTTGCCCCTTTGCCGGGGAGAGCAGTCTCTTGAGCTTCTTCGTCAGGCGTTGCGGTCCATTCTATGATGAACTCCGCTAGGACTCGACTCTGAATTGTCGAGGTACTTTCGAACTTGAGACCAAAGCTGGACAGTTCCAGTGCCCATTCCACAATCCTTCCCGTCGCATCCGGATTGTGCAATATCCGCTGCAGAGGGAAGCGAGTGACGACAGTGATTTCGTGTGCCTGGAAGTAGTGGCGCATCTTCCTCGAGGCCATAAGAAGGCCAAAGAGCAATTTCTGCATGCCGGAGTACCTCGATCTAGCCCCCTGCAGGAGGGAACTAACAAAGTAGACAGGGCGCTGCACCATTTTCTTCTTCGGCAGCACGTCGACTGGTTGCGTCATCTCTGCATTGGTAATGTCGGGCTCTACCGCTGCCATATCCTCGTCATTGACCTCTCTCTGTGCCACCAGCGCGGCGCTGACTACCTGGTCCGTCGCCGCCAGGTATAGCAGCAACGACTCCTGTGGTCTGGGCGCGACTAGTATTGGCGTGGAGGAGAGGTACTTCTTCAAACCTTGCAATGCTGCTTCGGCTTCTGGCGTCCACTCCATCGGGCCCGCCTTTTTCAGGATCTTGAAAAAGGGAAGGGCGCGCTCAGTAGACTTGGAAATGAACCTGCCCATGGCGGCGACGCAGCCAGCAAGCCGACACATCCTTGATTCGCTTGGGTGCTTCAATCTGCTCTATAGCTTTGATTTTGTCCGGGTTGGCCTGTATGCCACGTTGTGACACCAAGAACCTGAGAAGCTTGCCAGACGGGACGCCAAAGACGCACTTCTCAGGGTTCAGCTTGAGATTGATCTTGTGCAGGCGTGCAAACGTTTCTTGCAAATCTGGTATGAGGGTTGCCCTTTCCTTGGTTTTGACCACTATGTCATCCATATAAGCCTCCATATTTCTATGGAGCTAGGGTTCAAAACCAATCTGGACCTCCCTCGCAAACATCGAGCCAGCACTCTTCAACCCGAAAGGCATCCACATGAAACAATATGTACCACATGGGGTGATGAATGATGTTTTCTCTTCATCTTCTCTTGTCATGAAAATCTGGTGGTAGCCGGAGTAGGCGTCGAGGAATGACAGCAGATCACACCCAGCCGTGGAGTCAACAATCTGGTCGATGCGCGACAATGGGAAGGGGTCCTTAGGGCAAGCCTTATTGATATCTGTGTAACCAATACACAGTCTCCACTTCCCATTCGCCTTGTGCACCACGACCGGATTGGCCAACCACGTTGGATGGAGCACTCCCCTTACCAAACCCGCTGCTTCTAGTTTCCGAATTTCTTCAGTAATGAACTCTTGTCGTTCCAAAGCTTGCTTTCTGACCTTCTGCTTGATGGGCCATGCATGAGGACAGACAGCAAGGTGGTGCTCAATCACCTCCCTGGGAACACCAGGGATGTCGGAAGCTTGCCATGCAAACACATCGACATTCGCCCGCAGGAAGGTGACGAGCGCGTCTTCCTATTTGCCGTCAAGGGCGGAGCTTATGGTAAAAGCTCCTCACGTGCCGTCCTCATTGACAGAGACCTTCTTGGTTCCTGGTGATACGGCCCTGGGCTTCTTGTTCCCGCCGGTAGAGTTCTCTGGCACGTCCTCAATGGTAGCGCTACACTCCGAAGAGGTGCGCTTGCCGGAGTGGGTGTCCGAGGTCTCACCGGTCTTCTTCTTATTCTTCCCTCCCGGGGTCCCGGCGGCAGGAGCAGGTGCCCTAGCAGCGGCAGCTGCTGCAACTGCTTGCTGGTATAGTTGGTCAGCACAAACCAACGCATATTTCTTGTCGGAGGGGATGGTGATGATCGTCATAGGTCCAGACATCTTCAGGGTGTTGTAGGCGTAGTGTGACGCCGCCATGAACTTGGCCAGTGCTGGGCGGCCGAGGATCCAATTGTAGGGCAAGGGGATCCTGGCAACATCGAACACGATCCTCTCCGTCCTAAAGTTCAGGTCGCTTCCAAAAGTCACGGGCAGCGTGACCTTTCCCTTGGGTTGGCTTCTTCCCGGGTTGACCCCCTGAAACATGCCCGTCTCTTCGAGGTCTCCATCAGGAATCTGCAGTTTCTCGATCACGGCAGGCGAGATCAAGTTCAGACCGGCCCCGCCATCGACTAGCATCTTCATCACCTTGAGGTTACGTATCGTTGGTGAAACCAACAATGGCAAACACCCGACTGCAATGGTGCGATCAGAGTGGTCCTCAATGTCAAAAATGATAGGTGTGCTGGACCACTTCAGAGGCCTTTGGGCATCAAATGACGGCTCCGCTGCTGTAATCTCTTGCGCCCACTATTTAAACCGGCGGTGAGAAGTATGCAGCGAGGCGCCACCGTCGATGCACATGGCCTCTATAGCTTTCTGAAACTCTTGGTCGCTGAATTCGTCGTCCTCTTCGTGATCGTCATCTTCTGGCTTTCTGTCTCGGCCCCGGGCGGGCCTCTCCTGTTGCTTATCTTTGCTGCGACGGCCCGCCTGGCCGTCATGCTTCTTGCTGGACCCGTCAGCACCATCTAGGCCCTTCTCCTTGTCCCGCCTCTCATACTCAGCCCTCTGCTTTTCAGCGAGGAGCTCGACCTGTCGGCAGTCCTGGAGAGCATGGCCCTTGATGCGATGGATCTTACAGTATCACTTGTCGGAGTTTCCCGGCTTCTCGGCAGCCGCCAAGGCCTGGCATGCGACGCACCCTGCAACCTCCTTGCCGGGGTCATCTGCCTTGGTTTTCTTGGTGGAGCCAGCGTCTTCAGATCCCTCGACGGCAAGCACGACTTTTCCTTTGCGCTTCGTGTTGCGGCGCCGGCCTTTCTTCGCCGGGGCAGCAGTATCCTCATCTGAAGAGTCGGTTTCCATGCCGGCATCTTCGCCGGGGTACTTCCTTCCCTCTTCGGCTCGGGCACATTTGTCGGCAAGAACATAGAGTTCCGCCACATCCCTCACCTTGTTCATCGCCAGCTCTTTGCGCATCTTGCGGTTGCGCACGTTCTGGTGGAACGTGCTTATGATGGCGGCAGGGTGAACATCAGGGATATTGTACTGTACCCGGCTGAACCTCTGAATATACTTGCGGAGACTCTCGCCTCCCTTCTGGGGAATGACGTGCAGGTCGCTTGCCTGGCCATGGGCTTGGTGGCCTCCAGTAAAGGCGCCTACAAATTCATGGCACAAATACAACCAGGAGGAAATAGAGTCTACCGGCAAGTGCATCAACCATGACATGGCATTGGGTTTAAGAGCCAACGGAAAGTAATTCGCAAGCACCTTATCGTCGCGGGCTCTGGCAACTTGCATCGCAATGGTGTAGACGCTGAGGAACTCGAACGGATGGGTCTTGCCACTGTACTTCTCTCCTATGTCAGGTTTGAAGGTGCGGTGAGTGGGCCACTGGAACTACCGCAGCTCACGGGTAAAAGCCGGACAGCGTACCTCGTAAGGTAGGCCTCCAGGGCTCCCGGTGCTGGGTGGCTCACAGCAGGCCCTGCTCGCCTATCCGATTGGTGGCGCGCCCCGCGCCGACACTCGATAGTGGTTCGAGCGTCTTCATGTTCTCGTTCCCGAAGAACTTGGCGCTGGTCACAGTGGGCCCGAGGGTCAGACGATGCTACGAAGATCTCGTCGCCCATGACGTCGCGACGGGCTGGCGTCCGTGGTACCGGGCGAGGAGGAGGCGAGTGCACCGTGGTCGCGGCGCCGCCGGCCCTTCTACCACTGGTGCGTGGGACTCCGTCGGAACGTCGACCCGGGGGCTCCACCGGTCTCGGTTCGTCTTTGTTGGCCATCACAACAAGACTTCAGATAGTGGCTCTCCATTCGTCGAGTTTCCCCGTGGTGGGAGGGAAATCGAGGAGCAACTGCTCGCGTGCCAGGGCTTCTGCTGGTGTTGGTGGCAGCGAAACCTGCATGGATCGCGACGCGCTTCGACTTATGACTATGTTAGAAGGAGTTCTATCATGACCCCGCGATCGCATGCCATCTCCACCAGCGGCTCGGCGGGCGGGCAGGTCTTCTAAATCCTGGGAGCGGCGCTCGGGGCTCTTTCCGCGGTGATGCCCAGGGTCCTCGGCGTGATCACGCCGTTCGTCGCGCGCCGCTTGAGAAGAGCGCGCCGTCGGTGTCAACGTGGGAGTCTTGGAAGCCCTCGCGTCGCCTTCGGGCGAGATGGCGGCGATCCTGGAAGGACCCGCGCCACCCGCGAAGGGCCTGGCTCCATCTTTGGATTTGGCGGCATGCTACCTGTTACCAGGCACACGAACATTGCCGCCTCCCAAACTTCGGCTGCTGGGACGGTGTTAGTGTTCGTGAACGGCGCCCGGGTCCTTTCCGCGACTGGTCCGCTGCTCGCCCGCGTCGGGGCGGAATGCCCGGCTCCCGACGGCCCAACCGCCACCGTCATCTTCTTCTTGGGCGCCATGACGATGAAGAAGCGTCGAACTAACTGCTAGAACCGATTCTCACAACTGCGCCCCGTACCTGGCGCGCCAAAGATGTCGGTGCGAGGATGACACCTATGGGATCACGAGAATTCCTACTACGGTTGCGAGGCGCGGGGTTGTGAGAAGGGTGGATCAAACAGGTAGCACACGGATTCTTTATCCAGGTTCGGGCCGCGAGGATTCGTAAAACCCTACTCCTGCTTTGGTGATTTGTTTATCTGTGTTTCTGAGCTAGCGATGGGGCGTGAAGAGCTCCAAAAAGCCGAATCCCTCTCCTGGTCGCCCGAGGCCTCCTTTTATAGGGAAAGGGGCCGCCACAGTGGCACACAGGAGGTGGAAAGGGCACAGTGATACGAGTTTATCCCTCGCATTACGTGACAAGGCACATTTAATGCGTCGTGCTTAGGTGTCCCTACTTTATCGGGGGCGGGGAGAGCCCAGTCTTGTCCGTCGCCGATCGCATCGACACGCGCCCTGGCCAGCGGTGCCTGTGGTGCCATGTAGGCAGGCAGGTAGCTGAGGTGGCGCAGCGGTGGGCCTCCACGAAGATCTGCTTGCCACCACGCAGGTGCTTGCCCAACTGGTTGGGTCAGCAGCCGCATGCAAACGGCTGTGGAGGTTTGGAATTGGCATGGGCCTGACGGTGCCCTACAGGTGCCTTTAGCAAGGGCCTCGCCGTAGCCCCGGCAAGAGTCTTGCCGAGGCCCCGGCAAGGGTCTTGCCGTGGCGCCTGCTATCATCCCCGGCAAGGCTCCTGCCGGGGGTCTTGTGGTCCTCCTTGGCTAGGATCCCGCCAGGGGTCGTCATCTTCTATAGTGTGAATTTGATCTTGAATGTCTTCACAAAGATCTGCATGCCACCACGGGGATGTCTCCCAAATCCTTGCCCCATGGGGGCAGTGGACTCAAGGGTGATTCGCTTCGTAGGTGTGGGCCGAGCTGCCACGGCAAGGGCCTTGCCGGGTTTGCTAAAACCACCCCCGGCAAGGATCTTGCCTGGGGAGTCCGCTTCGTCCCCTTTGCTCTTTGTGGTCTTGGTCTTGGCGTCGTTCTGCTCTTTCCGAGCTTTAGTCTTACCTTGGCTTACCTCCCTTGCCTTGCTTGGCGTGGTGGCGTTCGTGGCTCGAACTGCCCGTGCACAATTATAGGGGTACGAAAAGTGTACCCCTCTTTTTGTACACCGACAACCTTATGGACCCGGATTCCGTACAGGTGCGGGACCACCTGCTCTTGCGTGGTTTCATGGATGGCTATCGATGGCAAGGTGATGAAGATGATTATGAAGTCGTCCATGGGGGCCGGGCAAGAAATGAGGAAGGGCAGGAAGACAACCGCGGCGAGGGCGGGCGAGAAGACGAAGAATCTCCAGGACATGATCACGTAGTAGATGCAGTACACAGTCATCATGTAGAAGATGCTGGACATGATGATGAGGAAGATCAAGACGAAGGGCATGATCATGAAGATGAAGATGCTGGAGCAGATGACAACGGACCATCGATGGGCCGGGTGCAGGACCCTTATATTCAAAAGCTGCTTCTCAAGCAGACGGATAACGCAAGAGCTGCCGCCCAAGAGAAAGCCAAGCTGGATCAACTAGAGATAACACAAGAACTTCGAACACCCAGAATTTGGGGACTATCCAAGGAACATCATGCTGGGCGCGAGCACCGATGGAGTCAATCCGTTTGGCAGCTGGAGAAGCACACATAGCACCTGGCCTGTGTTTGTGTGGATGTACAACCTTCCCCCCTGGTTGTGCTTGAAGAGGAAGTACATTCACATGAGTATGCTAATTGAAGGGCCGAAACAACCAGGGAACGACATCAATCTATATTTGGGGCTGCTGAAAGAGGAGCTAGACACGCTATGGAAAATGCCAGCCAATACGTGGGACGCCGCAGAGAAAGAATATTTCCCTATGAGAGCCGCACTGCTCACGACAGTGCACGACTATGTCGGTTACAGATATGTCGCGGGGCAGGTGGCCCACGGATTTTCTGGATGCGTCAGGTGCATGGATGACACAACTATCGCCAGCTAGATAGAGATCTTGGGTCTTTGGAAACCATGTTCATGGGACATCGAAGGTGGCTTCGCGATGATGACTCATGGAGAAAACGCAAGGATCTGTTCGATGGTGAAACCGAACCCCGAAGACGCCCGCGTACGAGGAGCGGCGAGGAAATAGACGAGCTGTTGAAAAATTGGAAAGAGTGTCCACCGCTGGGAAAGAAGCGAAAGGCGCCAGAGCTGGGAAAGAAGCGAAAGGCGCCAGAGCCGCTACTGAAGGTATGGAAAACAAGGTTTGTTTTCTGGGACTTGCTGTACTGGAGGATCCTCCGTGTGCCTCACAGCCTTGATGTCATGCATATCACGAAGAAAGTGTTCGAGAGTCTGCTTGTTACCCTGCTCAACATGCCAGAGAGGACCAAAGATGGGCCGAAAGCAAGGGCAGACTTGAAATCAATGGGCATCAGGGAGGAGCTTCACACTAATGATGATGATGATGATGAGGCGAAGGACACGGAAAGTCGTCGCAAAGGCAAAAAGGCCAAGAAGATCGGAAATGACTACCCTCCCGCGTGCTTCACTCTAAGTCAGGAGGAGATCGAGCAGTTTTTCACCTGCCTCGTAGGAGTAAAACTTCCTTACGGTTGCACGGGGAAGATAAGCAGATACCTAGACTCAGCGAAGCAGAAGTTCAGCGGGATGAAGTCTCACGACTGTCACGTGCTGATGACGCAGATACTTCCAGTTGCAATCTGTGGGATCATGGACGCGCACGTCCGTGAAACACTATTTGGCCTATGCAACTTTTTCGACGTCATCTCTTGGAAGTCGGTTGGCGTGAGGCAACTCAGAAGGCTACATGAAGAGATCATGGTGATACTATGCGAGCTTGAGATGCACTTCCCGCCCGCATTCTTCGACGTTATGGTGCATCTGCTGGTCAATATCGTGGAGGATATCATCCAACTCGGGCCGACGTTCCTGCATAGCATGATGCCGTTCGAAAGGATGAATGGTGTGATCAAAGGATAAGTTCGAAAAATGTCACGTCCAGAGGGAAGCATAGCCAAGGGCTTTCTGACCGAAGAGTGCATCTCCTACTGCACGAATTATCTAGGCATCGAGAACCCCGTTGGTCTGCCCGTTAACAGGCACCTCAGCAGGCTCACTGGATGGGGTCACCGCGAGGGTCGCCACGAAATGCATGTCGACTTCAAGGGTCGACTCGCCGACTTTGAAAGAGCAAACCTAGTCGCACTACAACACATAGACATGGTCAATCATTGGGTGGTAGAGCACAAAACCTTTATTGAGAAGACGTACAATGACTGAGGCCAACAGAGGACAGAAGGAGATATAATCAAAGAGCAGAACTCATGTTTCACGCGTTGTTCAAGGAGAAGCTTCTGTCGTACCCTTTACATGAGGATTCTTCCACGGAAGAAAAACTCATATTCGCCTTGTCACAGGGCGCCAAGCACAACCTGATGACCTATGAGGCGTACGATATCAACGGCTACACATTCTACACCAAGGAAAAGGACATGAAGAGCGATGATTATCAGAACTTCGGGGTAACGATGGAATCCTACACCGGTAACGACAAGGACAGATACTACAGAAGGATCGAGGAGATCTGGGAGCTGAGCTACGCTGGAGAGAAGGTCCCGATGTTCCGTGTCAGATGGGCCAAGAGCGTCCTAAAAGAAGACCGGCATTTCACCACCATGGTTATACCCAAAGCCAAATTCAATACCGCGGGCGCAAACGTCATCGCGAAAAATGAGCCATGGGTACTGGCTTCCCAAGTGGACCAATGCTTCTTCATTACCGACCCGTCAAAGCCCAGTCGTGTTGTTGTGAGGAGAGGCAAAAGGAAGATCATCGGAATGGATGGAGTCGCCAATGAGAAAGACTTCGACAAGTACGGCGACCCAAAGATGGAACATGACAATGACGATGAAGTACCATACACCACAAGAAGAAGCAGGACCACCCTACCTAAAGGACGTCAGTTCAAGAGAAGAACTCCATTTGCGAAAAAGAAGGGCAAGAAGATTGTGAAAAGATAGCTAAGATCGAATCACGACGTGTCGGCCGCGTGTGTGTGTGTGTCAGTGGCAAGCTCAATTGTGTGTGAAAAGATAGCTAAGATTTCAACCATGTCATCGATCTAATTCTAAATCTTTGCACAATGGTTTAAATTGTAGTCTTCATTTCTCGATTGTATTTCGACATATGGAAATGGCATTTCTTCTGTTCTAGTCCTCTATCCAGTAACCTCTTTTGTTCAAAACAGTGTGGATTAATGTTTTCTTCTGGTATTTTAATTGTTTTTATTTATGTTTATTCTAGTAAAATAAAAAAAAGTTAGTAATGGCGCACCAGGAGAAGGTGCGCCATTGCTATCAAGGTATTTATGGCGCACCCCTAGGAGGTGCGCCATTGATATACCAATTTTTATTTATGTTTATTCTGGTATTTTATTTTTCAGTGTTACTTTTCTTGCTTAAATTTGCAAACATTTTTTGAAAATGCAAACATTTTTCTAACTCACAAAAAGTATTGAATTTGTTAATATTCTTTGAACTCATGAATATTTTTAAATTTCATGGGCACTTTTTGAATTCATGAATATTTTTTCAAATTTGATGATATTTTTTAATATTCATAAATGCTTTACCAATTCACAAATGTTTTGCAACGCAAGTATTTGAAAATTAGTAATAACTACTTACATCGTAACATTTTAAAATTTATGGTCATTTTCTAAAAAATTATTACATGCAACTAAAAATCCAAAAAAGAAGTTAGTAATGGCGCACCAGGGGAAGGTGCACCATTGCTATCACGGTGCTTATGGCGCAACCCTAGAAGGAGCGCCATTGGTATACGTATGTTTATGGCGCACCCCTAAAAGGTGTGCCATTTCTAACCCTCCCCCCACTCCACTTGCTCCCCTCTCCCTCTGGCCTCTCTTCCTCCCTCGCCAGATCCACCTCGCCCCACACCTAACCCGACGACCCCCGCGGGAGCACGCTGCCGTCCGCCCGCGCTCGCTCCACCGCCGCCGCCCTGCCTCCTTGGGCCCCCTCCCCACTTGCCCCTCGCGCTTCCCCTCGCCCTCTCCGCCCTCTCCTCTCCCCCAGATCCTAGAAAGCCTCGCTGCCGTCGCCCCGTCCCGGACAACCACCTCTACACATCGATCGCCGGCCACGGGGAGACACCAGCGATGTACGAGCCGGGCAGCCACACACGGATCCAGCGTGGGTTCGGACTCGGCTCCGCACCCGCCCCCGAACCAGCTCCGACGCCTCAACCTCGGCTCCTGGCCACAGCTCGCCGTCTTCCACCCCAAGGTCGACGAGATCTCACTCCTCACCGTCAGCGCCGCCACAGTCCATAGACGTCAGCCCGTAAGCTATCTACCTCCTTCCCCGTCTCTTCTTGATTCTAGCGTCTTGTGAACTAGCGTCTGTACTTTTGCCTCTGATGGAATTAGTGCTTTTGTACGATTTCTCGATCTAGTTGTAGCTAGGGGCAATTGTTGTTGGATTCTTGATCCTATTCTAGTGGGCAGCACATAAATAATTGTTTTTATGTCTAGATTTACAATCTTGACATGTATTGAATTCCTGCTAGATAGCTACAGCATGTAGTTTCTTTATGTATAATCCAATGTAATTATGTACTATACTGTACGGCAACCGCTGGTCGTGCCTTGGTTGATTTCCTCAC
This sequence comes from Triticum dicoccoides, assembly GCF_002162155.2. Classification (NCBI taxonomy): domain Eukaryota; kingdom Viridiplantae; phylum Streptophyta; class Magnoliopsida; order Poales; family Poaceae; genus Triticum; species Triticum dicoccoides. The sequence goes on along the minus strand of NC_041387.1, from coordinate 237,385,638 downwards.
TATTTACTTGCTTGCTTAAGTGAGATGAATGCTTGCTTGATCTGTTTACTTGCAGATCCAAGGTTCATTGTTTACTTTCTTGATTACTTGCTCACTGTTTGCTCATCATATTGTGGTCATATGTTTACACTATTCATAGGTTTATTTCCTCATACTCCATGTTGAGATTGTGGTTGTATGTTGCAAAGATTAATTCTGAGAGTAGTGATAGGTGAGCAAGTAGCAACATTAGGCATTTGCTGTTTGCTCAAATCATTGTTGTTGTTTTCTCAAATCAAACAGCAACTAGCAACATTTGCTATTTAGGTGAAGCGTGATTACTCCTCTACAATTCTTGGCTCTTGTGCCTTTGTAATTCTTGGCTCTTGTCTCTTTGTAATTCTTGGCTCGCCTGGAAATCTTGGTTGAGCAATTATGTTTGTTGGTTCCAGGGAGCTAGAGCTGCATCTACACGTCAAGGAGCTGGAGCTGCATCTGCACTCCAAGGAGCGGCTGGTTAGTACTGCTTGTTCTTGTACCCAGAGCAACTGGTGATGTTGCAAATAGAAGTAAGTACTGGTTGTTGTACGTGTGATCTTGCAAATAGGAGTTGGAGTAATTTAACTTAACTGGAGTAATTTACTGAATTAACTGAAGATATATATTTTAGGATTAATTTACTGAATTAACTGAAGATATATATTCTAGGAGTAATTTACTGAATTAACTGAAGATATTCTAGGAGTAATTTGTTGCATCTGTTGTAGGTGGTGTAGTGCTGCCCATTTACTACCCATTTCCTCTGGTACTGGAGTTGGAGTTTAGTGTATTGGACACTTTCATAAATTGCTATGGTACTTCCTCTCCTTTCTCTCCTTTCATAAACTTTCATATAATTTCAGAAACTTTCATATAAAATTCAGAAACTTCCATAAATTTCAGAAACTTGCACATAAATTCAGAAACTTCATATAAAAACTATATTCATTGCTGCTACTGTACTACTTGTGATGCTGCTGCTACTGTACTACTTGTGATGTTGCTGCTACTTGTGATTTTGTCAACTTGTGATGCTGCTGCTACTTGTGACCTTCTAAAATGACCCCTTTCTCCTGAAATGTTGATTAATTTCCGTTTCGGTTGAGAATGGGGCACTCCTAGGTCAAGAAAATTAGCAAAGGTCATTGAGGGAGTCCCGGACTAGGGGGTATCCGGACAGCCGGACTATATACTTTGGCCGGACTGGTGGACCGTGAAGATACAAGACTCAAGACTTCGTCCCGTGTCCAGGTGGGACTCTCCTTTGAGTGGAAGACAAGCTTGGCGATCCGGATATTAGATCTCCTTCTTTGTAACCGACTTGGTGTAAACCCTAGCCCCCTCCAGTGTCTATATAAACCAGTGGGTTTGGTCCATATAGGAAGAATCATAATCATCATAGGCTAGCTTCTAGGGTTTAACCTCTACGATCTCATGGTAGATCAACTCTTGTAATACTCATATCATCAAGATCAATCAAGCAAGAAGTAGGGTTTTACCTCCATCGAGAGGGCCTGAACCTGGGTAAAACATCGTGTCCCTTGTCTCCTGTTACCATTAGCCTTAGACGCACAAATCGGAACCCCCTACCCGAGATCCGCTGGTTTTGACACCGATATTGGTATTTTCATTGAGAGTTCCTCTATGTCGTCGCTGCAAGGCTTGATGGCTCCTTCAATCATCAACAACAATGTGGTCCAAGGTGAGACATTTCTCCCCGGACAGATCTTCGTGTTCGGCGGCTTCGCACTGCGGGCCAATTCGCTTGGCCATCTGGAGCAGATCGACAGCTACGCCCCTGGCCATCAGGTCAGGTTTGGAAACTTGAACTACACGGACGATATCCGTGGAGACTTGATCTGCGACGGATTCGGGCCTACGCCAGGAGCGCCAAACTGTCACGATGAGCACGGTTTAGACCTGCTGTCGGACAATACTCAGGATATCGCACCTACATGAGCCCCGGACCTAAATCCGGGGCAGATTGCATCGTCCGAGGACGGGTGGATGGACCCCGCCCCGGAGGCCGCACACTCATCGGCGGTAGAGCCGAACACAGACTTCACCCCCAAGGAAGCCTGTGTCTCCGGACCCCTGGACTCGTGTCTGGTTGTGGGCCCCAAACCGCGCGCCCCCGCGCCCGCCGATTCTGGCTGGGCTCCGGTAATGGAGTTCACCGTTGCGGATATCTTCCAGCACTCGCCCTTTGGTGACATGCTGAACTCATTAAAGTCTCTCTCTTTGACAGGAGACTCTTGGCCGAACTATGTCTGGCTCGAGTGGGAAGCAGGCGACGAGGGAATTCGTTGCCCACCCACCACCCACTTCATTGCCACGGTCGAGGATTTGACCGATGTGCTTGACTTCGACTCTGAAGACATCGACGGTGTGGACGGTGATGCAGGAGATGAAAAGGAACCACCGCCCACGGGGCGCTGGACAGCCACCTCCTCATATGATATATATATGGTGGACACTCCGAAAGAAACCAATGGCGATGAGGCAATGGAGGATAACCCCTCAAGGAAGATAGCAAAGCATGGGCATCATTGGCGCCGCTCCAAGCCCCGCCACAGCAATACCGACACAGGAGACGAAAACAATCCGGATGGTGCCGAAGATGAATACAACCCCGATCAGCCTGCCTTCGAGCAGGCCGAACAGGAAGACGGGCAGGTCAGCCCAGACGAACAGGCGACGGACGGATACCTGGAGGAGGACAACTACATGCCCCCCTCCAAAGACGAGATTAGCCTCGGCGACGACGAGTTCGGCGTGCCTGAGGACCCCGTAGAGCAGGAGCGCTTCAAGCGCCTGCTTATGGCCACTACGAGGAGCCTAAAAAAGAAGCAATAGCAGCTCCAAGATGATCAAGACCTGCTCACAGACAGATGGACTGAAGTCCTGGCAGCCGAGGAATATGGACTCGAGCGCCACACGGCTGACCGGCCACCTCATGGCCGGGATAAAACAGCGTATCAACCAAAGTACTAGCCCGTACCCCTATGCCAATACACTACGGCCCGGGGCAATAGGCAGGACCTGCAAGATATACTGGCAAACAAGGTAGGACAGCCAAGATCGATCTATGGATCGCGGGGGTGTGCCCCAACACGTGACGATGATCGTCACGCCGGATACACTATCAACAAGTCCGGCCGGTCCGAACACAGCCAACCAGACTCATTCGAACTACGTAGCCACATAGCCCGGCATAAAGGCGCCGCACACCCCCTCTGCTTCACTGACGAAGTGATGGATCATGAATTCCCAGAAGGGTTTAAACCCGTAAACATTGAATCATACGATGGCACAACAGACCCCATAGTATGGATCGAAGATTTCCTTCTCCACATTCACATGGCCCGCGGTGACGATCTACACGCCATCAAGTATCTTACCCTTAAGCTCAAAGGACCAGCCCGTCACTGGCTAAATAGCCTGCCGGCAAATTCCATTGGCAGTTGGGAAAACCTGGAGGACGCGTTCCTCGACAACTTCCAGGGCACGTACGTGCGACCACTGGATGCCGATGACTTGAGCCACATTACCCAACAGCCCGGAGAGTCAGCCAGAAAATTTTGGATTCGGTTCCTAACTAAAAAGAACCAAATTGTTGACTGTCCGGACGCCGAAGCCCTGGCGGCCTTTAAGCATAATATCCGCGATGAGTGGCTCGCCCGACACCTCGGCCAGGAAAAACCAAAATCCATGGTGGCCCTCATGACACTCTTGACCCGCTTTTGCACAGGCGAGGACAGCTGGTTGGCTCGCAGTAGTACCACACCAATAAACTCCGGCACTTCAGATGTCTGTGACAATAACGGCAAGCCACGGTGCAACAGACATAAGCGTCGGAACAATGGCGACAACACTGAAGACACGGCAGTCAACGCCGGATTCAGTGGCTCAAAATCTGGTCAGCGGAAAAAGGCGGTCAAAAGAAACAATCAGGGACCATCCAGTCTGGACCGCATACTTGATCGCTCGTGCCAAATTCACAGCACCCCGGATAAGCCAGCAAACCACACTAACAGACACTGCTGGGTGTTCAAACAGGCTGGTAAAATAAATGTCGAGAACAAGGACAAGGGGCTGCACAGCGACGATGACGAGGAGCCCCGGCGTCCGAACACGGGGGGATAGAAGAAATTTCCTCCCCAGGTGAAAACAGTCAACATGATCTATGCCACCCACATTCCCAAACGGGAACGAAAGTGAGCTCTGCGGGACGTCTATGCGATGGATCCAGTCGCCCCAAAGTTCAACCCATGGTCAGCCTGTCCGATCACCTTTGATCGTAGGGATCACCCTACCAGCATCTGTCACGGCGGTTCAGTCGCATTGGTCCTAGACCCAATCATCGATGGATTCCACATCACGCGAGTCCTTATGGACGGCGGCAGTAGCCTGAACCTGCTTTATCAGGACACAATGCGCAAAATGGGCATCGACCCTTCAAGGATCAAGCCCACCAAAACCACCTTCAAAGGTGTATTTCTAGGAGTAGAGGCCCGCTGCACAGGCTCCATAACACTGGAATGGTCTTCGGATCTCCGGGTAACTTCTGAAGCGAGGAGTTAATCTTCGATATCGTCCCTTTCCGCAGTGGATATCATGCACTGCTTGGACGAACCGCATTTGCTCGATTCAATGCGGTACCACACTACGCATACCTCAAGCTCAAGATGCTAGGACCTCGCGGGGTTATAACAGTCAATGGAAACACGTACCGCTCTCTCCGTATAGAAGAGCATACTGCAGCCCTCGCGGCAGAAGTACAAAGCAGCCTTCTCCGGCAAACCACCAATCCGGCGACAACAACCCCGAACACTGTCAAGCGAGTCCGGAGTACCCTGCAACAGGATCGCCAGGCACGTCAAGAGCGCGACTAGCAGTCTGGCCTCCGCCACAGCCCCATTCAGGCAGCATTCATACCGCGCGTACACAATTATGCACTCAAAATACCATGGGAATAGGTGGAGGCTCAATAGCGATGCGGTCAACAGTGCGGTTCAGCTGCAACATACTTTAATAACCCCCTTTATCTTTCAGGACCCTACTTTCGAGCAGCCTCTTCAGAGAGCCGGATAACCGGATCCCTCACAGGAGGGAAACCAAGGAGGCAAAAGGCTTTGCGCACAAAGGGAATACTCAGGTGGTATCTGTTAATGATCGTTATACCTGTTCTATATACCTATATGCGGCCCGCCCTTGGATAGGACATGTCAAATAGTCCTATTTTCATTCTTCTTAACACATCAATTCTACACATATGCCCGGACGTATTGTCTTACAATGGGAAACAATATGTAGCGTCAACTTATTATTCCTATCTTCATATTTTTCCTATAAATGTTTATTTAATATTGAATCCGTACATCTTGGTATGTTCAGTTTGCCAGGGGCTTCTTCTGGCGCCCCATAATACGGCAAGATAAGTCTGAACACTTTCAACAGTGCGACACCCCGAACTTATAGCACTATATGCATCAGCTCCGAATCATGTCTTGGGTCAATAGTTGGGTTTGCCCGGCTCCCTTGTTTTGGTACCTTACGTTCCGTTATATCGGCTAAGGTAGCGCAGGGAGAACTACTGCGATTGTGTCCTGGTTCTTCCGGACGAGCACCTCAGTAGAGAAAGCCGAAAACTGACTGTCATGATGCGGCGGGAGCTGGTCGTTGTTCGAGAGGTCTTAAAAACCTTAAAGATTTTTTCCGCTTTAGGCGAGGAATCGGCCTCATCCGATTTAGGCGTGTATAGCGCCCCAATTCGGCTTTGTGAATTCTAGGGGCTTCATCACAATTTAAAATTATAGACTTCTATGGCTAAGTGAGAGTTATAAAGCCGCATAGTCTGATTACCTTGTTCGCTGCGCCAAACACCTCCTTCACGGACCAAAAATTTGGATAGAAGAGTGTTTTGGGTTTTCCACGAACACCCCAGTACTAGTTACGTGGGGGCAGAAGCCGACGACTGGCCTACTTTCAGAAAATTATAAACAGCCACACAGAAGGTAATACTTTAAATCAACAAAGCGCTATATAGCGCAAACAACTTCGTTTTTATATTACAAAAATGACAGGAGTACATTCACTCAAAAATGGTGTCCTTGGTACATTCATCACCCACGAGGCGAGCGCCTTTCATAATGCTATCATAATATTTTTCGGGATAGCGATGCACCTTGCCCTCTGGCGGTCCATCCTTCACCAGCTTCTCCGCATCCAACTTGCCCCAATGCACCTTCGCACATGCAAATGCTCGGCGGGCACCCTCAATGCAAATGGATTGCTTGATTACTTCAAGCCGCGGGTAGGCATTTACCATTCGCTTTATAAGGGCGAAGTAGCTGGCAAGCAGGGGCTCACTAGGCCACATCCAGACTATGAAATCCTTCATGGCCACTTCGGCCGCCCTGTGGAGTTCAACCAATTGCTTCAGTTGGTCACTCAGAGGCACTGGGTGTTCGGCTCCAGCATACTGGGACCAGAACAGCTTCTCCGTTGAGCTCCCCTCTTCGGCACGATAGAACTCCACGACATCTGATATGCTGCGTGGCACATCTGCGAATGCCCCTGGAGAGCTCCGAATTCGGGTAAGTAAAAGAAATGTCTCCTCCACATGCTTGCTTTGCATAATGAATGCCTTACCCGCCGCTATCTTCTTGCCCGCCTAGATTTCCTGCTGGGATTTATGGGCTTCGGCCTTGGCATCTTTTGTGCTCAAAATGGCCTTCGCAAGCTCAGACTCCTTCGTCTTGAAGTCACGCTCCAAGGACTCGAACTTCTTGCCGAGCTCCTGGAGCTCTTGTTGTACCTCGCCCACCCTAGCATCTTGCTTTTCACGCTCAATGCGCTCCATGGCCGCCTTATTTTCGGCCTCGGACAACGCTTTCTTCAGGGCCTCCACTTCGATCGTGGCTCCTATTACAAAATCATGACGCTTTTTTGTTAACATCACCAATTTTCTTACTCTATGTGATATGTGAACGGGGTATCACTCACCTTTGTTCTCTTCGAGCTACCTCGTCGAGAGGCTGAGCTCCCCTTTGGCCTGCTCCAGGTCCCGTTTGAGTCCGGCGACCTCTGCTATACGGGCAGCAACGACAAGCAGCACTGCCTGCTTATTCACATAGAAACGTACTGTTAGACTCCTGCGGTTTAGAGTTGACCCTCCGTTTGGCTTTTCTTTCCGAACACCAAACAGAGTATCAGGGGCTACTATCTATTGGGTGATAATTACCCACACTTTTAATTACTTACCTCAAAGCCTGTCAGGAGGCTGGTACAGGCTTCGGTCAACCCACTTTTGGCGGATCGAACTTTCTGAATCACCGCACTCATAAGAGTACGGTGCTCTTCATCCATGGAAGCGCCGCGAAGCACTTCCAGCAGACTATCCGACGCCTCTGGCGTAACGGAAGTCATCAGCACGGTCAGCTCGACCTCCTTAGCGAAGGGCTTCCTGCCCGAATCCGAAACCTTCGGAGGTTCCGGTACAGTGTCCGACTGGGAGCCCAACTTGCTGCGGCTCTCATCGGCACAATCTGCGGGGATCTTACGCCCGTGTGCCCGGCGTCTGGAATTTCGCCTTGGAGCGTCTCTAGAGTCGCCTCCCCCTGCTCTGGGAGCATATGGGACAACACCTCCATGTCGTCCGCAGGCCGAGGGGAAGTGGCCGTCGGGAGAGAATTCATCGCCGAATCGCTCAAAGACCCATCCGAAGAGGATACCTCGGGATGGACCCTAGCCGGACTACATATACGTGTTTGGCATTATAAAAAACTATGAAACGAAGTCGCACTAAAGTACAATAGAGTGCGGATACTTACGATCTTACTAGAGGCTTCCCCCTGGGCAGCTACTCCTCTTCGCTGTAGGCGGCCGTGGTGGAGTAATCCGGAAGGGACGCCTTTCCCTTCTTGGGCGTCCTAGCCTCCCCCTCCGGAGCGACTTTCCTTTTCTTCTCCTCCCCAGTGCGGGGATGCGGAATTTCCTCGTGTTTTCCCCTGCTTCCGCGGGAGTAATCTGCCTCGTCGTCCTCGGACAACGAGCCTATGACGGCCTTGCACCGGGGACCCTTCCTGGTCCCCTGGGCCGCCCTCTTAGGCCCTTCGGCCTCCCCAGATGGGATGGCTCTTTCCTTTTCTTCCTCCCCTTTGTGGGAGGAGTGTGCCTCATCGTCTTCGGACGAGGGGTCCGGTACGACCTTACGCCGGAGACCCTTCCTGGTCCCTGGGGCCTTCTTTTCGGTCATCTTTTGTGGCGCCTAGTAGGGCGCCGGGACTAGCATCTCCGTCAGGAGAGCATTTGCTGTACCTTCTGGCAGTGGAGCCGGACAGTCAATCCGCTCCGCCGTCACCACATACTCCTGATTAAATACACACGATCACTACTAGGGAAAAGCCTAGCAGCAGCGCGGGTTTTTGGCCTATTAGTAGCGCGGGGGCCGACGCTACTAATAAGGCGCTACAGCTAACGTATAGCAGTAGCGCGAGTGCCACCCGCGCTACTACTAATCTCTAATCTCTGATTTTTTTTTGGAATTTTTTGGAATTTTTTTTCCTTTTTCCCCCTAATTTTCAAATTTCTGAATTATTAAAACCTCAAATCTCTAATCACCCCTCATCGCTGCTCAATTTAATCTCTAATCACCCGTCATCATTCCAAATCATCTAACTTCCCGGACAGTCACCCATCCTCTCACTACTCCAGCCTGAGCACGCTTAACTTCCGGGTTCTATTCTCCCTCGTTTCCAAGTCTGCACTTGTTGTTTTCCTGACAATAGTAAGATGTCAATCCTATTAACCTCAGGAATTTAGCTTGAGCATGAAGTCACACATTTCACTGTTTGAGTTTGAAACTATTATTCTAAAAAATTATTAACACTAATATTTCTTGAATAATTAGTTTGACCATTGTTTGACCACATTTTGACCATAGTTTGACCACAGTTTGACCATAGTTTGACCATAGTTTGACCAGATTTTACCAAAATTCAAAAAAACTGAAATAATTATTTAGTAACACTAATATTCTTGAATAATTAGTTTGACCATAGTTTGACCAGATTTAACAAAAATAAAAAAAAAACTGATCAAATTTTTTGGCCTCCAGATCTTAAAAGCCCCGTAACTTTTTTCTGTTAGGTTTTTGAGGATTTTGAAAATGTTTAACAGAGTTACCCCCATTAAATTTGGATGTAACTTTTCGAGTAGATGAATTTTTATATAAAAAACTTTTTCATCCGAGTTAGTATGCAAAAGTTATGCCCATTTTACTAAATTCTAGAGAGATTTTGCAAATAAAGTTGAAATTCACATTTGCAAATTTTCCCAACAACTAGACCACATATCACATGGGAAACTTATTTTCTTTTATTTTTTTGACATTTTCATCATTTTCTTTTATTTTTTTGAAAA
>NC_041387.1:237264067-237375936 GCF_002162155.2 Triticum dicoccoides | reverse complement strand
CCCTCGCTACTACTATGGCATGTCCCCGAGGGGCACGGTTGAGACCGATTAGTAGTAGCGAGGGGTAAAAACCCGCGCTACTACTACGGCATGGTCCAGGGGCATGGTAGAGACCACTTAGTAGTAGCGAGGGGTAAAAACCAACGCTACTACTATCAACTTAGTAGTAGCGAGGGTTAAAAACCCGCTCTACTACTATGGCATGTCCCGGGGCACGGTAGAGACCGCTTAGTAGTAGCGAGGGTTAAAAACCCGCGCTACTGCTATCAACTTAGTAGTAGCAAGGTTTAAAAACCTGCGCTACTAGTAAGTAGCAGTAGCGAGTGTTTTTAACCCTTGCTACTAGTAACTTTCTGTGTATAAGCTTTTCCCTAGTAGTGGATGACTTAAAATCCTCCCATGAGTATGCTAAGAAAGCTACACCTGATGATGGTCAGAAAACTCACCGGGCGGGGGAGCCGCGTGGCATGAAGTTCGCGGTCCTTGGATGTGGGAGGAGGTATTTCGGAGGCCTTGAACAACACCTTCCATGCGTCCTTGTGTGTCGGGCCGTAGAGCTCTTGAAGTGTCTGGTGTTCGGCCAGGACGAACTCCCACAGATTAAATTCCCGTCTTTGGCACAGAAGAATTCAGCAGACAAGCATGACCTAGACCACGTTGACAAGCTTGATTTTCTTGTCTATCATATTCTTGATGCAGTTCTGAAGTCTGGTCAGCTCCGCAGGTTCGCCCTAGGCCAGGCCCTTCTTTTCTCAGGAGGTGAGCCGCATGGGAATTCCGGATTGGAATTCGGGGGCCGCCGCCCAGTTGGCATCGCATGGCTCAGTGATGTAGAACCACCCCGATTGCCACCCTTTCACGGTCTCCACGAAGGAGCCATCGAGCTAGGTAACATTGGGCATCCTGCCCACCATGGCGCTGATACGTCTCCAACGTATCTATAATTTTTGATTTTTCCATGCTATTATATTACCCCTTTTGGATGTTTATGGCTTTATTTTACACATTTATATCATTTTTGGGACTATCCTACTAACCAGAGGCCCAACACATATTGCTGTTTTTTTGCCTATTTCAGTATTTTGAAGAAAAGGAATATCAAACGGAGTCCAAATGGAATGAAACCTTCGGGAGCGTGATTTTTGGAACGAACGTGATCCAGAGTACTTGGAGTGCAAGTCAAGAAGCTGCCAAGGTGGCCACGAGACAGGAGCCCCCCCCCCCTATAGGGCATGCCCCCTGTCTCGTGGGCCCCTCGGGTGGCCACCGACGTACTTCTTCCTCCTATATAAGCGTACGTACCCCAAAAACATCTAGGGAGCCAACGAAACACAATTTCCACCGTCGTAACCTTTTGTATCCGCGAGATCCCATCTTGGAGCCTTCGCCGGTGCTCCGTCGGAGGGGGAATCGACCATGGAGGGCTTCTACATCAACATCCTTGCCCCTCCGATGAGTTGTGAGTAGTTTACCACATACCTTCGGGTCCATAGTTATTATCTAGATGGTTCTTCTCTCTTTTTGGATCTCAATACAATGTTCTCCCCTTCTCTTTTGGAGATCTATTCGATGTAAACTCTTTTTGCGGTGTGTTCGTCGAGATCCGATGAATTGTGGGTTTATGATCAAGTTTATCTATGAGAAATATTTGAATCTCCTCTGAATTCTTTTATGTATGATTGAGTTATCTTTGCAAGTCTCTTCGAATTATCAGTTTGGTTTGGCCTACTAGATTGATCTTTCTTGCCATGGGAGAAGTGCTTAGCTTTTGGTTCAATCTTGCGGTGTCTTTAACCAGTGACAGAAAGGGTTGCAAGGCACATATTGTATTGTTGCCATCGAGGATAGAAAGATGGGGTTTATATCATATTGCATGAGTTTATCCCTCTACATCATGTCATCTTGCTTAAGGCGTTACTCTGTTCTTATGAACTTAATACTCTAGATGCAGGCAGGAGTCGGTCGATGTGTGGAGTAATAGTAGTAGATACAGGCAGGAGTCGGTCTACTTGTTGCGGACGTGATGCCTATATACATGATCATGCCTAGATAATCTCATAATTATTCGCTTTTCTATCAATTGCTCGACAGTAATTTGTTCACCCACCGTAATACTTATGCTATCTTGAGAGAAGCCACTAGTGAAACCTATGGCCCCTGAGTCTATCTCTTATCATATTTTCTTCCAATCTACTTTTATTTGTATCTTTAATTTTTGCATCTATATTATAAAATACCAAAAATATATTTATCTTATCATACTATCTCTATTAGCTCTCACTTTCGCAAGTGGCCGAGAAGGGATTGACAACCCCTTTATTGTGTTGGTTGCGAGTTTTGTTTATTTGTGTAGGTGCATGGGACTTTTGAGGAGCCTCCTACTGGATTGATACCTTGGTTCTCAAAAACTGAGGGAAATACTTATGCTACTATTGCTTCATCACCCTTTCCTCTTCAAGGAAAACCAACGCATGCTCAAGACGTAGCAAGAAGGATTTCTGGTGTCTTTGCCAGGGAGGTCTTCGCTCCAGTCAAAACATACCAAGTACCCATTAGAAAATCATCTCCCTCGCATTTACATTATTTGCCATTTGCCTCTCATTTTCCTCTCCCCCACTTCACCCTTGCCGTTTTATTCGCCCTCTCTTTCCCAATCTCCCCCTCTCTCTTTTCGCTTGCCTTATTCTGTTTGCTTGTGTGTTGGATTACTTGTTGCCATGGCGCAAGATAATACCAAATTGTGTGATTTCTCGAATACCAATAATAATGATTTCCTTAGTACTCCGATTTCTCCTCTTAATGATGTTTAGTCTTGTGAAATCAATACTGCTTTGCTGAATCTTGTTATGAAAGATCAATTCGCCGGCCTTCCTAGTGAAGATGCCGCTACTCATCTAAACAACTTTGTTGATTTGTGTGATATGCAAAAGAAGAAATATATGGACAACAATATTGTCAAATTGAAGTTATTTCCTTTTTCACTTAGAGATCGTGCTAAAGTTTGGTTTTCGTCTTTGCCTAAAAATAGTATTGATTCTTGGAACAAGTGCAAAGATGCTTTTATCTCTAAGTATTTTCCTCCCGCTAAGATTATCACTCTTAGGAAAGATATTATGAATTTTAAACAACTTGATCATGAGCATGTTGCCCAATCTTGGGAAAGAATGAAATTGATGCTTCGCAATTGCCCTACTCATGGTTTGAATTTATGGATGATCATACAAAAAATTTATGCCAGTTTGAACTTCGCTTCTAGAAATCTCTTAGATTCTGCCGCGGGAGGCACGTTTATGGAAATCACGTTAGGAGATGCTACAAAACTTCTTGATAATATTATGGCTAATTATTCTCAATGGCACACCGAAAGATCTTCTAGTAAAAAAGTGCATGCTATAGAAGAAATCAATGTTTTGAGTGGAAAGATGGATGAACTTATGAAATTATTTGCTACTAAAAATACTCCTCTTGATCCTAATGATATGCCTTTGTCTACTTTGATTGAGAATAATAATGAATCTATGGATGTGAATTTTGTTGGTAGGAATAGTTTCGGAAACAATGCTTATAGAGGAAACTTTAATTCTAGGCCGTTCCCTAGTAATTCCTCTAATAATTATGGAAATTCCTACAATAATTCTTATGGTAATTTTAATAAGATGCCCTCTGATTTTGAGAATAGCGTGAAAGAATTTATGATTTCTCAAAAGAATTTTAATGCCTTGCTTGAAGAAAATTTGTTCAAAGTTGATTATTTGACTAGGAACGTTGATAGACTTTCGCTTGATGTTGATTCTCTTAAACTTAGATCTTCTTGTCCTAAGCATGATATCAATGAGTCTCTCAAATCAATGAGAATTTCCATTGATGAGTGCAAGGAAAGAACCGCTAGATTGCGTGCAAAGAAAGATTGCTTTATAAAAGCGTGTTCTTCTAGTTTCCATGAAAATAATGATGAAGATCTTAAAGTTATTGATGCATCTCCTATTAGATAATTGTTTTGCAATATGAATCTTGATAATTATGGGACTGATGATGAGTCAACTTTGCCTAGAAGGCGTCCCAAAAATTCGGAGTCTTTTGATCTTGATGCTAAATTTGGTAAAAGTAGGATTGGAGAGGTCATGACTTTAAATAATATTGAACCCACTATCTCGGATTTCAAGGAATTTGATTATGATAATTGTTCTTTAGAAGGTTGTATTTCCTTGTTGCAATCCGTTGTTAATTCTCCTCATGCTTATAGTCAAAATAAAGCTTTTACCAAACATATCGTTGATGCCTTGATGCAATCTTATGATGAAAAATTTAATTTGGAAGTTTCTATACCTAGAAAACTTAATGAAGAGTGGGAACCTACTATAAAGATTAGAATTAAAGATCATGAGTGTTTTGCTTTGTGTGATTTGGGTGCTTGTGTTTCCACGATTCCGAAAACTTTATGTGATATTCTAGGTTTCCATGATCTTGATGATTGCTCTTCAAATTTGCACCTTGCGGATTCCACCATTAAAAAGCCAATGGGAAGGATCAATGATGTTCTCATTGTTGCAAATAGAAATTTGGTGCCCATAGATTTTATCGTTCTTGATATAGATTGCAATCTTTCTTGCCCTATTATTCTTGGTAGACCTTTCCGAACGATTGGTGCGATTATTGATATGCAGGAAGGGAATATTAAATTCCAATTTCCATTAAAGAAAGGCATGGAGAACTTTCCAAGAAAGAAAGTCAAATTACCTTATGAATCTATCATGCGAGCTACTTATGAATTGAGTGCCAAAGATGGCACTACTTAGATCTATCTTCGCTTTTATGCCTAGCTAGGGGCGTTAAACGATAACGCTAGTTGGGAGGCAACCCAATTTTCTTTGTGTTTTTTTGTTTTTGTTCCTGTTTAGTAATAAATCTGGCATCTACCTCCTATTTAGATGTGTTTTTATCTTTTAATTAGTGTTTGTGCCAAGTAGAACCTATAGGATAACCTATGATGATAGTTGAGTTGATTCTGCTGAAAAACAGAAACTTTGCGCGCACGAATTTAGTTTTGTTAAATCACATAAATGTGCTTTTGCGTTGATTCTTTTTGCTACAGATCAATAAACAAATTGTCCAGGACTTCCTAGTTTGGCAGTATTTTTAGAGTTCCAAAAGTTTGCGTTAGTTACAGATTGCTACAGGCTGTTCTGTTTTTGACAGATTTTGTTTTTCGTGTGTTGTTTGCTTATTTTGATGCATCTATGGCTAGTAAAATAGTTTATAAACCATAGAAAGTTGGAATACAGTAGGTTTAAGACCAAAATAAATAAAGAATGAGTTCATTACAGTACCTTATGTGGTGGTTTTGTTTTCTTTCACTAACGGAGCTTATAAGATTTCCTCTTGAGTTTTGTGTTGTGAAGTTTTCAAGTTTTGGGTAAAGCTTTTATGGACTATGGAATAAGGAGTGGCAAGAGCCTAAGTTTGGGGATGCCCATGACACCCCAAGATATTCAAGGATAGCCAAAAGCCTAAGCTTGGGGATGCCCCGGGAAGGCATCCCCTCTTTCGTCTTCGTTCATTGGTAACTTTACTTGGAGCATATTTTTATTCGCCACATGATATGTGTTTTGCTTGGAGCGTCGTGTATTATATTAGTCTTTGCTTTTTAATTTACCACAATCATCCTTGCTTTACACACTTTTTGGGAGAAGCCTACTTGATTAGGATTTGCTAGAATACTCTATGTGCTTCACTTATATCTTTTGAGCTTGATAGTTTTTGCTCTAGTGCTTCATTATATTTTTTTAGAGCACGGTGGTGACTTAATTTTGAAGAAATTGCTAGTCTCTCATGCTTCACTTATATCTTTTTGAGAGTCTTTTAGAACAGCATGGTATTTTCTATGGTTACAAAGTTGGTCCTAGAATGATGAGCATCCAAGTTGGGTATAATAAAAACTATCATAGAAAAGAATTGGATGCTATGATCAATATGATGCTTGATAATTGTTTTGAGATATGGAGGTAGTGATATTAAAGTCATGCTAGTTGAGGTGATTATGAAAAATACTTGTGTTGAGGGTTGTGATTCCCGTAGCATGCACGTATGGTGAACCGCTTTGTGATGAAGTTGGAGCACAAATTTATTTATTGATTGTCTTCCTTATGAGTGGCGGTCGGGGACGAGCGATGGTCTGTTCCTACCAATCTATCCCCGTAGGAGCATGCACGTAGTGCTTTGGTTTTTGATGACTTCTAGATTTTTGCAACAAGTATATGAGTTCTTTTGACTAATGTTGAGTCCATGGATTATATGCACCCTCACCCTTCCACCATTGCTAGCCTCTCTTGTGCCGCGCAACTTTCGCCGGTACCATACACCCACCATTTACCTTCCTCAAAACAGCCACCATACCTACCTATTATGGCATTTCCATAGCCATTCTGAGATATATTGCCGTGCAACTTTCCACCGTTCCGTTCATATGACACGCATTACTTTTGTCATATTGCTTTTTGCATGATCATGTAGTTGACATTGTATTTATGGCAGGCCACCTTCATAATTTTCATACATGTCGCTCTTGATTCATTGCATATCCCGGTACACCACTTGAGGCATTCATATAGAGTCATATCTTGTTCTAGCTTTGAGTTGTAATTCTTGAGTTGTAAATACATAAAAGTGTGATGATCTTCATTATTAGAGCATTGTCCTAGTGAGGAAAGGATGATGAAGACTATGATTCCCCCACAAGTCGGGATGAGACTTCGGACTTCACAAAAAGGGAAAAAAAGAGAAAGGCCAAAGAAAAAAAAGAGAAAATAAAAAAAGAGAAAGAAAAAATAAAAAATAAAATGAGAGAAAAAGAGAGAAGGGACAATGCTACTATCTCTTTTTCCACACTTGTGCTTCAAAGTAGCACCATGATCTTCATGATAGAGAGTCTCATATGTTGTCACTTTCATATACTAGTGGGAATTTTTCATTATAGAACTTGGCTTGTATATTCCAATGATGGGCTTCCTCAAAATGCCCTAGGTCTTCGTGAGCAAGCGAGTTGGATGCACACCCACATAGTTTCTTTTATTGAGCTTTCATATATTTATAGCTCTAGTGCATCCGTTGCATGGCAATACCTACTCACTCACATTGATATCTATTAATGGGCATCTCCATAGCCCGTTGATACGCCTAGTTGATGTGAGACTATTTTCTCCCTTTTGTCTTCCCCACAACCACCATTCTACTCCACATATAGTGCTATGTCCATGGCTCACGCTCATGTATTGCATGAAAGTTGAAAGAGTTTGAGATTATTAAAGTATGAAACAATTGCTTGGCTTGTCATCGGGGTTGTGCATGATTAAATACTTTGTGTGATGAAGATAGAGCAACAGTCACACTATATGATTTTGTAGGGATAACTTTCTTTGGCCATGTTATTTTGAGAAGACACGATTACTTTGATTAGTATGCTTGAAGTATCACCATTTTCATGTTAATATGAACTTTTATTTTGTATCATTTGGATCTGAAAATTCATACCACAATAAAGAAAATTACATTGAGAATTATGCTAGCTAGCATTCCACATCAAAAATTTCTTTATTATCATTTACCTACTTGAGGACGAGCAGGAATTAAGCTTGGGGATGCTTGATACGTCTCCAATGTATCTATAATTTTTGATTGTTCCATGCTATTATATTACCCCTTTTGTATGTTTATGGGCTTTATTTTACACATTTATATCATTTTTGGGACTAACCTACTAACCGGAGGCCCAGCCCATATTGCTGTTTTTTTGCCTATTTCAGTATTTCGAAGAAAAGGAATATCAAACGGAGTCCAAACAGAATGAAACTTTCGGGAGCGTAATTTTTGGAACGAACGTGATCCAGAGGACTTGGAGTGCAAGTCAAGAAGCAGCCGAGGCGGCCACGAGTCAGGAGCGCGCGCCCCCCCTATAGGGCGCGCCCCATGTCTCGTGGGCCCCTCGGGTGGCCACCGACGTACTTCTTCCTCCTATATAAGCCTACGTACCCCGAAAACATCCAGGGAGCCAACGAAACACAATTTCCACCACCGCGAGATCCCATCTTGGAGCCTTCGTTGGCACTCCGCCCGAGGGGGGATCGACTACGGAGGGCCTCTACATCAACATCCTTGCCCTCCGATGAGTTTTGAGTAGTTTACCACAGACCTTCGGGTCCATAGTTATTAGCTAGATGGCTTCTTCTCTCTTTTTGGATCTCAATACAATGTTCTCCCCCTCTCTTGTGGAGATCTATTGGATGTAAACTCTTTTTGCAGTGTGTTTGTCGAGATCCAATGAATTGTGGGTTTATGATCAAGTTTATCTATGAGAAATATTTGAATCTCCTCTGAATTCTTTTATGTATGATTGAGTTATCTTTGCAAGTCTCTTCGAATTATCAGTGTGGTTTGGCCTACTAGATTGATCTTTCTTGCCATGGGAGAAGTGCTTAGCTTTGGGTTCAATCTTGTGGTGTCCTTACCCAGTGACAGAAAGGGTTGCAAGGCACGTATTGTATTGTTGCCATCGAGGATAAAAAGATGGGGTTTATATCATATTGCATGAGTTTATCCCTCTACATCATGTCATCTTGCTTAAGGCGTTACTCTGTTCTTATGAACTTAATACTCTAGATGCAGGCATGAGTCGGTCGATGTGTGTAGTAATAGTAGTAGATGCAGGCAGGAGTCGGTCTACTTGTTGCGGACGTGATGCCTATATACATGATCATGCCTAGATAATCTCATAATTATTCGCTTTTCTATCAATTGCTCGATAGTAATTTGTTCACCCACCGTAATACTTATGCTATCTTGAGAGAAGCCACTAGTGAAACCTATGGCCCCCGGGTCTATCTCTTATCATATTTGCTTCCAATCTACTTTTATTTGCATCTTTACTTTTTGCATCTATATTATAAAATACCAAAAATATATTTATCTTATCATACTATCTCTATTAGATCTCACTTTCGCAAGTGGACGTGAAGGGATTGACAACACCTTTATTGCGTTGGTTGTGAGTTCTTTGTTTGTTTGTGTAGGTGTGTGGGACTTTTGAGGAGCCTCCTACTGGATTGATACCTTGGTTCTCAAAAATTGAGGGAAATACTTACGCTACTATTGCTGCATCACCCTTTCCTCTTCAAGGAAAACCAACGCAAGCTCAAGATGTAGCAGGCGCCTCCGCACTCCGCTTGCTGGCCGCTCACGATCTTTGGCTTCACGCAGAAGATTCGTAGCCACAAGCCGAAGTGGGGCTTGATGCGGAGGAAGGCCTCGCACACGAGATAAACGCCGAGATGTTGAGGACGAAGTTCGGGGCTAGATCATGGAAGTCCAGCCCATAGTAAAACATAAGCCCGCGGACGAAGGGATGAAGTGGAAATCCCAGTCCATGGGCGAAGTGGGCGAGGAACATGACCCTCTCGTGGGGTCCCGGAGTCGGAATGATCTGCCCTGCGTCCAGCAGCTAGTGCGCGATATCTGCGGCCAAGTATCCGGCCGCCCGGAGCTTCGTAATATGCTCCTCCTTCACGGTGGAGGCCACCCACTTGCCTCCTGCTCCGGACATGTTTGTCTGTGCGGAGAAGGTGTGAACTAGGGCGCTGGAGCTCGAGGGTGCGATAATGGATAAGCGGAGGAGGAAGAAGGCGTGGGTAAAAATGGGGAATCCTTATCCCTTTATAGAGGCGACGAAAACGGTGCGCCTCCCCACTTGCCCGTTGAAGATCGCTTATTAACCAAGCGCCACGATTGATGGCGCGGTTGGGTTACCCATGCCCGTGTTGATGGGAATCCCGTGATAAGGGGACAAGATCTCTGCTTTGACAAGACGTGCCAAGGAAACTGCCTCGCAATATGCGCTATGGCTGGTTGTGGGAAAACAGTTCGAATAATGACTCGACTGTAGTGTCATGTCCCGTTGTCTGAAGTTGTCAGCAGATTACATTTGTGGAATATCGTTCTCTCTATGGTGGTATGTGGAGATCATCTTGCAGATCCGGACACGATTTAAGTGTTCGGTAATTACTTTGGAGTAATCGGAGATGGAACCTGCCCTGCAATGCCGAAGACAATCTACGCGTCGGACTCATCATCATTGAAGCCTGGTTCAGGGGCTACAGCCGGACTATATACTTTGGCCGGACTGATGGACCGTGAAGATACAAGACTCAAGACTCCGTCCCATGTCCGGATGGGACTATCCTTTGCGTGGAAGACAAGCTTGGTGATCCAGATATTAGATCTCCTTCTTTGTAACCGACTCGGTGTAAACCCTAGCCCCCTCCGATGTCTATATAAACTAGAGGGTTTGGTCCGTATAGGAAGAATCATAATCATCATAGGCTAGCTTCTAGGGTTTAGCCTCTACGATCTCGTGGTAGATCAACTCTTGTAATACTCATATCATCAAGATCAATCAAGCAGGAAGTATGGTTTTACCTCCATCGAGAGGGCCCAAACCTGGGTAAAACATCGTGTACCTTGCCTCCTGTTACCATTAGCCTTAGACGCACAGATCGGGACTCCCTACTCGAGATCCGCTGGTTTTGACACCGACAGTCATGCCCAATTTTCTTGACCTAGAAGGTGCCCGATTCTCAAACAAAACAAAAATTAATCAGCATGTATCTTGACATCAACCAACTTTCTGGACACATCCCTCGACAACTAGTTTATCTTGAGAACTTAGAGGAGTTGTGGCTTTGCTACAACACACTAACAGGTTCCATCCCAAACTGCCTAGGAAATTTGACCAAACTCACAACCTTGGATCTTGAGAGCAACCAACTTTCTAGACACATCCCTCGAGAACTAGGTTATCTTGAGAACTTAGAGAAGTTGTTTTGTTTGCTACAACACAGTAACATGTTCCATCCCAAACAACAGAGGCAATTTGACAAAACTCACAGCCTTGTATCTTTGCAGCAACCAACTTTCTGGACACATCCCTCAAGAAGTAGGTTACCTTGAGAACGTGGACTTGGACCTTAGCAACAACACAGTAACAGGTTACATCCCAAAACACCTAGGCAATATCACAAACATCTCTCACTTGTTCCTTGACAATAACCAACTTTTTGGCGACATTCCTCGAGAATTCGGTTATTTGGTCAACTTACAGATCTTGTTCCTTGACAATAACCAACTTTTTGACCAAACTTTTTTCCTATTTAGAGCGAACATGGCCAACAACGATGAGGCCTGCGGTTCGGGCAAGCAATTCTGGGAGCTGTCCCAGGAGATGGAGGAAGAACCTCACTGCTATGAGGACGCCGCAGAACACACCGATCCCGACTACACAACCCCTAGTGGCGTTGGGGATGACACCACTGATGCTGCCGCCGAGGATGCCACCACTGATGATGGTAGCGCACGCACAGATGGCAGCCAACCGAAGAGGCAACGGAAGGACCAGTGCCCGAACGTGCTCGGCACCATCAAGGAGGAATTTACTGAAGTGTCCTCTAGTGGGCATCCAACGACGCCCAAAGAATTAGTCAGTGGGTATGCGGGACAACTCAGGTGCATTCTCTGGAGCACCATCTCGATCAACACCAAGAACCTAAGGCATCATGACCGAGGGAATTTGCGCAACCTCCTCTTCACGAAGCTGCACGAACAGTACAAGTTCCCCAGTGACTTCGCAAACACACGCCTCTCAGGGAATAAAGTGAACAGTGCCGCCCTCACCAAGATGAGCACGACCCTGGCTACTTGGAGAGCCGCGATGAAGAGAAGGATTCTAAGAGGTGATAGTTATGAGAAGATCAAGGAGACAAATCCTTTGATCAGCGAAGCTGACTACTTGGAGTTCAAGATCAAGTGTGAGAGCAACGAATCTGCGGAATCAAGTCAGTGGGAGAAAGATATGCGGGACTTGAACTTAGGGGTCCACAAATTCGGTCCCGGCGGTTATAGAGTGGCGGAACCTATATGGGACAAGGAGGACGCGGAGCGTGCTGAGCAAGGCCTACCGCCCCTCTTCGATAAATACCGTGACAAGCAGACCAGGAACTATGTCAGGGCCCGGTACAAGATGGACCCGGTAACAAAGGAGCTTACCAAGGATCCGAAGACCAAGGCGCTTGAGCTTGTTCTGGTAAGGAATACACCCCCGCGTAATTAGCTCCATATGGTTGCATTCTAATTAATTAAGCCAAATTTCTAAATGGTTCATGTTCCTTCCGCAGAACACTGAAAGCAGTAGCGCGGGGTCGTCTCAGAGCTCCCCTTGGGACACCACTTTAAATAGGGCGTTGAACGTAATGAAACACAAGGATAAGTTCAGTAAGCCATCATCAGCTGGTTGTTTGGCCGACAAAGGCTTGTCCACGAAATGGTCGGAATACTATAATGCTGGGCGAAAGGAGAGAAATACCAGCTCGGAAAGCCAGGAGCGCGAGGTTCAAGAAATCAAGGCACAAGTGGCGCGGGTTCTGGAGATAGTCAAAGAGCAAGTGCGAGACCAACTGGGAGCGACAATCACCGCCATTTTGCCTACCTTGATTGAGGGCCTGCAGGCATGGATTACAGGCGGCCAAAAGGGGCTGCCCCCGGTTCCCAGCTTCACGGGCAGCAACTCGCACAACGCGCCGGCGGCGCCATTGCTGTCTCCGGCGGAGGCGGCATTGGTGTCTTCGGCGTCGACGCCGACATTGGAGCTTAATGCACCCGGGTGTGGGAAGAATACGTCGGCTGGCACCTCGGCAGCAAGTGGCCCCTCTGTCACTTGCACGCTCGCCGTTGGCGGTGCCTCTACATTAGCTGAGCTCGACGCCATCACGGTAACTAAGCCTCTCGGCCGATGACTTCATCTCCTTGATTTTGATTGGGCATCCCTGACGCCCTACATGTTTTCGCAGGGCGCCGCCGATGTTCCATGCACTCTCCTGCACTTCGTGGACGACTAGTTGATCAATGTTGCCAAGGCCAGAATCGTTTAACTGGGCAACCGCGTGTTCCACGGTAATCCGATGCCACCCACTGTGTATAGGGTTCAACTGGTTCGGGTGCTGCGGGGCTTCGATGACTTGTTACCTCCGTATCGACCCCCTAGGGCCGACGAAGATGATGTGATGACCCTCAGCGCCTGCATAAGCTGGTCCACGATTTGGCCGAAGAGCCAGATTCGTTTGGGGGCGGGGGACACCACCCCATAGACAACACCACCAGTCGTGCCGGCGCCAAGCCATGGCAAGACCGCCACAACACTACCGCCATCAGCTGATCCAGACATGCATATGGCACAAGATCCGGACGATGACGACGGTACATTTACCAACGTCGATAAGTACTTCAACGAACATGGGTACGGTGACGTATTCTTGGGGCCTCCTTCTCAAGAACCCAACCCAGCAAAAGACGATCGCGATCTAGCTGGTACCGCAGAGAAACCCAATTGCAATAGGCGTCGTCTGGCGTTTAGTTCTTAGGAGACGCCTCCAGATGCCGCCTTCACCGAGCCTCAGATAGCCGAGGTGCGAAATATT
Organism: Triticum dicoccoides; assembly: GCF_002162155.2. NCBI lineage: Eukaryota > Viridiplantae > Streptophyta > Magnoliopsida > Poales > Poaceae > Triticum > Triticum dicoccoides. Next base: position 237,362,422 of record NC_041387.1, on the reverse strand, counting down.
ATCAGCCCCAACACACTCAAGAAGGTGGTCTCTGAGCAGAACTCGATCCCATTACAGCAGAAGAAGCAGAAGGGACGGAAAAGAAAAAATAACAAGGGTGCGAGCCAGCCGGCACCGAGTAGGATCCATGCTAAGGTTGGGCCACCTTCACCTAAGGATATCTCGAGGAGGGTGCATGTGGTGGGTAGGCCAATGCTACTGACTAATCTGCTCAATGCTGCAACCAGTGCTATGCGGAGTCTGCATGACAGTGTTCTTTCTTTGGAGAAGTGGCGTCTCTCCGAGAATGATGTGGCATACCCGGTTTTCGTGGCCAAGGTGCCAGAGGGCAAGGGCTTTGTCGATAGCACCATCGGGGGTATGATCGTCCTGTGGTTTGCTGACATCTTCTCTATGTTTAACCTTCATCCACTGCACTACACCTTCATTCGGCTATTTTTGCTCAGTATGGAGATGCGGATCATTAGAGACAAGACCCCGGACATCATGATAGTCGACGCCTTCTACATGCGTGCCAAGATCTTGGGCAGCGCTGGGGACCGGCAAGTCGCGAGTTCATACCTCAAAGGCGTCATTCTGGCGAACCCAGATAAGGATAACTTCCTCGTGCCTTACTTTCCTGAGTAAGTCATCCCCTCACCGCCCCGTAACATATGATTTCTTAGATTTCGATCGTTCTTTTTTTCTAACATTCCGTGTTTTGTGCAGTGACACACATTGCACACTCATCCTCTTAAGCCCGAAATATTCCATGGCCACGTATTTCGACTCGGACCGTCAGTTGAAGAAAGACTACACAAATATCAAGAAAGTTCTTGATGATGCTCTCCCCGGCTACGCCAAATCTGGAGGCACCATCAGGAGGCCAATTTCTAGGTACGGCAAGCACGTGTTCACCCACATAATGACGTTCCCCTGCGTCAAGCAGCCGCCTGGCGGTCAGAAGGATGCCTACTACGCCCTCGATCACATGCGGGCGATCATACGGGACCATAATCACCTTCTACTACCAACTAATCTCAAATATTGGGCCGCACGCTTGTCGGCAATCCAGGACGCGGACATCAGACAAGAATTCTTTCGCATACAGTCAGATTTTGTGGAAATCATCCATCAAGATGTCCTTCGTACCTCGGGGCAGTTCTACCTCAAATATCAATCGTCCAACAGTGAAATAGAAACAACATTACAAATGCAGGCTGACAACGATCGCAATTTCATGACCATCATGAAAGACGACGACTTCATCCATGCTCTGATCCCTAAGTCAAGTCGAAAGTAATGAATACTATGTAGTTCTGAAATATCAATTAGCTCATGTTGTAATTTAACTTTAATGAACTTGTATGTCTCTTTAGTTTGGATAGTCATTCAACTTATATGTAATCGATGCTATTTATTAGTAGGACCATGAATTGTGCTATTAATGTGTTGCTTTTCTCTTCCAATCCTTTTGTTGCATACTTATATATTGCTTATGTATTGTTTGTGAATTGCTACTAACATTTTGTTTGTCTAGTGCATAGAGATGCCGTCGTATGTCGTGTACAAGGGCAAGGTTCCCGGAGTCTACAACGACTGGGAGGAGTGTCGGAGACAGGTTCACCATTTCAGCGGTAACAGTTACAAAGGGTACACCACTAGGGAGGAGGCGGAAACTAGATACGCGTGCTATCTAGCGGGAGAGAGGAGGGAGCGGAGGAGGAACCGGATGAAGACCAGTTTCATCGCGATGATGCTCATCGTGACCGCAGCTCTCTTCTATGTGATGGTAGTTTAGATGATCGATATAGACTTTGTAATGTGATGACAAACTCGGCTAATATATATGATGAACTTTGCAAATGTCTCGAGACCTAAACTTGGCTAATGTTTGAACTTCGTTCGCTATTTCGAATTTGGAGACTAATATGATGAATTCTATTGTGTGATGTTTATATTCTATGCTGTGTAACGTGTATTTTGTAACCTGTGCAAATACCAGAAAAGCAAAAAAATAATAATTCCTAATATTCATAGTAGTGGCGCACCATATTGAGCATTAGTGGCGCACCAGGGCTAAATACCAGTGGCGCATTATGGGGCATAGTAATGGCGCACTTGGGGGCATAGGTGAAGGTAAATATGCCCCCCTGGGAGGCATAGTAATGGCGCACTGTTGGACATAGTAATGGCGCACTACCAGATGCGCCACTATTATCTGGTATACTAATGGCGCACCAGAGGTGCGCCATTAGTATTTGTTACTAGTGGCGTGGTAATAGTGGCGCACTTATAGTGCGCCATTAATGGCAAAAATAGGTGCGCCACTAATAGGCCTTTTTCTAGTAGTGTTAATAGAGGTGTTATGATCAGCACTACTAGTTGGAATAGCTTCTACCCACTTAGTAACGTAATCAACATCAACTAAAATATGTGTATACCCATTAGAGGCAGGAAAAGGTCCCATATAATCAAAGCCCCAAACATGGTTCAATAACAAGAGAATAATTCATAGGCATTTCTTGACGTCTACTAATATTATCAATTCTTTGACATTCATCACAAGACAAGACAAACTTACGGGCATCTTTGAAGAGAGTAGGCCAATAAAAACCGGATTGCAATACCTTATGTGCAGTTCTATCTCCAGCGTGTTGTCCTCCATATGCCTCAGAGTGACACTTGCATAGGATCTGTTCCTGTTGATGCTCAGGTACACAACGTCTAATAACACCATCTACTCCTTGTTTATAAAGGTGCGGGTCATCCCAGAAGTAATGTCTTAAATCATAAAAGAACTTTTTCTTTTGCTGGTATGTGAAACTAGGTGGTATAAATTTAGCAACAATATAATTAGCATAATCAGCATACCATGGAGCAATATGAGAAGCATTTATGACAGTTAATTGTTCATTAGGAAAGCTATCATCAATAGGTAGTGGGTCATCAAGAACATTCTCTAACCTAGACAAGTGTCTGCAATGGGGTTCTCAGCTCCCTTTCTATCAATAATATGCAAATCAAATTCTTGGAGCAAGAGGACCCATCTAATAAGTCTAGGCTTAGCATCTTTCTTTTCCCTAAGATATTTAATAGCAACATGATCAGTGTGAATAGTTACTTTAGAATCAACAATATAAGGTCTGAACTTATCACAAGCAAATACAACTGCTAAGAATTCTTTTTTAGTAGTAGCATAGTTTCTCTAAGTAGTGTCTAGAGTTTTACTAGCATATTGAATAACATTCAGTTTCTTATCAACTCTTTGCCCTAGAACAACACCTACAGCATAATCGCTAGCATCACACATAATGTCAAAGCGTAAGTTCCAATCAGGTGGCTGAATAATAGGTGCAGTAATCAAAGCTTTCTTAAGTATTTCAAATGCTTCTACACAATCATCATCAAAGACAAAAGGAATATCTTTTTGCAATAAATTGGTCAGGGGCCTGGAGATTTTAGAAAAGTCCTCAATGAACCTCCTATAAAAACCAGCATGACCAAGGAAACTTCTTATACCTTTAATGTCATTGGGACATGACATCTTTTCAATAGCATCGACTTTAGCTTTATCAACTTCACTACCTCTTTCAGAAATTTTATGCCCCAAGACAATGCCTTCATTAACCATAAAGTGGCACTTCTCCCAATTCAAAACAAGACTAGTGTCTTCATATCTCTGCAAAACTCGACCAAGGTTGCTCAAGCAATCATCAAAAGAGGATCCATAAACGGAGAAATCGTCCATGAATACCTCACAAATCTTTTCACAAAAGTCAGAGAATATAGCCATCATGCATCTTTGAAAGGTAGAAGGTGCATTACATAAACCAAAAGGCATACATCTATAAGCAAAAGTACCGAAAGGGCAAGTAAAAGTAGTCTTTGCTTGATCATCTGCCGACACAGGTATTTGAGAGAAACCAGAATAACCATCTAGAAACCAGAAATGTGTATGTTTGGATAGTCTTTCTAGCATTTGATCAATAAAAGGTAAAGGGTAATGATCTTTTTTAGTAGACTTATTTAATTTACGAAAATCAATTACCATCCTATAACCTGTAATAATTCTTTGCGGGATCAATTCATCTTTATCATTCGGAATGACAGTAATACCTCCCTTTTTAGGGACACAATGGACATGACTTACCCACTCACTATCAGCAACGGGATAAATTATACCTGCCTCAAGGAGCTTTAGTATTTCCTTTCTTACCACTTCTTTCTTTTTAGGATTTAACCGTCGTTGATGATCTCTAACTGGTTTGGCGTCTTCGTCCAATTTAATTTTGTGTTGGCATAAAGTGGGACTAATGCCCTTAAGATCATCAAGAGTATATCCTATAGCAGGACGGTGCTTCTTGAGAGTTTTCAATAATCTTTCCTCTTCTTACTCTGAAAGGTTAGCACTAATAATAACAGGATATATCTTCTTTTCATCAAGATAAGCATATTTAAGAGTATCAGGTAATGGTTTAAGCTCAAACACGGGATAACCCTTGGGTGGAGGAGGATCCCCTATGATTTCAACAGGTAGGTTGTGTTTCAAAATAGGACCCTGTTTAAAGAATACTTCATCTATTCCCCTTCTTTCATTCATGAACATATCATTTTCATGGTCTAGCAAATATTGTTCTAACGGATCAGTAGGAGGCATGGCAATAGAAGCAAGACCAATAATTTCATCCTTACTAGGCAATTATTTATCATGGGGTTGTCTATGGAGTTTAGCAAAATTAAACTCATGTTTCATATCCCCCAAGCCAATTGTAACAATATCCTTTTCACAATCAATCCTAGCATTGACAGTATTCATGAAGGGTCTACCAAATATAATGGGACAAAAGCTATCTTGTGGGGAACCAAGAACAAGAAAATCAGCACGATATTTAACTTTCCCACACAAGACTTCGACATCTCTGACAATCCCAAATGGTGAAATAGTATCTCTATTGGCAAGCTTAATTGTAACATCAATCTCTTCTAACTTAGCAGGTGCAATAGCATGCATAATTTCTTCATATAAGGAAAAAGGTATTGCACTAGCACTAGCACCCATATCACATAAGCCATTATACCAATGATCTCCTATTTTAACAGAAATAACTGGCATGCCTACAACAGGTCTATGGATCTTAGCTTCGGGTCTAGCAATGTTAGCAGCTTCATCACAAAAGTAGATAACATGCCCATCAATATTAGCAGCCAAGAGATCTTTAACCATAGAAATACTAGGTTCAACTTTAATTTGCTCAGGAGGTGTATATGTGTTGGTATTACTCTCACGAACAACAGTTGAAGCTTTAGCATGATTCTTTATCCTAACAGGGAAAGGTGGTTTCTCAACATAAGTAGTAGGAACAATAGGATCATTATAAGTAATAGTCTTTTCTTCAACTGTAACAGGTGCAACTACTTTTACTTCAGTGGGAGGATTATATTTAAACCACTTCTCCTTAGGGAGATCAACATGTGTAGCAAATGATTCACAGAAAGAAGCTACTATCTTAGAGTCAAGTCCATATTTAGTGCTAAATCCACGAAAAGCATCGGTATCCATAAAAGATTTAACACAATCAAACTTAGGTGTCATACCTGACTCTTTACCATCATCGGAATCCCAATCTTCAGAGTTGCGTTTAATTCTATCCAATAAGTCCCACTGAATTCAATAGTCTTCATCATATAAGAACTAGCACAAGAAGTATCGAGCATGGTGCGATCATTGAGAGAAAGCCGAGCATAAAATTTTTGAATAATCATTTCCCTTGAGAGCTCATGATTGGGGCATGAATATAACATTGACTTAAGCCTCCCCCAAGCTTGAGTGATGCTTTCTCCTTCGCGAGGCCAAAAATTGTATATACAATTACGATCACGATGAACAAGATGCATAGGATAGAACTTCTGGTGAAATTCCAATTTCAATCGTTTATAGTCCCAAGATCCCGTATCATCACATAGCCTATACCATGTCAATGCATCTCCCTTCAAATATAAAGGGAAGACCTTCTTCTTAACAACATAATCGGGCATACCTGCAAGCTTAAATAATCCACAAACTTCATCGACATAGATAAGGTGTAAATCGGGATGTAATGTTCCATCTCCTGCAAAGGGATTAGCTAGCAGTTTCTCTATCATACCCGAAGGAATTTGAAAGTAAACATTTTCAGTAGGTTCAGTAGGTTGAGGAGAAACTCTTTGCTCTACTGGTCGGGGTGAAGATACCCTGAACAAGCCCCTCAAAGGATTAGTTTCCATAGTAACAAGTGACAGTAAATTTCAGCACGCTATGTAAATGTTTCCTTACCAAGTTCCACTCACCAAAGGCACTTCACTCCCTGGCAACGGCACCAGAAAAGAGTCTTGATGACCCACAAGTATAGGGGATCTATCATAGTCCTTTTGATAAGTAAGAGTGTCGAACCCAATGAGGAGCGGAAGGAAATGACACGCGGTTTTCAGTAAGGTATTCTCTGCAAGCACTGAAATTGTAGGTAACAGATAGTGTTGTGATAAGATAATTTGTAACGGGTAACAAGCAATAAAAGTAAATAAGGTGCAGCAAGGTGGCTCAATCCTTTTTGTAGCAAAGGACAAGCCTAGACAAGTTCTTATAATGAGAAAAGTGCTCCCGAGGACACATGGGAATTATCGTCAAGCTAGTTTTCATCATGCTCATATGATTCGCGTTCTTTACTTTGATAATTTGATATGTGGGTGGACCGGTGCTTGGGTGCTGTCCTTTCTTGGACAAGCATCCCACTTATGAATAACACCTATTGCAAGCATCCGCAACTACAAAAGAAGTATTAAGGTAAACCTAACCATAGCATGAAACATATGGATCCAAATCAGCCCCTTACGAAGCAACGCATAAACTAGGGTTTAAGCTTCTGTCACTCTAGCAACCCATCATCTACTTATTACTTCCCTATGCCTTCCTCTAGGCCCAAATAATGGTGAAGCTTCATGTAGTCGACGTTCACATAACACCACTAGAGGAGGGACAACAAACATCTCATCAAAATATCAAATGAATACCAAATTCACATGACTACTAATAGCAAGACTTCACCCATGTCCTCAGGAACAAACGTAACTACTCACAAAGCATATTCATGTTCATAATCAGAGGGGTATTAATATGCATTAAGGTTCTGAACATATGATCTTCCACCAAATAAACCAACACTACAAAAAAAATACACTTCCGTGATGATACGTGTTTCTCACAGTAATTCGCATTTTTTGTCATGCATGTACATCCATGACGATTTTATGACAGAATAAAGATAGTCATACCTGTGCTGTCGTAGAAGTGTTCCATGACATTACCAAAATTATCATCATGGAAGTGTCCACTTCCATGACGATAAATCGTGCGTCACAGAAGTGCTTTCGTCAAGGGTGACCGACACGTGGCTTCCACCGTAATGGAATGCCGTTAAGCTATCAGGTCGGGTTTTGGATCCGATAACCCATTAACAGCCTCGACCAATGGGGATTTTCCACGTGTAAAATCATCATTGGCCGGAGGAAACACGTGTCGGCTCATCGTTGGGACAGATGTCATCCACTCATTGGACAGAATGCGCCTATGATACGTCGACACATGGCATGGCCAAACAGAGGCCCATTCCTGTGAAAATGCCGGCCCATTTGACTTGGTCAAAAGGTGGCGGGCCGGCCCATGGAAAGCCTATTAACGACCTGTTCGCATATAGCCCATTTACAGCCCGCTAACCCAAGGCCAGTTACGCCCTATCCGAATTAGGCCCAGTAGCGTCATCTGGGCCATCCAATATGATTCCAGCCCGTTTTCACTTCTGGCCCATGTAGGGCCCATGACGTCTTTCGGCCCATATGAGGCCCTTTGTAACTCTTGGCCCATTAATGGCCCGTGGTGAAACTGGCCCGTAATGAACAGTGTATCACTTTACACCCATTAACGACCCGTGGTGAAACTGGCCCGTAATGAACAGTGTATCACTTTATACCCATTAACGGCCCATTATTCCATTGGTCCGTTTCCAGCCCAAGTTATCTTTCGGCCTTCTGAGGGCCCATTTATTCTTGGGCTCATTTGCAGCATTCGGTTACTTACGGCCCGTTACTGTCTTTTTCTGCTTGTGGGCCAAATTCAGCCCGTCGTTACAATCGGCCCGTTTGTGGACCATTAATCTGTTTGGCCATTATCATAGCATCACCAAATACGACCTATTAACGGCCTATTATGGTCAACCCATAAAACGTACGATTTCCACTCTAGCCCGTCTACGGCCCATTAAAGGCACGTATAAGACCCATAAATGAGTCGTCCCTTACAAGGCCCATGGATCCTACGAGACGTAGAAGGCCCATGAATCCGACAGCCCATTGAAGGCCCATGGATCCGATGGCCTGTACATGGCCCATGGACCGTACGGCCCGTGGACGACCATGGTCACTACAACGTTTGGGCGAGTTGGCCCCCGTTTGAACGATATGGCATATTCAAAGAATTATCCTACTCAATACTATCACCTCTAAAAAACATACACTATACAACAAAGAGACCAAGGCATAGAAACATAGAATAATCCTACACTATACAATAAAGAAATTACAGCCGATTATACCCACTTGGCATTATGGTTCCGCACAGGTGATAATATAGCATACACAAACAGCAAATTACATACACTGGGCAAATACAGCTCATACATCATGGACGCGCATCAACTTAACTCCATTTGAACTATAATCTCTTCAGAAAATAGGATTGGCCGGATTCAGATAGCACAAATTTCAGTCTGCAAAATCTCCAATTCCTTCGTGGTTACCTCAGTGTCTTGTTTCATTTTTTTGACTCCTGCATCTAATACCTGCATGTCCAGTCTCAAGTTGTTGATTATACGTTGAAAATCATGTACACGTTGTCTTGCCACCTCTAGTTGATGCTCGAGAACATCAACACATTTCAATTCCAATCCATAATCATTTGGTAACGGCCATGCCGCACTGCTCGCAGATCTTTGTGTTGATGTCACTTCATCCTGAAATGTTTTTGTAAGTACACATGACTAGGGCAAAAATATAGTTACAACAGTGAAGCGAGCAAGACACTATTTTGTACTACATGGCAAAACAGGACTAACAATAATGTTACACGTCATGAAGCATAAGTAGGTGATATTTTAAAAATTATAAAAAATATAGTCTGTGCAACCTGCATACAGAAATCCCTCTTAGCTCACCAGAGGAGCATGATGTTGGGGCCCAATCGAAAACACAGACAAGTTACAAATTTAGACAGCACATTGTGTATAAGTAAGCAAGCAGTTGGCAATTCTGTAGCTCAATTAAAGTCTTAGGGAGCATAATGAACAACAGAGGGTTTCATACAAACATACTACAGCAGGCAAAACTATGCAATCATTAGCGTAGTATAAACTAGATTGTGAGCCTCATGCAATAATAGTTGGTTAATAGACTTCAAAGATTCAGGCACACTTCAGCAGAGTAATTAAATGGTAAGGCCTTTAATTATGTCAACTAATAGTTATACAAGTACCCAACATCAGGCATGATTCTTTGGGCATCTCATTAACTGAGGACAAATAAAGCAATTGAAAAGAGCAAATTAACTATGCGTGAAACAAACAAGGAATTGAAATGTTGAGTTGCATACAGTGACTTACCTTAACAGGTTGAAGAGGCTCAGAGTAGCTCCTACTTCTCTTGCAAGGCTCCTTCCAAACATCTTGTACTTGGAAATCCTCAATCTTATCATCGTTGCACCCCCTCTACAAGGTGACACAAACTAGTTACTCATCTCCTTGGAAGATAAATATGCATACTTTCCAGTCTATGAACACAAAAGGATGAGATTATAACAAAACAACACCACATAACGAAATATGCCGCATCTCTTGCACTTGCACACAATGAAATGAGCATTTACTATGTTTACACTATGTAAAAACTAGGCATACATTCGAACTGGATCTCCAGGTACTCTTGGAGAGCCTACTTTAGTGTACAGCCAAACCTTTATGTCACCTATGAGTTAGACAAGGCCCCACTACAGCAGCCCTTAGTGTTTAAATCGTTGACAAGCTCTGTTAGAGTGTTAGGTCAAGAACAACAAGTAATCAAAGCAAACAGTCCTAGTATGGCTTGTTGATGCAAACAAGCAATTGAACAGATGTGTGAGCAAATCTTACATATCAAGAAAAGAAGCAAAGAAGGAGGCTTAAAGACCATCACTTGACTGACCAGATTTAAGGGGCATTTAAACATCATGTGCAACGTATGAACTAACATAAACATTGCATATTCCAGATTCTACAATAGAATGCACATGTATTAGGTTATGCCATGTATGATGATGCCTAAATGTAGACTATAGCAGGCAAGAGTGATTCATTATTGCACGCACAATTGAATTGCAGGTTAAGGGCCAGTTCGATTCTGCCTTTTCAGGGCTTATTGTCAAAATAAGCCATAAAAGATGTAAAGAAGTCATTTTTGAGTTATGGGCTTGGGCTTAACTAATTTTGCTTTGGAGGGGTGTGTTTCGGGTAGAACCTCACTAAAATTGAAGGGAAGGGGAACAGTGAAATGACTCTGTTGTCTGCCTATATTACACTCAAAATGCAACTGCTGACGCCCGTGTCACACCTGACCCTCAAGTAAAAACAAACACACAAGCATTCATTGCCCTGCCCGCTTGCATCTCCTCCCCCCTTTCCCTCTACCTCGATCCCCTGCCTGCAGCACTAGGGTTCCTCCAGCGAGCCGTCGCCACTGGTCCCATCTGGCCTGGTCCTCGATGATACTATGTCCAGCTAGGCTACATGGCCGATGGGTAGGGGCAAATCTCCCTGGCTGCTCCTCCCTCTGGGGCCGCCCCTCATTCTCATGGTCTCCAGCAGCTGCTCCACTACGGTTCGTCCAACGCACTACTCCGGCGGGCGCTGCACAACTACGGCTGATGCCACATTGCGGCAGAAGGCACCTTATTCCCCCTCCCCTCCTCTCAGGCCATGGCCTTGAGGTGCTGTTGAAGGATGAGCTCATCCAACAAGGTGAGGATCTCCTCTGATTTTTTGCCAAATTTTCATTCTGATCCACTATACGATGAATTGCTATGAGCTGCTTCTGCTGCTGCTATATGATGCATTGCTATGAGCTGCTCCTGCTGCTGCTATATGATGAATTGCTATGAGCTGCTGCTGCTATATGATGAATTGCTATGAGCTGCTACTGCTGCTATATGATGAGTTGCTATAAGCTGCTCCTGTTGATGCTATATGATGAATTTCTATGAGCTGCTCCTGCTGCTGCTATATGATAAATTGCTATGAGCTGCTCCTGCTGCTGCTATATGATGAATTGCTATGAGCTGCTCCTGCTGCTGCTATATGATGAATTCCTATGAGCCGCTCCTGCTGCTGCTATATGATGAATTGCTATGAGCTGCTCCTGTTGCTGCTATATGATGAATTGCTATGAGCTGCTGCTGGTATATGATGAATTGCAGACTGCTGCTGTTGTATGATGAGTTGCTATGAGCTGCTGCTACTGCTATATGATGCTTTCAGGTGGTGCTGCTATATGATAATAACCAACCACTTGGACCATCCAATTTCAATAAATAATTGTTCTTCATTTAAATGTGGGTCATGCATTCTTCGTTTAAATTAGGCAATGGGATCTCTATGGAAAACATTGACCAAAGTAGATTGTGCCAAGTAGATGGTATCTTTGTATTTGCATTTTGAGCAAATAGTGATGGTCTGTTTTCCTATCATATTAATTACTGCACTGGGTTCAATTTGATGTTTGCAAGGCAAATTAATTTTCATATGGGCAGCAAAATGAAAAAATATAATGCAATCTAGACGTTCCACTGATCATACCAAAGATAAGCTGAAAACGCAATGAAAAGAACTGGTTGGCTTATTACATGGAGCTTATATTCACATGTGCTTATTTTCTTAGGATAACTCGTAATAACTGTCCCTAAGAAACCTGGCTAATAGAACTGACATACAAATAACATGTCACGATGATTGCAATGGAGGAGTGACGTACCATAGCACACTATATAGGCTCACCGCTGCCTCTCCTATTTTTGCGATGTTCCATGAAATTGCCACATACGTCTTATACTTTTTCATTGTGTAACCCGATCTGCAAGTTGACACAGCTAATTTCAGACATCTCTATATGATACTACATTGCATATCCCTTGCGCATATTTAAACCACCAATTAGTGATTGTGTGTGTACCATAAACTAGCCATGACTCTGTATGCTGGACTAGCAGGCACTTTAAGGGAGCCTAATGTAGTGCACTGGAATTCCTACATGCCACCTATGATTTTGTGTAATGTACTGCCCCTGTTCCTAAATATATGTCTTTGTAGAGATTCCAGTATGGACCACATACAGATGTATATAGATGCATTTTCGAGTGTAGATTCACTCATTTTGCTCCGTATGTAGCCTATAGTGGAATCTCTAGAAAGACTTATATTTAGGAATGGAGGTACGAGGTAGTATCATGTATGACATCTACGTATCTAATTTAGCAGCCAGTAGTAGAAATCATTGTCTACACAAAGGGATTACTGGTCGAAAATACTAGCAAAGCACGCTGGTAGGCACAGAACAATACAAGAGAGAGAGACGCACTTACAAGATCATAGCAATGCCTCACTCCAGGATGTTGGTTGGCCAAGCTGTTAGATCCAGAAGAAACATCGTCCTTGTAGTTTTTGCCAGCTGCATAACAGGTAACAACGACCGGTTAGTATATTTGAAGTACATCGGGCAGGTGATGCTGGACGGGTTTAAAGGTGACAAGTACCTAGGCCGTGGCAGGTGCTTGGCATCTCTCCAGATGGTGGGAATTAGGTTAGAAACATCAAGGGTGATGACGTTGCGCTGGCTGTCGGGGTCCGGTAAGGAGATCTAGAACCGCCGAGTAGGGTGTTTGTGGAGCGGCTCCGGTAGGGTGGACTATGGTGTTGGCGAAGCGGATCTGTGGCCGTGGACGAGGGCGTAGGTGAAGCTGCTCTGGTGGTTGGGTTAAGGATGGTGTCAATAACGTGGATCTGCGACCGTGGACAGGGCGTCAGAAGCTGCTCCAGTGGTTGGGTTAAGGATGGTGTCGACGATGCAGATCCACGGACGTGGACGGGGCGTCAGAAGCTGCTTCGGTGGTTGGGTTAAGTATGGTGTCGATGGTGCGGATCTGCGTCCGTGGACGGGGCGTCAGAAGCTGCTCCGGTAGGTTGGATGAGGGTGTGAGGAAGCGGATCTGAGGCCGTGGACTTGTGAGTTGGCAAAGCAGCCCCGGTAGGGTTGAGAATGGTATAGGCGAAGCTACTTCGGTAGGGTTGACAATGGTGTTGGCGAAGCGGCTCCGGTAGGGTTGAGGAAGGTGTCGGCGAAGCGGCTCCGGTAGGGTTGAGGAAGGTGTTGGCGAAGAGGATCAGAGGCCGTCGACGGGGGCGTCGGTGGGGCGGCTTTAGGGGTGTGGACGAAGCGTCTCTGGTGGGGAGTACGAATGAGCCGCTGTAGATGCGCGACAGTTGACGAGAGTACCGGCGAAGCAGATCCGGTACCGTGGACAAGGCTGGCACTGAATGGGCTGTGGTACAGTGGTGGATGAGCAATCTACCTGTTTCTAGGGGAGGTGGGAGGGGTAGATGCGGCTGCAGAAGCAGATCCGGAGAGGTGGACGCCGCTGTAAGTGAATGGGCTATGGTACGCCGGTGGATGAGCAGTCTAGGGTTTCGAAAGGGGAGGGGAGAAAGGGCGATGAAGTACGGACAACATGATGTAAGATGCTCTGGTGCTGTGGAGTTAGTCGTTTTTGCGGGAGGGGGAGAGGAAATGGGGGTGCCGTGTAGTGGGGGGAACCAGAAGTTACCAAAGCAGCCCCGACCTATCATGTAGATGAGGGCGATATTGTAACAGTTGGTCTCAGTGCACCAAGACAAAAGGGGAATTTCGCATGCTAAAGACTAAGGTGGCAGAAATTTTAGAAGGAGGTGGGAGATTTTGCCGCCCGCGGGATCATCTGTATCCAATTTCAACTAATTTTGGATCGTGCTAGCGGGACGGTCATGCTAGACTGTGTACATGGGGCACGCGTCAGCAGTTAATAACTGGTGTGAAGTCCACCCCAGAAAAAAATACAATAACTCGGGATGATGCACCGATAACTTGGACGTTCTCACGGGCACGACCAACCGTATGGGTGTAGTGGCGCGTTCACAAAAAAGGGATCAAACGCTCAACCTATGTATTTCTCGTGTAAGTAGATAATTTAGTGCCATTGGTTATTTACTTTAAACATAATGCATTGACGTGTTAGTGTAGAGGCGCACAAAAAGAAATGGATATGGTAGTCCGCTACTTAAAAGTGTTACCTCATATGATTACATAGCCTCCATTTCATAAATTGCGTACCCGTTGAATTCATATATGAATATTACATATATTACTTCAAAATAGAAACTTAAATCATCCATGACTAATGAATTTGAATGCAAGAGTAACAATGGTGCATGTACATGATAGCTACATTGGTTGTTTGAAGAAACATCACTGTAACTTTGGCATGCACAACTGAAAATGTTTATTTAAATAGAAAAAAATGTGATATGTGAGTGTCCAATCTTTATAGCGTTGAATCGATATTGTACCTTTGGCCACGATACGAAGTAGATATTGACTTATGTTCAAGCGATGCACGTCCACGATCGCTAGATAGTTATACGTGAATGAATTGTGCAATCTCTCTCACATGCATACATATCTCATTTCCCTGTGGGCATCGGAATCACACACGCGCACTTCGTGTATTTCTCTCCCTCTGTCAGGGTTAAATTCGTGTTTCTACCCTGTCCTACAAGTCTCCCACAAAGAAACACACACGCTCTCTCTGTCTAACACGCCCACCCCTTTAATTCCGCCCACCCACAACCACTAATGTCTCAAAGTATAATAATGTCTCTCACACATATGCCTAAGGTTAACTCGAGTTCTGGAACCATATGAATACATACAATGGGATTCCAACAGAGCACCTTTTGTTTTGAGATTTCCATCTCTCTCTCTCTCTCTCTCTCTCTCTCTCACACACACACACACACACACACACACACACACACACGCGCGCGCGCGCGCGCACATTGTTTCTGGCTTCATTTTTTCTGGCACTTGCATGCACACACACCGTTTGTTTATCTTCATGAGGCTTTAAGTATGACTCGCACAAATGCAATCTATCTATCCCTTAATATAGCTAGATATGTGTCACACAAACTCCTTCTCCCTACTAGCAAGATGCTCATGTGTTGCACGAAACATCAAGATACATTTGTATGAGAAGTTTATCTTGTGGGAGAAAAGGATGAACGAGGGAATGCCTTATTTGCAAATGCGGAGAGGGGTGTGGGTATCTTTTTGCAAAATAGCCATAGTTTCCTTCCTATCCGCCGGATATAAATCGGATGGCCTATATTGCAGGATGGCAGGAACACCATCATCACTAACTCTATTTTTTTATAAGAGTAGAGATATGTGAGTGTCACTGCCCCCCACACACCCACACCCACACACCCACACTTCCCAACACCGAAGGAGTAGGGTGACACCTCGATCTTGATACTAATCTATCGACTGGCTTCTCTCTCAAACACACACACACACACACACACACACACTACCTAGCATTGAAGGAGTAGGGTGGCACATCGATCTTGATAATAATCTATCTACTACTCTTTCAAACACACACACACACACACTCGCTAGTTGTGCCTCTGTGCCTACTGCGCACACTCTCGATACGTCTTTCTCTCACCCCCCCAACAATGACAGCAGAAGGGTGACAACTCGATCTGATCATAATCTGTCAATTGGTTTCTCTCTCAAACATTGTGTCTCGGTGCCTCGCTCGGTAGCCCCTTCGATATGTAGACTTCTCGCGCACGCACAGCTGTAGTGATGATGACGCTGAACCCAGTGTGCCTTGTTTTTACCGGCCTCATGTGATAGTTTTCACCCTGTTTTCTGTTAATTAACAAGGCAACCTTTTCTTTGTTACTACTAGTGAATCTGAAATCATTTGGGGCAGACATAAAATATATCACTTCAACCCAATTATCGCAGCAACTATTTTAAAAGAAATTAGCTAGCTGCCCGTGCGTTGCACGAAACATCAATTGTATGGGTAGTTTATCTTGTGAGAGAAAAGGCTGAACGAGGGAAGGCCTTATTTGCGAACGTGGAGAGATGTGTGGGTATATTTTTGCAAAATAGCCATAGTTTCTTTCCTATCCGTTAGATATAAATCCGACGGCCTATATTGCAGGACGGCACGCACACCATCATCACCAACTCTGTTTTCTACTCCCTCCGTTCCTAAATACTCCCTCCGTCCGAAAATACTTGTCATCAAAATGGATAAAAAGAGATGTATCTAAACCTAAAATACGTCTATATACATTTCCTTTTATCCATTTTGATGACAAGTATTTCCGGACAGAGGGATTATTTCTCTTTTTAGAGATTTCAACAAGTGACTATGACCGGACCTTACCAACATACTCAAAAAAGTAGTCCATAATTTTGATGTTACCCCCTTTTCTTGGTGGTGCAGTGCCATCTGGATACCTCATAAATAAATCAAGGACAAATCTGACCCTTTCCTGAAAAGACATACGGAGCAAAATGAGTGAATCTACACTCTAAAATATGTCTACATACACATCCGTATGTGGTAGTCCATTTGAAATCTGAAACAGACAAATATTTAGGAACGAATGGAGTATAAGAGTAGACATGGAGATATATCTCCAGCATGGTCTACAACAAAAATGTGCTGGGCTGGTTAGCGCCGGATGCTCGCAACACGATGACATGAGTTCGAATTCTGTCTTTTAACTTCAGATTTTTATATTATATATTACTTATTTAATATATACTTCTTTCGCTACTGTACTAATAGTGGAACCCACATAGTACTTAGAATACAAGATTAAGGATGGACTTGTTTCTTTTTAACTTTCTATACGAAGCTATAGCCACCCTGCAAGTCACGTGTACACTCTACATGCAATTAACTTTTTATAGAGGGACAATCATACAGGCAATTAACTCAAATGGATTGGATGTCACTCTATTATTTCGAGCATAAGATCATCTCTAACGACAGCCGGCAAATTTCCTCCCGCTTCCTTCCGCGGAGGACGACATCAAACGCCAACGGCATACATTTTTACAACTCTAACCAACCAGATGAAATTCGTGCAAACACGGACTGATTTCATATAAGCATGAAGGATTTCGTATAAAAAAGCCGGATCTTCATATAAACATGATGGATTTCATTACATTTACATGAACTAAGCGGTGCCAATCTAGCTCTCTTGGTATAATTAATACTCCCTCCGTCCGGAAATACTTGTCCTAGAAATGGATGTATCTAGACTTATTTTAGTTATAGACACATACAATTTATCCATTCTTAGAACAAATATTTCCCGCCAGCTGCAGAGGGAGTACATAATCTAAATGGCCGCCCGCGGATCCCTTTGTCTTCCTCATGTCCGTCAGACACTTGCGGGGTCGACGAAGGTCCTCGGAAGAGACGAAGCAGCAAAGAAACCACCTGAATGCGCAGTCGTCGCCTCGGCGGTGGCCTTCATGGGTCCCAAGTGGTGGCGGCCTCCCGTGTTCTACTTCTCCTCGATGATGGCGGCGGACACGGAGAAGCTGGCCACCGACATGTCGCTCTCCACGCACCCGGCTTCTGTCTCTGCCTGCATGGCGCAGCCGCAAGCACGATAGGCGCGCCCACAGACACGGGAGGCGCGGCCACCGCAGACACTGGTGGCACGGTACGACGCAGTAGCGACGACACCTATACCGGCGTGCTCGCCGCCGTGCCGGTGTGGAGCAACTCGCCACTCCTCATCGAGCTGAACTGGAGCGGTGAGTTGCAGAACCACGCGCCTGCTTGGGGCGGCAACTGGCTCCGTCAGGCCAAGCGAGGTTGGTGAAGCACCGAGCGGCCTCGCCCGTATCCGGAGGGCTCGGCGGGCCACCCAGCCGAGTAATATGCCAGAGAACGGCTCCTCGGAAGCCATCGGAAGAGTGGAGAAAATGGTGAGGGAGGAGATGGGGGAGCGGCGGAGGGGTGCAATTCTTGCCCGATGTCTGTCTGGCCTCGTGTAAATAGAGGGCGGACGGTAGGAGCTTGGCCGGTGTCTGGCCTCGTTTAAACTGAGGGCGGACGGGTGGAGCTCGGCCGGTGTTGCGTTTAATTCCGGCTCGCTCATGAACGGACGTGTGGCCGGAGTAGGATTCTCGGTTTGCATGCGGGTTTAACAGAGCAGTTTAATGGAGGCGCCGGGCGTGCAGCGGGTGGCATAGTACTATTCGATTTGACAGAAGTAATGAGTCGTCAAATCACAAAGGCCCTCGCCTCTCGTGAAACCAACCGAGCTAGACTGCCCCGCCCTCTAGCCTTTTAAAAATGTATATACTCCACTTTTGTACAATAGTAGTATCGATGGATTGCGCCATGGAGCAAAACTTGAAACTAAAAAAAGGTGGTACATATAGAGAGCGCTCGTTGCCAAATTATGCATATAGTACTATTAAAAAGGCTTGTCACAATAATGGTGTCCAACACAAGTGCACAACCCACCCCTCGAATCTAAGCACCCTGGAATTCTTTGACAAAACTAAGCACCCTGAAATTCATTGACAACTATACTGCTGGCTATATGATGTTGGGCATATTTATTGTATGTATATAATGTGAAGAAACTAGTGGTAGTACTATACCAACTAAAAGACGAAATGTAAGAAATACTAGTATGTACGTACTGAAGAGTTAAAGTAACAAGAAGAAACCTAACATAGTTCTGCTGGGGGCTCAGCACAACACACCCCTCAAATTAAACTAAGCACACCTGAAATTAAATTTTGCAACTACACCGGTAGACACTGCATTAGAACCACCATGAGCAATGACACTGCCACCTTACTCGGAGTCCTTGTCCACGTCCTCGACATCGTCCTTGTCCCTCTTCCTCTTGGCCGATACTTCTTTGCTTGAACCACACACTTGGCTCTTGCTCTTCATCCAACCCTTGTAGATATTGAAACAAAGGTAGCCATCCATTGCAGCGTAGTGGATGTGGTCTATATCTAGTACATTCCGCTGCCATGCATAACGATGAAACGTGTATGGAGGTTTCTTCAGTTTACCGTACGAAGGATGAACCATGGCTCCTGCCAAGGTCAGCATTGAAGGCTGACGAGAGGACACCAGCCGATTCTTCTGGAGATCGAAGGGGTTGCCTACAACGAGGCCTATCCAATCCAGGGCTTCTTTGTCGTTCCCAAAGTATACAGTAATGAATTTGACTAGGTTGCTCTCCAGGAAGTCCTTAAAATCCAGGCATTCAACGTCGGCATGGCATATGTGGTAGACCAAGCATAAGTCATGCACGCAAACCTCGATCACAGCGGGCTTCTTCCTCTCTTCGTCCTTTGGATCCTTCTCTCATCCCAGGACTGTGGTGTACTCAACATCTAGCCCAACGACCCACTCATCATATG
Organism: Triticum dicoccoides; assembly: GCF_002162155.2. NCBI lineage: Eukaryota > Viridiplantae > Streptophyta > Magnoliopsida > Poales > Poaceae > Triticum > Triticum dicoccoides. Next base: position 237,342,799 of record NC_041387.1, on the reverse strand, counting down.
AGTTTTTGAACATGCGTCTGAAGCGAGAAAGGCATCCTTTCACCGTCGCAGAAGAACGAGTGTAGATGACGTCGAACTCATCGCCGGTGATGGTTTTAACCTTGTACTCACCGCCGACCGTGGAGATTTGGGACGCCATGGATTTGGGAGGAGGGTTAGGATTAGTGGAACTGCCGTAATGTGAAAGGACGGGACGACTAGGAGTGAACTGCCGTAGTATTAAAGGATGTGCGGGGACGAGTAGGAGTGAACTGCCAGCGTGCGAATGGCAGGGTAGTGGCTTTCCATTCTCCCATGATATGGGCTTCCGAGAGCCCTTGGATCTGAGATCGAACACTTGCATGGCATGATTCTAGACCTATGGGTGAATATCCTATCCTGGAGGGTTAATATGCAAATTTTCAGCAACTTAGCATGCGACCGTTTGATCTCAGATCCAAGGGCTGCCAGCAGCCCGTATCATGGTCACGCCTACCACGACCGTCGCGTCGCTCGCACGGTCGCGCCCTTGGAGATTTAACACGGTGCGTTAGGCTATCTGATGTTGGTATGTCATACATAGTCATCACTTAGTCACTCATAGTACAACAAGGTTAGCTATAAGGTTGGCTATAAGTGTATATATTTTACTTCTCTCTATCTCTTTCTTCGTACTCCCTCGGTCCCATAATATAAGAACGTTTTTGACACTAGTGTAGTGCCAAAAACGTTCTTATATTATGGGACATAGGGAGTACTAGTATTTATTGCATTTGCCAAGGAGTGACCTCTTCCAATGAAATGGTGTGCTTATTAGTTTTTTGTTGCTAAGTTTGCTTCATTTAATTAGCTATAGACTCAAAATTGTCCTTTCACCTAGGTACACACGCTTAGCACCATTTCTTCCTTGGGTCACCAAACTAGTCTCTCTCTTCTTGATTAACTTGCCACATTAGACTTTATGCCTATGTGGCAAGCTTAGCACCTGTAGGAGAAAGTAAATACAATAGTGCGCTTTACATGGCATTTTTGCATATGTGGAGGAAAGAGAGGCAAGGAAAAAGTGGAGAATGGTCTCTCATGCAAGAGCCAGCCTCTACTATAGTCTACATGGTGGAGCATTGGGAGAGGCACCTGTATGGAGGTGGTCAGGAATCGGGAGACTCACGTCGGTGTAGCGCCGTAGTTAATATGATAATGGCAAGTCAAATCACGGGGCCCCACCTGTCCAGCAGTAACTCGCTGTCAAATCACACAGCCCTACGTTTGCAGCAGCCTACTCCCTCATCTTCTCGCGTCTTTGTCGAACTGACTAGGCGGAACTGCCCCGCCGCCTACCGCACAGGAAAAGCCCCGCCCTCGACTTTTAAATAGTATACAGTATACTAATTTTATATCCATGGATTGCGCCCCGCCGCCTACCGCGCAGGAAAAGCCCCGCTTGTTGTAATGGTAGTATCATAGCTATATCATGCATGCCAACTAGGAAATTTTGTTGAGGTGTCATAGAATTAAATGAAGAAAGAGAGAGAGTTGAGTACTATGTGTCATACCACTACAAAAAAAGACACATCCGTGACATTTTGGGCCAAACGATTTTTTTCTGTCATACATATGACACTTCTATGACGATAATTGTGACAAAACCCGGTATCATCATAGATGTGGTGGGCTCCTACTTCTATGACAAAAGTTCATGACAGAAAATGGGCTTTTTGTCCTAGGCGGGCCGGAGATGCAGCTGCATGACATTATTTGGGCCGTCCATGACGGAAAAAACCATGGTAGAAGCGAGGGCGAGGAAAATTTCGGGGAGTTCCTGGTTACGGTGGGAGGTCGGGGGCCGAGCGATGCGCGTTTCTCTCGTACACGTACGCGCGTGTGCGCGAGGCGTTGGCTCTAACTGAACTCGAGCGAGGCGTTGGGCTCTAACTGAACCCGAGCGATTGCACTGCAGGCTACGCGTTACTGAACCCGAGCGATCGATCGATGGCTGTTAACTGAACCCGATCGAGCGATTCCTTCGCTACTGCTGCTAACTGAAGCCGATCGATTGGATGAATAGTGAGCATTGCTGGGGGGGTTGGATGAACAGTGAGCGGTGGCGTTGCCTCTGGATGAACAGGACCCCGTGGTGTGGAGGGCTGGATGAACAGTAGACGATGTAGGGGTGCCCGTGGAGGGGTGGTTGAACAGGACCCCGTGGTGTGGAGGGCTGGATGAACAGTAGACAATGGAGGGTTGGTTTAACAGTAGCCGGTGGAGTAGCACGCGGTGGAGGCTGGATGAACAGGAGCCCGTGTAGGCTGGAGGAGGTCGACGGTAGCCCGTGGAGGCTGGAGGAGGTCGACGGTGGAGATGAACAGTATCCCGTGGAGTCCCGTTTTGCGGTACGCCACACCCCTCCCGATGAATAGGACCCCCGATTCGACCGTAGCGCTCCAACACAAGTCCGTTTCGTCCGTTTTGCGGTACGCCACACCCCTCCCGATCAACAGGACCCCCGTTTCGACCGTAGGAGGTCCGTTTCCTCCATTTTGCGGTACACCACACCCCTCCCGATCAACAGGACCCCCGTTTCGACCGTAGGAGGTCCGTTTCCTCTGTTTTGCAGTACGCCACACCCCTCCCGATCAACAGGACCCTGTTCCGAACGTAGGATGTCCGTTTCCTCTGTTTTGCGGTACGCCAGGCCTCATTTCCATCGCCTGTTCCGTCCAAGCCCTCCCGATGAACATGACGACGCATTGCATTCTGACCCAGCCGGTTGGCTCCCACGCGTTCCGTTGCCTCCCGATGAACACGACACATTCCGTTGCCTCCCCATGAACACGACGCATTCCTTTGCCTCCCCATGAACACGACGCATTCCGTTGCCTCCCCATGAGCACGACGACGACGTTGTTTCTATGTTCTGACCCAACAATGTACACGAGCCCTCGCCGTACGTATGCGCGAGTAGGCGTTCGAGACCCTGCCCGTATGTACACATACGTGGCCATATTTTCTTTCTTGCACCCTGCCGCTGTACGTACATGTACATGCTACGTGCGCGCCTCTACTACAACACGTACACGCCTCTACTACGACACGTGCGCGCCTCTACATCGACCAGTATATATGTACATACACGTTCGTGACCAGAATGACAACGCTACGTACGCTTCGACCAGGTGGGTCCCGACTGTCAGGCACTTCCTTGCCTGCGAAGATGTAGCTGGTGGGTCCTAGCAGTCAGGGGGGCGAATCGTTTTGTTTTTTTTGCCCGGACGCACTTCTTGCGTGCGAAGGTGTAGCTGCTGGGTCCCAGCAGTCAGGGGGGCGGATCATTTTTTTTTGCCCGGACGCACTTCCTTGCGTGCGAAGGTGTAGCTGGTGGGTCCCAGCAGTCGGGGGGCGAATCATTTTTTTCTGGACGCACTTCCTTGCATGCAAAGATGTAGCTGGTGGGTCCCAGTAGTCAGGGGGGCGAATTGTTTTTTTTCGGAAGCACTTCCTTGCGTGCGAAGATGTAGCTCGTGGGTCATGAAATACGGTGGCCCATCCAGTGGGTCCCCGCTGTCAGGTGGAGGAATAATTATTTTGCACGTAATAAGGAGGCACTTCCTTGCGGCTGCCCTGGACCCAGCTGTCAGCCTCTCCACATATAGTCCATGTCCGATGGAAGTTGTTCCTTGACCATGTTGACCACGCCGCGCCGAGAGCACCACGGTGGTGGACGACAACAAGGCCTAGGAAGGGGACGACGCGGAGCCAAGGAAGACGTGACAGTGGATGCACACGCGGAGAGGAGTACGAGGGTTCACTGGTTCGGCTGCACTGCCGTCGCCGCAGAATAACAGGGGGTGTGGGTGAGTGGAGGGATGGCCTGGCCATCGGTGGGAGTAGTAGGGGGCGGTGAGGCCTCCGGGGCAGCACAGCCGGCCACGGGAGGCAGGAGCAGGTGGCACGACCGGCGCTGCATTGGGAGGCTGGAGCAAGAAGACCAGATGTTGAAGAAGCACGACGGCCATTGGATGGACATTGTACGGTCACTGTAGCTAGAATCGTTTATATTGACTAAGTTGACAAAGCCCTTGGTACGTCAACTTAGTAGGCCCACAGGTCAGCTTCCGAACGGTGCACCCCAGATGTCAGGGGGAGGAATCATTTTTTGGGCGAGTGAAGCTAGAATATCCGAGATTGAAGAAGAAGCACGGCATCCATTGGATGGACATCCAATGGCCACTGCTGCTAGAACCGTGTGTTGACTATAAGTTGACAAAGCCTTGCATACGCGTCAACTCTGTTTTTTAGGGGACGCGTCAACTTAGTAAGGCCGGAAGTGTGTGGCAGAGAACTTATAGCCCATTTGAGATTTGTAAGAATGTGTAGCCCATTTTTTTAATTCTAATGGAATTTACTACAGCCAATTTACAGTTTGTTAAAAGTACAGCCCATTTCAACCAACCGTTTAAAACAGAATTCAATAAAATTTCCCAAATTTTGTAGGGATCCGAATATTTTTATCCCGAAATTTCTAGTCAGATTAAATACAATTTCAATATAAATTTATATTTCCTAAAAATCCAACGAAACATTGCGCTCGCAACAATTAATGAAATTAAAATTTTCAATATCCAAAAATAACATTTTATAAAGTAATCACGTGTTTGGTGCATTTTTTTATAGTTACTACCCAGTTTTTATAATTACATCCCATTTATTATTTCTTAAAGCCCATTTTCTTGTTAAGCCTAATGCATCCCTCCTAGGAAAGTTTGCAGCCCAGCGGGGCGGAGAATAACAACTTGAACTTGCCTGGGTATTCCTAAAAAAAGTATAGCTGGGCTAGCCATTTTCAGCTTGAGAAAAATTAATATATGGGCTGGATATCTGGCCTGGGCTAGACGGGCCACAGCCCGCCCAGTTAATACCTGCAGCGATGTTTTCGTTGTTGTTCAGTGGAGAAAAATTAATATCTGGGCTAAACATCGAAAAACTCTGCAGTGCTCACACCTCAAAAACACAAATACTGCTCGAGCTGCTTGGTCCCAGCTGTCAGCCGCTTCTTGTGCAATTCTCTCGTTTATTGACTACTCCCTCCTTTCCGGTTTATAATGCTCAATTCAAAAATATCACCAATCAAGGTAGATGGCGAGTGGTCGAATACTTTTTGCAGTTTTGCAAAAGCACCTAATTAATGCTCTTGTTATCCTCAAAAAATTATGTTTATCAATGCATTAATTGCAATGCATGCATGCATAAAGTACATGCATTGGTCAATTTTCTCTTAATACTTGCATCCAATGATTTAATGCACCTTGGAATCTGAACATGTGATGGAGAACAACCAAATTGAGCCTTATAAAATGGAAAAACTAAAATTTTGAGATAAGCCCTATAAACCGGAAAGGAGGGGGTACATAGGTTGACAATGGTGTGGGACCGTGATGTCAGGAAACCAGGAGGAAGCAAAATAAATTATAGTTATATATATATATATATATAATAAGGAGGCACCTGCGTATGTGAGGCTATGGACCTGGTGGGTCCCCATTGTCATCTCCTCGCCCGCACGGGCTTTCCGCCCAAAACAGTCAGCGCCGCCCGCCCCGCTTCCCGGTGCAGGCGATTGCTCCGCCTTCAAACGACACAAGTGCCGTCCGTCCATCCATCTGCCGCACACATTAATGATACGCGGTTGCCGAGGCGGCTACTCCGGCGCCACACGTCCGTCCCTCCGCCCGCCCACCATTGCTATATAAACTGCTGCGCCGGCCATAGCCGCAGTCATCCGCATCCGTTCCCTTTCTCCTTTCCACACCACTACTGCCCACCATGGCTTCCTCACGCTCCAGCGCTCTTCGGGAAGGGCCAACGACGAACCACAAGGAGATGGCAGCCATTGCTGCCGACCGGCTGGCAGGCAGGCAGCCGGAGGAGGACAAGGTCCCAATTGAGAACATGGTAGTCGAGGATCTGGCGCCAACCCCCTCCTCCATGCCATCCTCGCCGGTGCATTACACCATGAACATCAGTGAGGCCCGTGCCCAATATATGGACAGGGTGAGGCAGATGCGTGAGGAGCAGTTCCGGGAGGCGCAGGCTGATGCCGCCTACAACCACCACCTCCTCCAGGAGAACCTGCAGGCAGAGGAGCAGATCGCCGCAGAGCGGGCGGAGCAGGAGGCGCTGCTTGACTCGTACCGCTCCGCCCGCAAGGGCCGCCTCGAGTGCTGGCAGTACCGCATGCGGGTGGCGGAGGTTGCGGCCGCCTACAAAGAGGCTAGCAAAGAGGGCGATGAAGCGGGTGAGGCGCTGTTTGGCGGGACCGAGGACGAGGCAGAGGACAATGCCGGCTTCGACGAGTCCCTGCTCCGCCGAGGCCCCGCAGCACCAACAACGAGGCAGAGGACACCGCCGGTTCCGCTGAGGCCCCGCGGCGCCAACCACGAGGCAGAGGACACCGCCGGCTCCACCGAGGCCCCGCCCCGCCAACAACGAGACAAAGGATATCGTCGGCTCAGCCGAGGCCCCACCCTGCCGGCAACATGGGGGAGGATTTCCACCGCTTCGCTGAGGCGCCGCCCGCTGACAACGAGACAGAGGACATCGCCGGCTCCATCGAGGCCCCGCCCCGCTGCAGTCGAGGCCGCACCACACAGAAAACAAGGAAGAGTAGACCACGGTATGTCGCCGTCGCTTGGGTCCAAGTAAGGCCACCGCTGCTACCCTCCGGTTGAAGCCAAGCTAGGCAGGTTGACCATTGACGGCCGTTAGCTTCTTGGCGGCGACGTGAAGTCGGAGAGCTGCGCTGGAGAAGAACGCTGCTTCTACTTAACTGCTGGTGCAGTTGGCTGACTGCACGTGGGCCCAACAGGCCACATGTCAGTTACGCAACTGCACTTGCAGTTAAGTCACTGTAGCTTTTGTTCGGCTCAGCGGGACACATGTGGGTAGCTTCGGTTAATTAATTATACCTCCAACGCACCCCTTTTTAGTTGAAGAATGTATGAAATGTAATGAAATCCGGCATGTTTATATGAAATACGACCGTGTATGAATGAATTTATTTCTATTAGTTCGAATTCCTATATCACTGGCATTGGATGAACATGCAAAACAATATGTGCTAGCATTATTCCCAGGGTGATCACCTCATTTGCAGCAGTTTCACATGTACTCCCTCCGGTCCTTTCTAGTCTGCATACAAGTTTTGTCTGCAGTCAAAGTATCTCTACTTTGACCAATCTTATACAAAAAAGTATGCACTTTCACAATGTGCGAAGTAAAAAGGAACAGAAGGAGTATAAAGAGTTTGAGCAGCTTTTTAGCGTTTCTGTACATTGCAATCAAACACACAGGCCTAGCAATTCATAGAGCACATCAAAACAATCGATGATTATGCATCTCAGCGACTCACATGTCAGAGGCAATATTTACTCCACAACTAAAGAATAAATAAAAAATTGATCAATGCTGCTGACAGCAAAGGGCGTCCCATTCGAAAATATCAAACACATGTCTTGCTAAAATCAATGAGCAAAATTTGACAAGGTTGTCCCATTCCAAAATATCAAATGCCTACGATTGTGGAATCGGCAGGGTTTGCCTTCAGTTCGGACATTGACATGGCACCTCGTGCTAAATAAACCAGCTATTCTTTTTGTGCAGTTCCACCAAAATCAACCAAATTCGTGCATAGCTTGTATGATTTTGCCCTTATATGTTGCAATGCCTTGAACTTATCGGCACCTCCTTTCTGGTGGTGGAAATGAATGATCCGATGTATTCATGAACATTGTCTGCAGTTCCCATTGAAATCAAGCTGAGCACCCCTGTTTGCACAAATACAAAAAAGTGATTAGTATAAAGTAAACTGTACTATGAATTGACAGTTTCAACAGGCACATACATGGTCCATGTAGAGCACACTTTTAGAAAAATGGAACTCACCAGAAAGAATCCTAGAACAACATTGTACTCGTGCATCACAGGAAAAAATGGAGATTTGTCAGTCCTTCTGAGCTAAAGTTAGTTTGGTCTTGTGGGGAGTAATGTAACCATCCTTCAACTGCTCCTTCTGATGAGACGATTGATAGGGCTTCTTCATCCTGGCATAATCGGAACTAGTCACTTCACGTACTCCATATTCTTCTTCAGAGGAAGATGATCCTATTGTGCAAAGACAAGAGGACTACTAAATGCTAGCATCCTTGTTTGCTCGAAAAAAAGGAAAGGAAATATTTAAAACAGCACAAATGAAGCACTTCTCAAGGACAATACCACTTTTTCATGACAGTATCTAAACAGTAGCACAACACTAATAGAGATGACAAAGCTCAATCATATGGATGAAATCAGTGGGTGAGTACCAACCTTTGTCAGGAGGCTTATTGTGTAGAGCATACAGATGAAGCACTTCTCCGAAACCATCTGTTGCTATCTACGGTGGTGGCCATGCTTACTATATACTCCTCGATTAGTTTAATGTTTCCAACATCTTGTGTAGTTCCACTAAAATATATGGTATCTTCAAAGAAGATCCCTGTTTGCACAAGTAGAGATAATTACGTATTACATTAAGAGTGGCATCAAATCAGTGGCAAAACAATTGCTCGTTCCAGCCATAGCAATAATTAAAGATGCAAAACTATATCATTACTTGTGTCATCACAGTTCCAGTGCTTCATTACAACACCGGGAGTTGATTTTTGTTTTTCTTCCGCTTGTTCTTCCCCTTCGTCACTTGGTTCAATAACAGACAAGCTTCTCCTTCAATGTAAGATTTGGCATGTCAATTAGGGAGCACAAGTATAATACTAAACTTAATTTTCTGATGAAAGTGGCAAAATACAGGCCAACAGTTGTGAAATATCCTTATTTACCTTAATGGGATATTACGATGCACATACAGATTGGAAGTCTTGTCTCCATTCGTGTAATTCACTAAAATCAAGCAACATTATCATACAAGTAGCACAACATATGAAAGCAGACTGGAGAATCATGTGAAAGAAGGCTAGTACTGACCTCTCATGATGCGGAATTCAAACAACTCACAAGAAGAAGATCTGAACCAAATTTGCCTTAATGGATAGGAAGTAAGATCTCCTCTTGTGCAGTTCCAGTAAGATCAAGCAATCAAGCAACGTTGTCGGTGTGACATTTTGGTTGAACTGCACAAAACACTCTTAAAACAAATGTGTTTTGTGCAGTGCAACAAAAGGTCACAATGGCAACGAGGTGGAGTAGATAACCCTGTTTACACAGAGGTGCAAAGGAAACAATTAGAGGTCAATAACGATGGATGACATAGAAGCCAACAAAAAGAAGCATCTACCTTATCTAAATGGGAAAGAAAGCAAGACAGTAGCATTTCTCAAACGGTGGCATTGATTAATATTAACATAGAGATTATATTAACAATAAAATTCGTTAAAGATGTAATTTGCTTTTAACTATGGCATTGCATCAATTTTCCAGCGGCATTATTAGAGGGTGTTTGTTTACAGGGACATTTTGGTGTAGGGACTAAAAAAACTCCATGTCAGTCCCATCTAAACCAAACAGGAGGGACTTTTAGGGACTAAAAGTGGGCATTTGGGACTAAAGAAAGAAGACCCCGAGGGAGTCTTTTTGGGACTTTTTCCAACAGTTGCCCCTGCCACGCATCGCACCTTGTTTCTATTAGTTCATTACTAGGGGTAACATGGTCTTTTAGCATGTCATTTAATAACCTCTAGTCCATGTTTAGTCCCTGGAACCAAGCAGGTAGGGACTAGGAAATTTTTAACCAAACAGGGCCTTAGATTAACAACAGCTAATGAGTTGCACGGGACAGTGGACGCTCCAGCACCATGTGCATCTACCAATGTACTGTGGTCATGCACAGTCTGTTGCAACAAAGAACAAACAACCAAGGAGCATATTTGTGTTGGTCCCAGTTTTGTTATCTTTAGACACCTTTCCCTATGTGAGCGCAAATCTAGTCCTGCTCAAACTCTACAGCCTTGTCCCTTCCTTTCCTTTTTGAACTAGTACTTTTGCCCCTTCCTTTCCTCTTTGAACCACGTCCTAGATTTATGCGACACAACTTTCCCCACTACTTTCCCCCATTCCTTTCCTCTTTGAACCACGTCCTAGATTCATGCTATACAACTTTCCCCCTTCATTTCCTCTTTGAACCACGTCCTAGATTCATGCTATATACAACTTTTCCCACTACTTTCCCCCACTCCTTTCCTCTTTGAACCACGTCCTAGATTCATGGTATACATGTAGCTAGAGTAATGCATGTGGAGTAAGTAAATTATACCTTAAGGTTCTTGGGGGCGTGGTTCGGTGGGCGATGGGACAGCAACGAAGAAGAAGGGGTCGGAGGCCCTCCCGCGCCACCACTGGGTGGAAAGTGAACAGCTGTGCTGGTAGTGGATTCCCTCCCTTGCCGACGGCGACAGCGTTAAGCCTCCTTCCCTTCCCGGCGGACGGATCCTGCCGGCTCTTTGAGCAGCAGTGAGGGGAGAGAGAGGCCAATGAAGTCTTGTTTAGATCTAGAGAGGGCGAGAGAGTGTGAAGAGAGCAACTACAAGCGCTGAGGCTCCAGCGGGAGAGGGCGAGAGAGTGTGAAGAGAGCAACTATAAGCGCTGAGGCTCCAGCGTGTATATATATACTGGAGAGAGAGTGTGAAGCGTGCAAACCCTAGAAAACATTTTGACCAGTCAAAGAATCCTCCTGGCACAAATTATGCTCAAGTGTAGTTATCGAACCCGAGACCTCAAGTTTGATGAGCGAACAGGCTAACCAGCTACACAACCCTCCCGTTATGTTCAACGAGAGGAAAATAACCTTTTATACATTCCTGCATTCGTGTGACAAGCATGCCGTGTTTTTTTGTGTGTGTGGGAGTCATTGGGATTTCAATCATAATCATGTCATGTGGCTTCGGTGGTAAGACTATCCACAGTGGTGCAGAAATAATGCAGCCTTAGTCACCTTACCTCTCTCCACATAGTATGTTGGGTCCCACCAGTCAAAGGGTGAGACAAACAAATTAATAAGAAAAATTAAAAGCATCAGCAGTGTATCTTACCTCAAACATCTTGCTACTGCTCGGGAACACTATCCAATTGATCCCTCTGTTCGCTCACGTACTATTTTAAGTGAATCCTTATTATAACATGCACACAAATTTTGGGCACTTGTATTCGACTTAAGTCAGTGTGCCACCGTATCTCGTATACTTACTACTCCCTCCGTCTTGGTGTAATAAGTCACGTTAGAAGGTGCAACGGGGCCAAGGTGCGTGCGTGTGCGTGTGTGTGTTTAACATCATGTGTGTGTTAGAGAGTGTGACAGATCGACCTACTCCTACAAAGAGATGGTGTGTAGTGTACGATTTTAGCCGCGAGAGTCGGTGCATCCTCTCGTTTCTGGGCGTGTCCGGTAGGGACATGCGGACAGCTGCCACGCCCGCTCCTGACCAGGCTGGCCCACCCAAAGCCCCTCCATCGCCCACGCGCGCTTCCCGCCCGAAACGGTCAGCGCCACTCCAAAGAATCGGTGCCGCATTCATGCCCGGGTAGAGCGGACGCAACCTCTAACTGGCGCAAGAGTGATGGTTGCTTCGTCCGTCCAACTTACTTCTGGGTCTATGTAATTTGACGGCTCATTGGTCTTTATTACTGAGGTGGTAGGACTGCTGGATGTCCCACACTTTCGGCGAAAGGAGGTACTACTACTACTAGATTACAATTTTCTCCATTCTTACCGCGGAGGAGTGCAAGAGCAGTGAAAACACGCAGGCTTAGTGATTACATGGCCCACCTCACACTATCACCGTGCGACACCTAACTCTTTACATAGTACTCCCTCGTTCCTAAATATTACTAGATGAGTCCCCGCGTTGCCGCGGAACAGCAGTATATCTCTCTGTGCAAAATTATCGATTTCATAGAACTAAAAAAAACTCTATAACCGCATGACAAATGTGGTAGCCAAACTAAATAAACTCCCATCATCATTTAGATCATCCCATGTAAGGAAAAAAGATCAGCCAACTCCTACTACATAATGGGATTATATATTTCTTTTTGACATGTTAATTGGACTTAAAAGCTCACTTACATGGATGCTACCGGTGCATGCTTGCATGCAGACATGTTGATGTGATTTAAAACCCACTCACATGCATGTGCCACGGTATTTTTGCATGCTTGCATGTGGCTTAGTGCGGAGCATCTCAACGTTTAGATCAGACGACTATTTTGGACTGATTTACTTCATCTAACGGCTACATCAATTTTGATGATGTGGCTCAAGGAGAGGATAGAGAATTCCTAGTAGTGGGGGCTAGCTATTACTAGTAGATAAGTCTTTGTAGAGATTCCACTAGGTGAACTACATACGGAACAAAATGAATGAATCTACACTTAAAATGCATCTATATACATCCACATGGGGTTCATGGTGAAATCTCTACAAAGACTTATATTTAGGAACGGAGGAAGTACTAGTATAGTGCGTACTGTGATTTATCAGCGAGATAAATTTGTACAATGCTATGAAGCTTCCAGCTTCTGTTACATGTATCTTGCGTCCAAGGTTGCCCGTTGCAACATTTCATCAAATACAAAGGAGACTAACATGCATGCTATTGCATCTCAACGATTGATAGATCATAGCAAATATGTACTCCCTCCATTCCAAAATAAGTGTCTCAACTTTGTGCAAACTTTAGTACAAAGTTGTACTACTACTAAAGTTGACACTTATTTTGGAACAGAGGCGGCTAAAGAAAAAATGATCCATGCAGTCCCTAGCCCTTGAACCGTGAACCCTGACTAGGCTTCAATTTGCTGGTAACGTTCGAGCTTCCTAATAAATGAAGTTTGCAACCTTTTGACCATCGGATCATTTTGTGCAGTTTCACCAAAATCGAGATGAGCATCCCTGTGGCAAAGAAATTGAAGAAGCGTGATTAGAATAAGATTACTAGGACTAGTTGATGAGACATAAACTCATCACAAATACAGTACGTAGAAGCCAGTAGAGGTATCAGGTATGTGCGGGGCAAAGAAGTAGAGAAATATCCACAGGGAGTGATGTGGGCAGCTGGAGCAGTGGTGCAAGCCGACTGTAAAGGGAGTTGTACCTGAGGGGTGTAGCTCAACCTTGAGGATGTAGGAGGGAGGCGGCAACTACCCACATCGCGGTAGTGAGCAAGGGACGAAGGCAACCTCACCGGCTTTGTGAGAGATAACGGCGGGGACCCCTGATCGGGACGTGCCGACAGTGGGTTTTCACCGTCGGCGACGGCCACCGCATCTACACTAAGCATCCACCCATTCCCCAAGCGGACGTGATCCGCCGGGATGTTAGAGCTATGTCCACAGTCGTTTTGTGAGAGAGAGTGTGAAGAGAGCAACCCCAGCAAGCAACTGTGTAGGCTGGCCCGTCCTGATTGTGTATATAGTGGAGCGGTTTCCTTTTCTCTCCATATGAACCTATCATATTGCGTACGTGCCACTGAAGAAAAAAACCTTTATTTATAAATGATGTGTCACCTACTACTCGTTCTCCTATAACCTTGCGTTTGGCATCTCCAAAATATTAACCTTGTGACTGGCTCTTCGCCTCTTCGGGAAGTTGAGCAATAATGATAGTGCAGTATATATCGTTCTGGCTATATGAGACCGAATGAATTGCTGCACGTCCACCACGTGGGCGAGGGTCGAGGGGCGAGGGAGAGTGCTACATACGGAGCAAAATGAGTGAATCTACACTCTAAAATACGTCTATATACATCAGTGTTTGGAGTATGTACTAGTAGTTCATATTGAAATCTACTAAAGGACATATATATTCCAAAGAATATGATATAATCTCTATAACCAAGTTAGTAGGGACGAGGAGTAAACGGAGGGAGTAGTAAATTTTTCTCCTCTTCCTGCGAGCCACCACGCGCATGGGTGAGGGAGCGGGCGTAAGGCGGAGCAAGCTTCACTTCATCCTGCGAGCCACCGCGCCCATGCGCGGGGGAGACGGCGTACTAAGCAAGCTTCTCCTCGTTCTGCGAGTTGACGGGACACATCAAAAGTACTCCAGTGTATAGAGACTTGCCTCTAAGGTAGGCCCCACATGGTTTGCCTCTTTTTTTTAATTTAACATAACGCGTCAAGCCGCAATTTGTTTGTTCACCTGTGGTAGACGATCCTCCCTCCACCAAGTGGACAACCAGTACACGTGACAAATTACCACGTGGGCTGCCTTTTTCGTACAGAAATGAGCTCCACTGTGTACCGGCGCGGGTGTGGTTGGGAAAGAGACGGGAGTACGTGCACCGTGCATGCACCTCTTCTCTTCATGCACGCCCCCACCTACATGGGTGTGTGTGAGAGATACAAACCGTGTTCATGACTATTTTTTGTTTTGGGGTGGGGGTGGGGTGGGGGTTGATTTTGTGAATTATTTGTGGGAATATGTGTCGATGACATCTCAAACAAAATTTTGCATGCAATGTGTGTGAAATGGAGGCCTATCCATATCATACATAGAGGGTCGGGCAATCCACGAGAAGAGAGGGAGGGGTCATAGCTATCGATAGAGTCCAAGAGAGGATCAAGTGGGTGGGTGCGAGATCGATGAAGAGAGCCATCGAAATTGTGTGTGTGTGCAAGTCAAAGATATAGGGCGACTGGCCTACCAGAATGTTAGAGGGCACATGTCAAGTTTGTGTGTGGCAGGGAGACATGACTAGAGCGCTCGATGTGTTGGTGTGTGTGGGGGGGAGGGGGGTGGGGGGAGGGATAGGTAGATGCCTAACTATAGAGGTCGAACGACTCGTATATGTGTTGAGAAGGAGAGACCCAGCTATGTCTTGAGGGAGATCGGTCGACATCCATACATAACTGAAGGACGGGAAATATGATGGGACAGTGAGAGAGAGAGAGGAGAGAGAGAGAGGGAGGGAGGGGGTAGAGTGCTGGATGGGTGATGGAGTTGCTTCTCGGAGATGTTGGGAGAGGCCTACTAGACAAACTGAGGGTGGAACTACAATGTTATCAATAAGAGTGGGGATGTGTTTCTGTGTGTACCTGTGTGTTATAGATCTATCGGGACGCATCCATGGATGATGAAGGGGAACCATGTGTTTGGTAAGCAAACCTAACTAGATCGGTAGATCAATTGTTGTTTGTCGGAGGAACGGAGAGACACAACTAATGAGGTAGATCGATCGACGTGTGGGTAAAAACGAGTTATAAGGACCTAGCTAGCTATATGTATAGCGAGAGATCGGTCGGTGTACGTCCATTTGTTAGAGGCAAATAAGTCCCAGCGAGACGGATAGACAGAGAGAATGGAGCTAGGAGGTGGCACGAGAGGCCCAACTGCTAGCTAGATAGGGGGAGGTGTGTGCGGTTGTGAGATCGATGAAAAGAGGGGCGAGAGTTTACACGTGTGTCTGACCATATGAGAGACACGAGGCAAGGACACATAAAGGAGGAGATTGAAGGTGTGTGTGTATGTTGTAGGCAAGCATCGCTGGAGAGGTTTATCGATCGGTGTGTGTCGGAAAGGAGTTGTGGAGACTCTGGGAGAACGACCTAAAGAAAAAAATGAATGTGCCCGGTGGATGGAATGCCGAGCGAGGGGGAGGGCGAGGAGGGCGTGTGCATGTACGAGAGAAAGTTAGTGGTAGCTACAAAGGTTAGAGGATTGTGTGGGTGTAAGAGACTAACAAAATCATAATTTGATATGAAAGCGGATTCATATATTTGAATAGGAGATCATGGTGTTTTAAACATTGCATGCATGAATATAGCGGTGATACACATGCTGTGCACATGTTGTACCATAATGTGATAATGCCTGGCGTTTGCAACTCACAGCTAAATGCCGAACAATCTAAACCATACTATACATCAAACAATCTCAAATTTTATTTGAATTTGTGATAATGTGTGGCATTTGCAGCTTACAACTAAATATCGAGCAATCTAAACAATACTATATATTGAACATTCTCACATTTTATTTGAGTTTGTGGTAATGTGTGGTGTTTGCAACTCACATCTAAATACTTGTAGGCGTAGGGGGCGGGGCACCATACATAATGTGATAAACACATTATACATATGAGACATGGTTTAGATTATGAAGATCTAGCTAGAGCTAGAAATGTAATGTGATTTGAAATCAAAATAAAGTGGATTCAAAAAAATCTAGTTCGAGTTCATATAGTACACATAGTTCATATGTAACTCAAGACTAATCATGTGGTGTGCTGCGAAGATAATACACAAACGATGGTTTAACTTGACAATAACGATGATTGTAGATCTTATTAAAACAGATAAACGAATTCAAATGCTTTGACTTCACAACAATCATTACTGGAGATCTTATTCAAATAGAGAAACGAATTCAAATTTAGTTCATATTGAAGCGGTAGTATATACGTTTGGAACGCACTAAAACGTTCATTTGAGTAGTAGGTTGCATGCATTATACACGTAGCGAAATATTTTAAGTGAACATAACATGAATTCAAAGTTTTGAATGACATTTGTAGTGCGCACTGATTTTGTAAAGTACACGTTAGGCTTGTCCGGAAATTTCAACCCGTGCTTTGTTAGCCCGAAATACTTAAGATATATCTTTGTCTTGTTGTGCTCCGACAACTCCCTCCATCTCAACCAGCGCCTTGCTATTCCGAAATTACAATGCGCGCGAAAACTCCCAACTCCTGTGAAATCCCGACATGCGAAATGCCCGTGGTACCCCTGAAACGAAAGAACCGCCTCAAATCGGTGGGGGGTACTTTCGTAACTTACCCCACATTTCGGACAAGCGTGTCTCTAAGCCATGGTTCCCCACTGCCATCCCATCCGCCCACCCATTCATACACCAAGGCCGCGAAAACCCACGACGAAACCCCACACCCTGCTCCGTCCACCACCCAGCCGGAGCCTCTTCCCCGACGACGTCGTCCACAGCAACACCTTGACGTCCCTCATCCACCGTACCGGATGAGGATCCGTCGTCGATCTCATCGTCCCGCCGGTTCAGCCACCCCGTCCTAAACCTCCAAGGAGCTGCGCCGACGTTCCCCTCGTCTTTCGCACAACCTCCATTCCCACACCATCGTCTTCACCTGCACCACCGGAAGAGCATCATCATCACCGTTTTCTCGGATGAAGTTGCGGCCTAATCGGCTCCACCAAAGAGGTTGTACACTAATCGCCGCATTTTCTTCTTGATTCGATCTCACGGTGCTGCCGGTGCTTGGTCCCGAGCCGACACGGCGCGGCTCCATCCACGACGGTGTCGCCGGCCACTTCCTCCACGGTGTCGCTCCCTCGGTGGCGACGTCCACATCAGTAGGAGCTGTTGCTGCTTTAGCTCTCGCTCACACTGCTGCTCTACTCTTGCTCTTGGTCCCCTGCCTGGTCTGCTCTTGTTATTGCTCTTGCTCGCACTGCTGCTCTCGCTCTTGCTCTTGCTTGCGATGCTGCTCCAATTTAGCTACACTTCAGTCGACTGAGTCGACTTTTGGGTCAGTCGATTTTCAGGGGGGGGGCTCGCCGGGGTGAAGGAAGAACCAGCCGCAGCGGGGAGGGTGGCTCACCGGAGAGGTACCCCACTATCTATCTTAGGGTTCAGGATGGGGGCGGTGGTCGCCGGTGGTGGCGGGGTGTTGGCGGGGCGGTGGCGTGGGGATCGCCGGAGAAAAAGCTTGGCACGGGGGGGCCTAGAGGGATGGCCGGGGCGGCGCACCGCCGGTCACCGGCGACGGGGGGGCTGCTGTTTGGCCGGTGGTGGCTGGCGGCTTAGGGGGGTGGAGGTTGAAGATGAACCGCAGGCCCTTGATTTCGTATCCAACGGTTGCAAAATCGACTGACCAGAGATGAAAAAGTCAGTCGATCAACATGTAGCCTCACCTTGCTAGTGCGTTCAGTTTCGACAGCAAAATTTAGTTTCGACAGCACAATTCAGTTTCGACAGTTAAGTTTAGTTTCGACAGTTAAGTTCAGTTTTGACAGTTAAGTTCAGTTTCGACAGTTACGTTCAGAGATGAGCGGCTGATGTATTTTACATCTAGCACTTTGTGGTTATGTATTTTACGTCATGTCTTGGAGATGCTATTAGAATTCCACTCAGGTTAACGTTGTTTGTTTACTCTCTTGTCCTGCTTCAGCCTCGCCGTCGTACAACTCACCGGAGCTGCTCCAATGATGAAACCCTCCATCACAGCGGAGCAGTACCTCGGGCTCCATCTCCACACGCCTAAGATCTTCTTCCCCTCCTCCGACAGCAAAGTCAGCCGGAGCATCCTCACCGGCCAACCCAATCAAGCTGAGATCGACATGGCTTCGCCAAAGAGGTTGTACACTTGTTGCATCTCTTTTTTACTCTACATGTTATATATATTGTCCACTGAGCACACAAATTTGTTCCTTTAGTGTCTCCTTGAAAGAAAAAACGTAGGAATTTTAATTTTCACTTGTCCTCCTTTTCAAATTCCTATTCATGAAGCACAAGACTAAGAGATAGTAGCATAATAGCATTATAACCGTACATTTTCTTGTGGTTTGACTTAATCTCACCATGCTTCTTTGCATCCTGTGATCTTCCAATTGTTATGAATCAAACACCCAGATTGGCAGATATCCTGTGTTTTTAAATTCTCTGTTTTGCACGTGCATTCCTATCCTATTCCTGTCTATTTCCTATCCCTGCATTGTTGGAATCCTCCAATTCAAACGAGCCCTTACAGAATTACTTCTCTTACAGATAGTTGTCAAAGAAAACCTTGCGTGGTTTGTCCCGCTCCTGCTGCACCATCGTCCACCCCAGCTCAGCTGGTCAACGACAGAAGGGTCCAGCACAGCAGGGATCCGGCCTCCAGACTGTCTTTCGCCGCCTCAGATCTTCTTCCCTGCCGCTGGCAGCCATGAAAACTTCATTACCATCATCAACCGAGCAGATGACCTCGAGGACTACAAGGGTCCGCAAGAGAGGTCGCACTCTTTTGTGTCTGCTTACGTTATGCATCGCTTAATATTGCATGCTACTTTATCGTCCTGCTCACCGATTAGACTCTGAGTCAGCTCCAAACTAATGGTCAAACTTGAGTTTTTAAATGGTTGTGGGGTACATATCGGGGCCTCTATCAATAGTATCTATCTACTATCTGGTTAATCTCCGGAAACAAATAGTAAAGAAGCCATTATTTGTATTTTTTAACTGAAGCCATTATCTGCCTGCTATTATTGGTTTTGGGTCTATCCACAGGTTGCTACCATCACTCCGGATTTCTGCATGCACTCCTTACATAATCTCACTATGTTTTATTCCTATGCATGACAGTTATTGTAAACAACGGAACTGAACATGTAGAGCAAAAGAGACGAGCCTTGCATGGCAATAAAATTTCATGCAGACGTTGCTCCATGGTAGGCGCAAAGGCAGCCCCCCTCCACGCATTTCGGATTGTAATCGAGAGGAAGATATCTGTTCTGAGGGGGATTCAGAAGGAGAAGACAACTCCTATTTACCCCCCTGAGGTCTTCGCTCTAACTTGGCATGCTGATGTTGGTTATATCATGCATATGGTGTCTTGCATTGCTTACTTTATACATCAAATATGTCATCTGCTTAGTTTAGACATCCTTTGTGTGAATGCCATCTGTTTAGTTTCTTCATCATTTATGTGAATTATGCAACACCATCTTGTTTAGCCAGGCATCATATATGTGAATTTTGCTATGCCATCCTGCCTAGCCAGTCATATTATATGTAAATTATATCAGGCCATCCTTTTTTTCGTTACATATCCCATTTGTCAACAATGTTAGTACATTCAACTGCTCTTCATGTGCATCAGCCATTTGACCAGTGATGGCAAATTCTGGAGTGAAAACAAGGTCTTCAGAGCAGACTATGCTATCTGACGAAGCGCATATCTCGCTGGTTACGGATAGCTCCTCACAGGAAGATTTAGAGACAGATGACCAGTCCTATCCCCCCCCCCCGAGGTGTATGCTCTAACTTGGTAGGGTTATGTTGCCCATATCGTGCGTATGGTGTCTCGCATTGCTATGTCATTTGATTAGTTTAGACATGCTTTGTGTGAATGCCACTTGTTCAGTGTGTAATTACCATATATGTGAATTATGCATTGCTATCTTGTTGCAAGAAATTATATATGTGAATTACACAATGCTATCTTGTTGCAAAGGCATTATATATGTGAATTATGCAATGCCATGCTGTTTAGCCAATCATCATGTATGTGAATTATATCATGCTACCATTTTTTTGTATTACGTGTTCCATTTGTCGACAACGTTTGTATATTCAACTACTCTTCCTGTGCATCAGCCATTTGAAGCGGTGATGGAAGTATCTGGAGTGAAAACAAGGTATTCAGAGCAGACAATGCTACCTACTGAAGCAGACATCTTGCTGGTTACAGAGAGCTCCTCAAAGGAGGATTCAGAGACTGATGACCAGTCCTATTTCCCCCCTGAGGTCTATGCTCAAACTTGGCAGGGTTATATTACCCATGACATGCATGTTGTCTTGCATTGCTTAGTTTTTACATCATATATGGATTGCCATCTGCTTACTGGCTTACTATATAAATCATATATTTGAATTATATCATGCCATCATGTTTACATAGTGCATACACATCATCTATCTGAATTATGGCATGGTAGCCCATTTAATAAAGACATCATATAGTTATATCATCTCATCCTGTTTAGTGTTTACAGTCATCATATTTTGAATTATGGCATTCTATCCGTGAATGTATGTGAATTATGGCATGCCAACCTACTTAATAAACACATTATATAGTTATGTCATGTCATCCTCTTTACATAGTCTCATATTTTGAACTATGTCTTTCCATCTTTTTTAGTTAGCCATCATAATGTGAAATTGTGTCATGCTATCCTGTTTAGTTAGCCATCATATATGTGAAATTGTGTCATGCTATTCTGTTTGGTTAGACAACATAAATATGAATTATTTCATGCCCTCTTTATTTCCCCACTATCCATTGCACCTGTCTATCATACAATGTCTATATTTTCAATTACTTCTCTTGTTTATCAGCCATTTGAATTGGAGAGCGTGATGGCAGTATCTAAGGGAGTAACAACACGGTCTTCAGAAAAGATAGTGCTACCAGTTGATGCAGATAGAACCACGGTTGTACTTGCCTAAGGACCAAATCCATCACACATAACCCAGACTCTCGCAGATTGTACCCCTACCCAGTTGGACAGAGAACCAGCTACACCCCTTCTAACCCCAACCCCGGCAGATAGTAACCCAGTTCCAGTTGACACCACACCGTCTCCACCAGAGAGCACCCAAACACGAGCGGTTAGTAAGGGAACTGCAGTTCCCAAAGCACGAGGACCACCACTCCAAATCCCAACTCAACGCTTAAAGGAGAAGAAGATTTGTTCTCAGGTCAGGTTCTGCAGCTATGGTTCATACTCCTTTGCTCTTGCATTACTGTATTTACTCATACCAACTATTTTCAAATTTGAAGGATGGAATTGAAACTCCAATGGCGCAACCGGTATGTTTTAAACCTGTTTCTTTAACTGGTTTGTTGTTGTAACCTGCTCTATGTTGATTTCAGTTTCAATTGAATAAACAGTTATGTTCTCATGTCATGCACATTACAAGTGATGTTATTGCTCTATAGTTACCCACACTTACATTCTGTCTATTCTGCTTTGTCTTGAACAAATATTATTTGAACTGTGTCTCTGTCTTGATTTGGCAACAAAAACTCGAATGATATAGACCATAAAGTGACCATGGTACATAGATATATGTTTGTTTCATGTTGTTATCCTGTCCACTTTACTACTGAACTCATTTACCAAAATGAGTTTCATATACAACATGGTAAACATGTGATGTGTCTGCTTGTTTCTCTTTTAGAATGCGGACAAAATTTTGGAGAACAGTACCGCGTTATCCAATGGTAAAGGAAGTAATGCAGATAAGGCTCAAGATAGTGAGACATTCCTGTTGGTCTCCAAGAAAGCTGATAAAAACTATCTTGACGACAGTGAGGGAACCCAAAAGTCCTGTCTTGATGTAGTGTTCGAGTTACTGGCCACTACTGCTGGCACAAGCTCTTCGAACTCGCTGCCTGAATCAGTTCGTCTTCTTGAGTCTCAACTTCAAGTTGAAAGACATCAATCAGATGTGCTGTGATAGGAAGGTGAAGGACTGAGGAAGTCCCTGCAGAATTCAGATGCATATTTTTTGGTGCAACAGCAAGCGCTGGAGGATTTAAGCACCAAACAAGAGAAAGTTAATAAGCTTGCTAAGCATCTTGCCAGCATTATGGGTACCCAGGATATTGTTTCTTGAGATCTTCTGAAGTGGGTTATGTTCTGGATTTGTTTTGCTGCGGCGTTTATTTGCGGTGGTCGCCAACTTTGACAACCAGTGTATATGATTTGCTGCTTTGTTCCCTATATTTGCACTGGTGGCAAACTTTGATGCCCAGTGGATGTAATATGTGTAATAGCCGTGATAGCCTAGCATTAGTTGCTTGCTTATTTGTTTCCTTGTTGTCTTGTTTATTTGTTTGCATGTAGTCATTGCAGTTCTTTTTCCGCGGTTTGCTAGTGGCTGCAATAACCTATTTTTTAAAACTAGGCCACAATAACCATGGGCTAATATTTACTATAGTGACACTGGGCCTCCTACTGGCCGTACAAATAGTGGGCCTTCTACGGGCCATAGAAACAATGGGCCTCCTACGGGCCGTAGAAACAATGGGCCTTCTGCGGGCTGTATCATCAATGGGCCTTATACGGGCCATATGATCGATTGGCCAAACATGGGCCAAACAGACCGCATTATGGCCATAAATGGGCTAGAGTTGGAATCGTCCGTTCATGGGCCGAACATAGCGGGCCATCATTAATAGGCCGTATTTTATGACGCTAATGGGCCACAAACGGGCCGACTGTAACCACGGGCTGAATTTGGCCCACAAGCAGAAAATGACAGTAATGGGCCGTAAGTAAACGAATGCTGGAAATGAGCCCAAGAATAAATGGGCTCTGAGAAGGCCGAAAGATAACATGGGATGGAAACGGCCCAATGGAACAACGGGCCGTTAATGGGTATAAAGTGATACAATGTTCATTACATGCCAGTTTCACCACGGGCCGTTAATGGGTGTAAAGTGATACACTGCTCATTACGGGCCAGTTTCACCATGGGCCGTTAATAGGCCAAGAGTTACATAGGGCCTCATATGGTCCGAAAGACGTCATGGGCCATACATGCGCCAGAAGTGAAAACGGGCTGGAATCATATTGGATGGCCCAGATGACGCTACTGGGCCTAATTCGGATAGGGCGTAACGGGCCTTGGGTTAGCGCGCTGTAAATGGGCTATATGCGAACAGGCCATTAATAGGCTTTCCATGGGCCGGCCCGCCACCTTTTGACCAAGTCAAACAGGCCGGCCTTTTCACAGGAATGGGCCTCTGTTGGGCCGTGCCATGTGTCGACGTATCATAGGCGCCTTCCATCCAATGAGTGGATGACATATGTCCCAACGATGAGCCGACTCGTGTTTCCTCTAGCCAATGATGATTTTACACGTGGAAAATCCCCATTGGTCGGGGCTGTTAACGGGTTATCGGATCCAAAACCCGACCCGCTGGCTTAACGGCGTTCTGTTATGGTGGATGCCACATGTCAGTCACCCTTGACGAAAGCACTTCTGTGACGCGCGATTTATCGTCATGGAAGTGGACACTTCCGTGATGATAATTTCGGTAATGTCATGGAACACTTCAACGACAACACAGGTATGACTATCTTGATTCTGTCATAAAATCGTCATGGATGTACATGCATGACAAAAAACACAATGTACTGTGACAAACACGTATCATCACGGAAGTGTATTTTTTTGTAGTGTACGTGGCAATAAATAAAGTACTACATGATACTAATATATGATACTAAGTCTACAGTTTTGCTAGATGAGATATAATTTGGTCTCATTCATCTTTTATAGCCATTGGATGTGATGCTATAAGATGCGTGTGTGCTGACGTTGGTTGTATTTGTTCTTGTTTTCAAAGTGAGTGAGACCAAATTATATCTCATCTACTCCCTTAGAGCATGGTTAATAGTATAGCTAGCTGCTGGCTATAAGTCAGTGCCATGTCATCTACAGCCTATCTTATAGTCAACATGTACAATAGTAGATCAAAAGAGTGTATTACTTTTTTATTATATGGCCCACCTTTCAGTCTCACAAAGTTCCTAGGAGCACGTGCTAGAGCTGGCTCTTCACGAAGAGCCTGCTTACCTTCTCTCTCCTCTTCTCTTTCCTCCAACTAAGCAGGAATATACTAGTTTATTCCTTAAAGCCCGCTGACTTAGCTCTATTGTACTTGCTCTTATTAATATCATTGCGTGCAACCAACTGACCACTGCATGTCATGTTTGATAGTCTCAAGTCATTAAAACCATACAAGCCGCACATCTCTTATTGGTTGATTCCTCTATTTATGTCAAAAAATAAGAAACAACGTGAGAGTTAATGCACCACGCCTATGTGTTTACTATTTGGTTTTCATAAGATGACTTAATACTCACCTAGACGGAGGCAGTATTCAATTTGACAGCGGGCGGCGCAGTTCCCGATACGGCTTTAATGCAGACGAGGGAGGGAGTAGCGGTTCCTGAAATGTTGAACGGCCAATGCATCCTCCTTAAATTAATGCATGAGGGAAGTAATGGGAGGAGGTCCGGAAAAAGAGGCTGCACGATGTGAATGCAACGCAGTTTGCCCTTATTGCCCTCATATAAAGGCGCCCCTCCATTCCAATGCATCTACCCCATCGTATGCACCTAAGCATTTGCCTAAGCACCTACACTAAGCGCAAAAGAGCTCACTCCAGACCCATGGCGGTGATGCGCGTGAGCGGCCAGCGGCTGTGCCAGATGGTCCATGACGCTGGCCTGCGGCATGGCGCCGAGGATCGTCTCCAGACGGTGTTGGAGACCGGCTGGTGGATGGCCACCGTCGACGCCAACTACGGCTCTCAGTTGGACCAGATGATCGTTGCCACCAGCAACAAGTTCACCGTCCTCAAGAAGCTCACGGACGACATCGCCGTACTCCTCTAGCCCGCGTGCCTGGGCTCCTCATTGCCTGCCACCCTAATCGGCCTCCTTGGCCGGAACCTCTTTCAAGCACTGGTGGCCCTGCGACTGCCTGTCGACGCCATGAAGAATGTCCACCTGGAGGTCGCGCTCGCCGTGAGGCGCCTCGCCCTGTAAGATTTCGTCGACCTACACATTCACGTGTATGAGAAAATCATGTACGTAGGTATCTACAAGGCCAGTGAGGATGCTACGACGTTGGCCCTCCTTAACCGGCTGGAAGCCTTGGATGCCTTTGCTGAGAAGCACCTCGACCTCGCCACAAAAGCCGTCGCTCCTTAGCTGCCGGTCGGTGGCCCGACGCACTAAGTTGAGGAGGAGGAGGTCATACATTCATGGATCCATCGTTCATGGATCCATCTTTCTTCTTGCCTTCTGTAACCACCACTCCGATCACATCATCGTGGCCTTAATTCTTATTGTGCTGTTGCATTCTCGTTCCAGTCAATACCGACATGTGCGATCCCTTTGCATAGTTATACGCATCACTGTGACTAGTACTCCATTCGTCAATTTATAAGTTGTACTTACCTTTTCCATCAACTTCCTGCAACGCGCGGGCATCTTGCTAGAAACACTAGAATATGTCTATATAATCTGTATGTGATAGTCCATTTCAAATCTCTAAAAAGACAAATATTTAGGTACGGAGGGAGTAATATATTAGGAGTATATCAAAACAAGAGTGATTTCTTTCAAGTTTGTGAACAAATACTACTATTATACTACTTTGGGTCCGTCGCAACGCACGAGCACATTGCTAGTAAAAGGAAAAGGCTTCTACCGCGTTCGCGTCGCACCCCCACACGCCCGGGAATCAGGAGTACTCCACGGCCCGTCCAACACGACACATAGCTTAGGGAAGGCGTGTTGCCTAGCATTTTCACTTTCATGTGGGACCAACATTGAGCAAACCAACTATTGGCAAACCGCACCCCGCCCGCCACCGGGTTGGAAAACAAAAATGAGGGGAAGATCTAGCTGTAGCACGGAAGCCAAGAAATTTGGTGTCAGATGGGGCTCGTTGATAAAGTAGGAGCATTCCGTACTAGTAGTACTACTCCTACTTAGTACCACTAATACTATATTACTAGTACTACCACTATACAACTAGTAGGTACGTGCACGGCACAACATCGTAGGAACAAAAAACAGGAAGATCTTGTTTTGGGTGATTTATCTTTTTTTCAATCAACGTAGTATGAATAATATGATGTGGGGGGGCACCCATGAATCTTATGTGGCTTGGTTGCATGGCTACGAAAAGTTAGAGAAAAATAAATAGATAATGTGTTTAGAGTGCACTCCACTAAATAGATATACTTTGGATCCATTGCAATGGACCAGCACATCTATATCTATACCCCCTATATAGTGTGTGAAAAACTTTGAAAGTTCGTCGTTGTATGAAGCCAATCCGACGGTACAAAGATGGCAAATCTGAGCACTACTGGTCGTTGGATATCATCCACCAGATTCTGCCACATGTATAATCTAGAAGAGTCCATGGTTGAACTTAATTCATGACTAACTTTGCCACAACTAAGCTTAGGCAAAGTTATAGTTCTTCAAAATGAGGGCCACAAGTTGGCAAGCCTAAGGGAATCTTGCCACATTTTTTGTGTGTATGTCATGTGGGGCCTTAGTGTGGCTTTCCTAAGGTGTGGCTTGAACCAAACACTCACCTAAGTTAATCAAACATGCCTAACCTTACGTGTGGCAATCTTTGGCAATCTTAGTGGCTGTTTGGTTCCTAGCCACACCTTGCCACACTTTGCCACAACTAACCTTAGGAAAGTTTGACCAAGTTAGGTAGGTGTTTGGTTCTAGCCACACCTAAGGAAAAGATTTTTTTTATGAGCAGTGAGCCCCACATGTCATAGACATAAAGGGGTTGTTTGGTTCTAGGCCTGGCATTGCCACACTTTGCCACACATTTTTGCCAAGCTTGCCGAAGGTTAGTTCATCAAAATGAGAGCCACAAGTTGGCAAGCCTAAGGGAATCTTGCCACATTTTTTATGTGTATGCCATGTGGGGCCCAAGTGTGGCTTGCCTAAGATGTGGCTTGAACCAAACACTCACCTAAGTTTGTCAAACTTGCCTAACTTTAGGTGTGGCAATCTTTGGTAAAGTTAGTCACAAACCAAACAGGCCCTAATAACTGTGTGGTAAGATTACCTTAGGCAAGCCAAAGTGTGGCTAACAAGGGTCTGTTTGGTTCATGACTAACTTTGCCACAACTAAGCTTAGGCAAAGTGCGGCTGCCACAAAAAGTGTGGCTAACAAAATGGCCACCACAAGTGTGGCAGGATTTGGCAAGAAGTTGAGTCTATGACATGTGGACCATGTAACTAGAAAAGTATGGCAAGCCACAAGTGTGACAATGAACCAAACACATGCCTAAGATATTGTGGCACGCCTAAGCTTAGGCGTGGCAACCTTAGGCTGCAAACCAAACATCTATATATCTATATCTATACCGCAATATAGTGTGTGAATAACTTTGAAAGTTGGTCATTGGATGAAGCCAATCCGACGGTACAAAGATGGCAAATCCGAGCACTACTTGTCGTTGGATATGATCTACATTCCACCAGATTTTGCCACATGTAGAATCTAGAAAACTCCACATGTAGAAGCATAGTGCACAAACCACTAGAATCTCATGCGTGCAATGCACGTGTACCTTACTAGTACTAGTTGGTAGTAGTAAGAAATAAATTCCAGTTTTGGCACGAGCTCTTACAGCGGGAGCACCACAAGGCCTGCCGCAAGAGTTACATTTCCCTCTCGGGGCCCATGGGACCAAACTTCAGTGGCTTAGTGCCCGGCCTATGAGTCAATGACATGCGGACCTTAAATGTGGCTGGCCCACATGTCATTCTCATGGTGGTGGTGTGGTTCGCGACTCACTCATTCGAGATGAACCGACCGATGGTGGCGTGGCCGTGGCGAGGGTGCCACAGCTGGGCGTCGGGGCGTTACAAGGCGTAGATGGCCACACCGGCGGGTATTACCAGTAGTACAGAAGTACTCCAGCTGAGGATTTATGCCCGAGAAGAAATGTGTCACAGCCGCTGGATGAAAAATTGATGGTGCAGGAGTATGGATCGGAGCACAGCAGCGGAGCAGGCAAACCGCGTCCAATCGGGTGTGTCTGTGGTAGAAAGTTGATGGTCGCCGTAGTTCAGCTGGCCCGCATGTCATGCACACAAAGACAGAGGAGCGGTGGGGCTGAGAGGGATGAGGGGCACGTTGGGGGGATGAGGATCCCCTGACGCGAACAATCCTACCATTCTGTCACTGACATGTGGGACCCACAAGCGTGGGTCCCACCTGTCAGCGAAGGAAAGGCAGGGCAAGGCAGTGATAGCCACGTCAGAGGATCCATGTCCACACGGGGGACGTCGTGCCATGGGTTGGAGCGGCGTCGTGGGAAGCGCGTGTGGGTGTTGCAGTGGTAGAAACAAGAAACGTGATGGTTGTCGTGGTTCAACTTCCATGGACAAGCTGTCATGTTTGCTGACACATGTATATCAAAACTAGAGTGTTTATATTTCAAGCACGTGAACAAGTATTATTCTACTACTTTGGATCCATTGCAACGCACGGGCCAGCACATTGGTAGTAGTAATGTCCATCTCTATCTCTAGAGGCCTTCCTCCGTTCATCCTTTTCTCTCACAAGATAAACTACTCATACAAATGCATCTTGATGTTCCATGGAACGCACGAGGATGTTTCCTTGGGGGTCTCTCCAGCGCGGCGTGGCCGTAGTTGCAAGTTGACTCCCCTTGAGATGTCGGCGTTGAGGGGCACTCGGATTTCCTCCGATGAGCAGGTAAGATGAGTTTGATCATGTAGTAAATGCATTCTAAAGACTACTTCCGTGTCCATTTCCTAATTCTCCCCCTGCTCACTGTTTCACAGGTTAGGCTCGGTGCAAGTGGAGATTGGCTTGCATATGTACGGGAGGGTACCAACATCAATTTGCACAACATTTACAATGGTGACACCGTTCCCGTAGAACCTTTGTCCAACATTGGGATCAGCCATGCAACAGGACACCACATGAATTGGTACGATGGAACCACGGTGAGATTGAATAAGATAACACGAACCTTGCACATGGAGGTCAAAGGCGGACCATGCTGTCTGCGGCCGATTTGTTGCCGTACGAGTACGAAGACGATGTGCTCCTTTCTAACCGCATCTTAGCGGTGACAAACCAGGGGACTTATTATGTATGGGACACATCCGACGATATACACCCTCTCTCCCAGTTTATTTGTTTTGAATCTTTTGGTTTTATAAGTTTCAAATTCAAATTTAGAGCTCCCCATCACATGTTGAGATTACAATGTCCATTAAATCATTGTGTGCATGTGTAGTAAAGAAACAAATCTCGAGTTTGGCAAGAGTTCGTGCAGCGGTAGCACCACAAGCCCTGGCACAGGAGTTACATTTCCCTCTTAGGGCCGTCGGGACTGAGCTTCAGCGCCTTACTACACCTACCTTTGAGTCAATAACATGTGGACCCGATAGGTGACTGATACGTCTCCAACGTATCTATAATTTTTGATTGTTCCATGCTATTATATTACCCCTTTTGGATGTTTATGGGCTTTATTTTACACATTTATATCATTTCTGGGACTAACCTACTAACCGGAGGCCCATCCCATATTGCTGTTTTTTTTTGCCTATTTCAGTATTTCGAAGTAAAGGAATATCAAAGGGAGTCCAAACGGAATGAAACCTTCGGGAGCGTGATTTTTGGAACGAACGTGATCTAGAGGACTTGGAGTGCAAGCCAAGAAGCTGCCGAGGCTCCCACGAGATAGGAGGGCGCCCCCCCCCCTATAGGGTGCGCCCCCTGTCTCGTGGGCCCCTCGGGCAGCCACCGACGTACTTCTTCCTCCTATATATACCTACGTACCCCGAGAACAACCATGAGGCGGACGAAACACAATTTCCACCACCGTAACCTTCTGTATCCGCGAGATCTCATCTTGGAGCCTTCACCGGCACTCTGCCGAAGGGGGAATCGACCATGGAGGGACTCTACATAAACATCCTTGCCCCTCCGATGAGTTGTGAGAAGTTTACCACAGACCTACGGGTCCATAGTTATTAGCTAGATGGCTTCTTCTCTCTTTTTGGATCTCAATACAATGTTCTCCCCCTCTCTTGTGGAGATCTATTCGATGTAAACTCTTTTTGCGGTGTGTTTGTCGAGACCCAATGAATTGTGGGTTTATGATCAAGTTTATCTATGAATAATATTTGAATCTTCCCTGAATTCTTTTATGTATGATTGAGTTATCTTTGCAAGTCTCTTTGAATTATCAGTTTGGTTTGGCCTACTAGATTGATCTTTCTTGCCATGGGAGAAGTGCTTAGCTTTGGGTTCAATCTTGCGGTGTCCTTACCCAGTGATAGAAAGGGTTGCAAGGCATGTATTGTATTGTTGCCATCGAGGTTAACAAGATGGGGTTTATATCATATTGCTTGAGTTTATCCCTCTACATCATGTCATCTTGCTTAATGTGTTACTTTGTTCTTATGAACTTAATACTCTAGATGCAGGCAGGAGTCGGTCGATGTGTGGAGTAATAGTAGTAGATGCAGGCAGGAGTCGGTCTACTTGTTGCGGACGTGATGCCTATATACATGACCTTGCCTAGATAATCTCATAACTATTCACTTTTCTATCAATTGCTGGATAGTAATTTGTTCACCCACTGTAATACTTATGCTATCTTGAGAGAAGCCACTAGTGAAACCTATGCCCCCCGGGTCTATCTCTTATCATATTTGCTTTCAATTTACTTTTATTTGCATCTTTACTTTTTGCATCTATATTATAAAATACCAAAAATATATTTATCTTATCATACTATCTTTATTAGATCTCACTTTCGCAAGTGGCCGTGAAGGGATTGACAACCCCTTTATTGCGTTGGTTGCGAGTTCTCAGTTTGTTTGTGTAGGTGCGTGGGACTTTTGTGGAGCCTCCTACTGGATTGATACCTTGGTTCTCAAAAACTGAGGGAAATACTTACGCTACTATCGCTGCATCACCCTCTCCTCTTCGAGGAAAACCAACACAAGCTCAAGACGTAGTAGTGACTGGTCCACATGTAATGCTCCCGAAGGCAGAGGGGCAGTGGGGCCAAGAGGGGTGAGCCACAGGTCGGGGTACGTGTCGTGTCATGGGTTCGAGCGGCGTCGTGGGAATCGCATGTAGCTGTGGTAGAAACTTGATGCTCGCCGCATTTTAGGTGGCCCACATGTCATGCACACAAAGGCAGAGGGGCGGTGCGGCCGAGAGGGGTGAGGCGCACGTCGGGGGACGTGTTGCCGTGGGTTGGAGAGGCGTCGTGGGAATCACAAGATGAAATGTGATGGTCGCTGTAGTTGAACTTCCATGGACAAGTTGCCATGTCTATGGACACATGCACTGCATACCGATCACTGGAAGGAGTAGCAGAGAAAGCTATATATTCGGATAAATAGTTCCTTATAGTCAAGCGGACCCATGCTACTACTCTGTTCCAAAGACATGCACATCAACGAAATAGTCCATCTATATCAATATACACCAAGAGGGAATATTTTTTTTACAAGAGAGGAAATAGTTCATCCATGCATAATGCCCTCCTGTTGGTACAGCCTTTTCTTCTTCTTCTTCTTCTTCTTCTTCTTCTTCTTCTTCTTCTTCTTCTTCTTCTACTTCTTCTTCTTCTTCTTCTCATTTTCTGTGGGAGACGGCTTCACAACAAGCACTTTGGACCTTGTAGCTATCTTGAAACTCACACGGGCATCGAGGGCAGCATATTTTATCCGCTCGTATGTCAAGGGATAATTCTCCCATCCGGACGACCTTAATGCCACCGTCTCGTCACCCTTATGAAGATTTGTGCCGAGCACAAAATTTGCTACGTCCAATAGGGATGGTGTCTGTTTATCACAATCTTCTATAGGAATTTTGATTCTGGTTTGTAGGTCAACGATGCTTTTCAAATCAAGGTTGTACGGCTCAATCTTCTGTTTGTCCCCTTTGATGGCTGCCCCACAGAAGTATACGTCCTCCCGAGACAAGAAATCGTGAAGCTCACCTGGTATGGAGGGCGAGTGTATGATGTGGTACACCAAAACATCATCTTCGAGGCACAGCTGAAGGACGGCGGTGAGGGAGTCCTGGATTAAGGGGTATCCAGACAGTCGGACTATGTACAATGTCCGGACTATTGAAGCGTGAAGATACAAGACTCAAGACTTCGGCCCGTGTCTGGATGGGACTCTCCTTTGCGTGGAAGGCAAGCTTGGTGATCCAGATATTGTGCTTCCTTTCTTGTAACCGACTCCATGTAAACCCTAGCCATCTCCGGTGTCTATATAAACCGGAGAGGTTGGTCCTTAGAAGGCCGATCGCAATTACAATCATACCATCATAGGCTAGCTTCTAGGGTTTACCCTCTACGATCTCGTGGTAGATCTACTCTTGTACTACCCATATCATCAATATTAATGAAGCAGGAAGTAGGGTTTTACCTCCAGCAAGAGGGCCCGAACCTCGGTAAACATCTGTGTCCCTTGCTTCCTGCTACCATCAGCCTTGACGCACAGATCGGGACCCCCTACCCGAGATCCGCCGGTTTTGACACCGACATTGGTGCTTTCATTGAGAGTTCCTCTGTGACGTCGCTGCAAGGCTCGATGGCTCCTTCAATCATCGTCAACGACATGGTCCAGGGTGAGACTTTCCTTCCCGAACAGATTTTCGTGTTCGGCGGCTTCGCGCTATGGGCCAACTCGCTTGGCCATCTGGAGCAGATCGATAGCTACGCCCCTGGCCATCAAATCAGGTTCCGAGACCTGAACTACACGGCGGACATCCGCGGAGACTTAATCTTCAACGGGTTCGGGCCCGCGCCAAGAGCACCGGACAGTCACGACGAGCATGGCCTGGACCTGCTGTCGGATAGCGCTCGGGATATCACACCTGCAGCAGCCCCGGACTCAGATCCGAAGCAGGCTGCGTCGCCTAGGGACGGAGGGATGGACCCCGCCCCGCAGGCCGTACCCTCATCGGCGGTGGAGCCGAACACAGGCCTCGCTTCTGAGGAAGCCTGTGATTCTGGACCCCCGAATTCGTATCCGGTTGTAGGATCCAGTCCACTCGTTCCCGAGCTCGTGGAGCCTGGTTGGGCTCCGGTAATGGAGTTTACCGCTGCGGACATCTTTCAACACTCGCCCTTTGGCGACATGCTGAACTCATTAAAGTCTCTCTTTGTCAGGAGGCTCTCGGCCGAACTATGTCCGGCTCGAGTGGGAGGCAGGCGACGAAGGAATTCGCTGCCCACCCACCACCCACTTCATTGCCACGATCGATGATTTAACCAACGTGCTTGACTTCGACTCCGAAGACATCGACGGTGTGGACGACGATGCAGGAGAATTACAGGAGCCACCGCTCACAGGGCGGTGGACGACCACCTCTTCATATGATATATATATGGTGGACACTTCGAAGGAAACTAATGGCCACGAGGCAACGGAGGATAACCCCTCGGGAAGAAAAGCAAAGCATCGACGTCGTCGGCGCCGCTCCAAGCTCCGCCACAGCAATACCGGCCCCAGAGACGAAAGTAATTCGGATGGCGCCGAAGAAGAATATGACCATGACCAGCCCGCCTTCGAGCAGGCCGAACAGGAAGATGAGCAGGTCAGCCCAGAAGAACAGGCGACAGACGGATACCCGGAGGAGGACAACTACATGCCCCCCTCCGAAGACGAGACTAGCCTCGGCAACGACGAATTCGGCGTGCCTGAGGACCCCGTGGAGCAGGAGCGCTTCAAGCATAGGCTTATGGCCACTGCGAGGAGCCTGAAGAAGAAGTAGCAGCAACTCCAAGCTGATCAAGACTTGCTCACAGATAGATGGACTGAAGTCCTGGCAGCCGAGGAATATGGACTCGAACGCCAAAAGGCTGACCGGCCACCCCGTGGCCGGGATAAAACGGGATATCAGCCCGAATACTAGCCCGCACCCCCACACCGATACGCTACGGCCCAGGGCAACAGGCAAGACCTGCAAGATATTCTGGAAAACAAAGCGGGACAACCAAGATCGATCTACGGATCACGGGGGCGCGCCCCAGCGTGCGACAATGATCGTCGCGCCGGATACATCATCAACAAGTTAGGCCGGGCCGGACACAGCAACCCAGACCAATTCAAACTGCGTAGCCACATAGCCCGGCACAGAGGCGCTCCACACCCCCTCTGCTTCACTAACGAAGTGATGGATCATGAATTCCCAGAAGGGTTTAAACCCGTATACATCGAATTGTACGATGGCACAACATACCCCATAGTATGGATCGAAGATTTCCTTCTCCACATTCACATGGCCCGCGGAGATGATCTACACGCAATCAAGTATCTTCCCCTTAAGCTCAAAGGACCAGCCCGGCACTGGTTAAACAGCCTGCCAACAAATTCCAATGGTAGTTGGGAAAACCTGGAAGACGCATTCCTCGACAACTTCTAGGGCACATATGTGCGACCACCGGACGCTGATGACCTGAGCCACATTACTCAACAGCCCGGAGAGTCAGCCAGGAAATTCTGGACTCGGTTCCTAACTAAAAAGAACCAAATAGTCGACTGTCCGGACGCCGAAGCCCTGGCGGCTTTTAAGCATAATATCCGTGACAAGTGGCTGACTCGACACCTCGGCTAGGAAAAAGCCAATTCCATGGCAGCTCTCACAACACTAATGACTCGCTTTTGTGTGGGTGAGGACAGCTGGTTGGCCCGCAGTGGCAGCATGCCACATACCGGCACTTCGGACGGCCGCGATGCTAATGGCAAGCCACGGCGTAACAGACATAAGAGACGGAACAACAGTGACATCACTGAAGACATGGCAGTCAACGCCGGATTCAGTGGATCTAACTCTGCTCAGCGAAAAAAGTTGTTTAAAAGAAATAATCAGGGACCGTCCAGTCTGGACCGCATACTGGAGCGCTCGTGCCAAATTCATGGCACCCCGGACAAGCCAGCCAACCACACAAACAGAGAATGCTGGGTGTTCAAATAGGCCGGCAAAATAAACGCCGAAAATAAGGACAATGGGCTGCACAACAACGATGACGAAGAACCCCGGCGTCCAAACACGGGGGGTCAAAAGAAATTTCCCCCCAGGTGAAAATGGTTAATATGATCTACGCCACTCATATCCCCAAGCGGGAACGGAAGCAAGCACTATGGGACGTCTATGCGATGGAGCCAGTCGCCCCCAAATTCAACCCATGTTCAGCTTGTCCGATCACCTTTGATCGTAGGGATCATCCTACTAGCATCCGTCACGGCGGCTCAGCTGCATTGGTCTTGGACCCGATCATCGACGGATTCCACCTCACCTTTAAAGGATCAAGCCAACCAAAACCACCTTTAAAGGTGTCATTCCTGGAGTAGAGGCCCGCTGCATGGGCTCCGTAACATTGGAAGTGGTCTTCAGATCTCCGGACAACTTCCGGAGCGAAGAGTTAATCTTCGATATCGTCCCTTTCCATAGTGGTTACCACGCACTGCTCGGACGAACCGCATTCGCTAGATTCAATGCGGTACCACATTATGCATACCTCAAGCTCAGGATGCCAGGTCCTCGCGGGGTCATAACAGTAAACGGAAACATGGACCGCTCTCTCCGTACAGAAGAGCATACTGCAGCCCTTGCGGCAGAAGTACAATGCGGCCTCCTCCGGCAAACCTCCAATCCAGCGACAACAACCTCAAGCACCGTCAAGCGAGTCCGGAGCACCCTGCAACAGGATCATCAGGAATGCCAAGAGCGTGATTAGCAGTCCGGCCTCCGCTCAAGCCCCATCAAAGCAGCATTCGTGCCACACGTACATAAATACACACTAGAGACACCATGGGCATGGGTGGAGGCGCATCAACGACTTAGACAATAGTGCGGGTAACCGCCAAATACCTTCATAATCTTTCCCTATTACCTTTCAGGACATCGCTTTAGTGCAGCATCCTCAGAAGAGCCGAATTGCCGGACCTACATGGGAGAGACATCCACAGAGGCAACAGACGTTGTGCACAGAAGGAAATACCCAGGTGGAATCTATTTACGATCATTATACCTGCTTTATCTATCTGTACACAGCCTTCCCTGGATAGGACATGTCAAATAGTCCTATTGACCTCCGCTTAATGCATCCATTGTAAACATACGCTTAAACGTATCATTCGTCAATGGGAGATCATGTATAGCGTCATCCTATTATTCTTATTTGAGCATTTTTTTTCTCTTATAAATGTTTATTTGATATCGCATCCGTACACCTTGGTACGGTCAGTTTGCCAGGGGCTTCTCACGGCGCCCCGTAATATGGCAAGTCAAGTCTGAACACTTTCAACGGTGCGGCACCCCGAACTTATAGCACTATATGCATCAGCTCCGAATCATGTCTTGGGTCTACAGTTGGGATAGCCCGGCTCCCTTGTTTTGGTGCCTTAGGTTGCATTATATCGGGTAAGGTAGCGCAGGGAGAACTACTGCGATTGTGCCTCGGTTCTTCTGGACGAGCACCTCAGTAGAGAAAGCCGAAAACTGACAGGCATGATGTGGCGAGAGATGGTCGCTGTTCGAGAGGTCTTAAAATCCTTAAAGATTTTCCGCTTTAGGCGATAAATCGGCTTCGTCCGATACAGGCGTGTATGGTGCCCCAATTCGTCCGTCCGGATTTTAGGTGCTTCGCCGAAATTTAAAATTGTAGACTTCTATGGCTAAGTGAAAGTTATAGCCGTATAGTCGGTTTGCCATGTTCGCTGCGCCGGACACCTCCTTAAGGGACCAAACACTTGGATAAAGAGTGTCCGGGTTTTCCACGAACACCCCAGTACTAGTTACGTGGGGGCGGAAGCCGACGACTGGCCTACTTTCAGAGTTTTATAAACAGCCACACAGAAGGTAATATTTTAAATAACAAAAGCGCTACATAGCGCAAGTAACTTCGTCTTTAAATTACAAACATGACAGAAGTGAATTCATTCAAAAATGGTGTCCTTGGTACACTCATCGGCCACGAGACGAGCACCCTTCATAACGCCATCATAGTACATCTTGGGATGGCGATGTGCCTTGCCCTCCGGCGGCCCATCCTTGACCAACTTCTCCGCATCCAACTTGCCCCAATGCATCTTGACGCGGGCAAAGGCCCGGCGGGCACCCTCAATGCAAACGGATCGCTTGATCTCGTCAAGCCGCGGACAGGCATCCACCATCCGCTTGATCAGGCCAAAGTAGCTAGTGGGCAGGAGCTCACCAGGCCACATCCGGACTATGAAACCTTTCATAGCCAGTTCGGCCGCCCTGTGGAGTTCGACCAACTGCTTCAGTTGGTCACTCAGAGGCATCGGGTGTTCGGCCCCGGCATACTGGGA
This sequence comes from Triticum dicoccoides, assembly GCF_002162155.2. Classification (NCBI taxonomy): domain Eukaryota; kingdom Viridiplantae; phylum Streptophyta; class Magnoliopsida; order Poales; family Poaceae; genus Triticum; species Triticum dicoccoides. Next base: position 237,305,125 of record NC_041387.1, on the reverse strand, counting down.
CCAGAACATCTTCTCCGTTGAGCTCCCCTCCTGGGCATGGTAGAACTCCGCAGTGTCTGATATGCTGCGTGGCAGATCTGGGAATGCCCATGGAGAGCTCCTTCGAGTAAGTAAAAGAAATGCCTCCTCCACATGTTTGCTTTGCATAAAGAACTTCTTACCCTCTGCTATCTTTTTGGCCTCCTGGATCTCCTGCTGTGCTTTCTCGGCTTCGGCCTTGGCATCTTTCAAATTCACAAGGGCCTTTGCAAGCTCGGCCTCTTTCATCTTCAGATCATGCTCCACAGACTCGCACTTCTTGCCGAGGTCCTGGAGCTCTTACTGTACCTCGCCCACTCTAGCATGTTGCTTTCCGCGGTCCTTGCATTCCAAGGCTGCTTTATCTTCGGCCTCGGACAATGCTTTCTTCAGGGACGCCACTTTGACGGTGACCCCTGTTACACAGTCACGACGCTTTGGCGTTAGACTAGCCAATTTTGCCTATCTTTAAATACATGCGAGCGGGGAATCGCTTACCTTTATTCTCCTCGAGCTGCCTCTTCGTGAGGCCGAGCTCTCCCTGCGCCTGCTCTAGGTCCCGCTTCAGTTCGGCAACCTCGGCAGTACAGGCAACAACAGCACGCAGCACAAACTGCTTATGCACACGAATATTTATTGTTAGACTCTTGCGGATTATAATTGACCCTCCGTTTGGCTTTTCTTTCCGAACACCAAACAGAGTATCATGGGATACTACCTATTGGGTGGTAATTTTACACATATTTATTACTTACCTCAAAGCCTGTCAAGAGGCTGGTGCAAGCTTCGGTTAGTCCGCTCTTGGTGGACGAAACCTTCCGAATCACCGAACTCATAAGAGTACGGTGCTCTTCATCTATGGAAGCGCTGTGAAGCGCTTCCAGCAGACAATCCGGCGCCTCGGGCGCACCGGAAGTCCTTGATGCAGACGGCTTGCCCTACCTAACGAGGGGCTGTCCACCTGAGTTCGGAACCATTGAAGGTTCCGGGACAGTGTTCAGCTGAGAGCCCGGCCTACTGTGGCTCTCATCGACACAATCCGCGGGGATCTTGAACCCCGCGTGTCCGACATCTGGGACCCCGCCTTGGGGCGTCTTCAGAGTCACCTCCCCCTGCTTGGGGAGCCTTCGAGACAACACCTCTATGTCATCCGCGGGCTGAGGAGTAGTGGTTGTCGGGAGAGAATTGATCTCCGAATCGCTCGGGGACCCGGAGGAAGATACCTCGGGGTGAGCCCTGGCCAGACTGCACATATGTTCGGCGTTAAACAAAAGCTATAAAGTGAAGTTATGGTGGAGTGTGGACACTTACGATCGCACCGGGGGCTTCCCCCTGGGCAGCCACCCCTCCTCGTTGTGAGCAGCCGTGTCGGAGTAGTCCGGAAGGGACACTTTCCCCTTCTTGGACGCCCCTGCCTCCCCCTCCGGGGCGTCTTTTCTCTTCTTCTCCCCCCAGTGTGGGGAGGTAGAATTTATTCTTGATTCCCCCCGCCTCCACGGGAGGAATCTGTCTCGTCGTCATCAGATGACAGGGGTATGATGGCCTTACCCCGAGGGCCTTTTTCGGCCCCCTGGTCCGCCTCCCCGGGCCCCTCATCCTTTCTGGATGGGGCGTCTTCTTCTTCCTCCTCCCCTTCATGGGAGGAGTGTGCCTCATCGTCTTCGGACAAGGCTTCTGGCATAACCTTACGCCGGAGACCCTTTCGGGTCCCCGGGGCCTTCTTTTCGGCCTTCTTCTCTGGCACCTTGTACGGTGCCGGGACCAACATCTTCGTCAGGAGAGCATCAGCAGGGCTTCTGGCAGCGGAGCCGGACAGTAAACCTGCTCCGCTGTCTCCACATAATCCTGAGGCAAACATGCATAACTACTTCAGTCTCTCCCATGAATATATTGGGAAGAACTGGGTCGGGTGTAGTCCGAGAACTCACCTGACTAGGAGCTCGCGTGGCGTGAAGCCCGCGGTCCTCGGATGTGGGAGGAGGTACTTCAGAGGCCTTGAACAGCACCTTCCATGCGCCCTTGTGCGTCATGTCGTAGAGCTTCCAGAGCGTCTGGTGTTCGGCTGGGATGAACTCCCACAGATGATCCGGACAGCTTTATGTTCTTCTCCTTCATGCTTTTGATGCATGTCTGGAGTCCAGTCAGCTCCGTAGAATCGCCCCAAGACAGGCCCTTCTTTCCCAGGAGGTGAGCCGCATGGGGGCTCCGGATCGGGACTCGGGGGTCATTGCCCAGTGGCGCCACGCGGCTCGGTGATATAGAACCACCCCGATTGCCATCCTTTTATGGTCTCCGTGAAGGAACCGTCCAGCCAGGTGACGTTAGGCATTTTGCCCACCATGGCCCCTCCGCACTCTGCTTGCTAGCCGCTTACAATCTTCGGCTTCACGCAGAAGGTTTGCAGCCATAGGCCGAAATGAGCCCGGATGCGGAGAAAGGCCTCGCATACGACGATGAACGCCGAGATTTTGAGGACGAAGTTCGTGGCTAGATCATGGAAATCTAGCCCGTAGTAGAACATGAGCCTGCGGATGAAGGGATGGAGTGGAAATCCCAGTCCAGGGACGAAGTGGGCGACGAATACGACCCTCACGTGGGGTCCTGGGGTCAGAATGACCTGCCCGGCGTCCGGTAGCCGGTGCGCTATGTCCGCGGCCAAGTATCCGGCCGCCCGAAGATTTGCGATGTGCTTCTCCTTGACGGTGGAAGCCACCCACTTGCCTCCTGCTCCGGACATGTTTAGCTGTGCGGAGAAGACTTGGGCTTGGGCACCGGGGCTCGAGGGGGCAAGAGTGGGCAAAGGAGGAAGAAGGCGTGGGCGAAAATGGGGAAATACTATCCCTTTATAGAGGCGCCGAAAGCGATGCGCCTCCTCACTTGCCCGTTGGGAATCGCTTGCTTCCCAAGCGCCATGCTTGATGGCGTGGTGGGATTACCCATACCCGTATTGATGAGAATCCCGTGATAAGGGGACATGATCTCTGCTTTGACAAGACGTGTCAAAGAAACCGCCTCGCAATATGCGCTATAGCTGGTTGTGGGAAAACGGTTTGAATAATGATCCGACCATAATAACATGTCACGTCATCAGAAAAAGTTGTCAGCAAATTGCGTTTGTGAAATATCATTCTCTCTACAGCAGTGTGTAAAGATCATTTTGTGGATCCAGACACGATTCAAGTGTTCAATAATTACTTCGGAGTATTCAGAGAAGGAACCCGCCTTGCAATGCCGAAGACAATACTGCACGCCGGACTCATCGTCATTGAAGCCTGGTTCAGGGGCTACTGAGGGAGTCCTGGATTAGGGGGTATCCGGACAGCCGGACTATGTACAATGTCCGGAGTATTGAAGCATGAAGATACAAGACTCAAGACTTCGGCCCGTGTCCGAATGGGACTCTCCTTTGCGTGGAAGGCAAGCTTGGCGATCCGGATATTGTGTTTCCTTTCTTGAAACCGACTCCATGTAAACCCTAGCCCTCTCCGGTGTCTATATAAACCGGAGAGGTTGGTCCTTAGAAGGCCGATCACAATTACAATCATACCATCATAGGCTAGCTTCTAGGGTTTAGCCTCTACGATCTCGTGTTAGATCTACTCTTGTACTACCCATATCATCAATTTTAATCAAGCAGGAAGTAGGGTTTTACCTCCATCGAGAGGGCCCGAACCTGGGTAAACATCTGTGTCCCTTGCTTCCTGTTACCATCAGCCTTGACGCACAGATCGGGACCCCCTACCCGAGATCCGCTGGTTTTGACACCGACAGGCAGCGCGTTGGATCTTCCCAGGGGCACGCTCTGTGTACTCTACGTCGAGACCAATGACCCTCGTCTCTACCTTTTCGAGGGAGTTGGATACATTGTTGATCCACTGCAGAACAACCCTTGGGTGGATGGTGACGGTGGCAACTATGCTCACCGGTCCTTCGACGAGGACATGTTGGACGCTAAAAACCTGCATCTCGATCTCCTTCGCCATTTGGAACCGCTGGAACGGAGGGCTATGGTTTGGAGAATTAGGATTAGATGGCTAGTCTAACTGAAGTAGTAGATGATTATTTAAAGAGGTTAAAACAATGTGAACATAGTGGGGTTTGGATGCAAATGAATACGAAGGGGAGGTGAAGAAGCCGAGGAAAATCGGTTCCCGATGGAGAAGTAAACGGGGGAAGTGGCGTGCAGGCAGTTGATTAGACGGCTAGGTAGACTAAACGAAAAGGCTATGCGGGTAGACTGATGAGTCGTACCTGTTCGTGTATGTGCCCATCCTTCCTGATAGGTGGGACCTATGGAAACAGATAAAAAATGTGTCGTAACTGGTTTAGATGGATATTGGCGCGTGAGTGGGAGACACAACATTCTCTGGTTAAGGAATACTCCCTCCGTTTAGGTGAGTATAATCACCTTATAAAAATCAGGTTTTCCCAAAACCTTTAGGCGTGGAGCATTAACTTCCTGCTCAATCCCCTCCCAGCCTCGTTAGCCAGCATTCTCTTCCTTTGCTGCCGTATTCTACCTTTCCATTTTTTCCCTTCTCAAGTGTGGAATGATCTGTATGCCGTCCTTGATGCACCAGAACGACCACTGCATGCATCGCGACAGGGCGTTGATTGGGCATGCACGAGAATTTGGTTCTGCTCGCAATATGGATGATACCTGAACGATGAAGTGAATAGGCATGCTAGCACGGGAGACCTATTTCCGCTATACAATACCGGAGTACTCATGTTCCTACTAAGACTAGTAGTAGTACAACTGTGGTACACTTGATGGTCAAAATACTATTCATCTGGTCCTCACAGTGAAGTGACAACACCCTGCGCCTGACACTAGTCCACGCGGCGTGTTCGGGTTATCAAAGTCAGCCTCACCCTATGCACAGTGCAGTCTATCACCGCCGCTGTACAACACATTGGCGCCTTGCCTCGTCTCCCTCTCCCCTCCCATAGCACCACTCCATCTCCATCTCCTTCTCCATCTCCGTCTCCATCTCACTGTGCCCCCGTGTACCGTCTCCTCACTCGCCTCCCCCAGTACCACTATTCCCTCGCTAGCCACTCCAACACCGACAGCCTTCTCCCCCATAAATCAAGCCCCCAAAAACCTCCACCTTCCAAACTCCACCATGGCCGAACGCGAACCGCGTAGCATCCATATGAGCCGCGATTGGAGTAATCTCCCCAGTGACATCCTCGGCCTCTGTTTTTCATGTATGGATATGTTGAGCGCCCTGCGGCTGGCTGCATGCTCGAGAGACATGCACACGGTCATCATCAAAGCGAGGCCTAAGCTTTTCAAGACACCCTGCTTGCTGCTATCCGGTCTTTCGAGATTGGCTCACCATGATACGGAGGCGTACATGATGCCCCTCGACTTCAATCCGATCTCCATTAGCCGAAACTTCTTTGCAGGTATGTAGTGGGTCGCCGTACATCATTTCCCTCGACTTCGATCCGATCACCATCGCCCGAAACTTCTTGCCAGTTATGTACTGGGTCGGCATGAACTCCCACTGGATGGCTGCCTTCAGAGAACACGGTAAAAAGTTAGTGCTTGTGAACTTCCAAACCTCCCATGAGATTATCCTTCCTCCGTTGGATTATATAGAGTATTACCATCTCGGTCCAACTCATCTAGATTACCACGTCAGTTGGACGAACCTTGTTTTGCAGAAGATTGTAATCTGCCAAGTGCCCACACGACATGCGAATTATGCAGACTTCAAGCTAATTTCCTTGTTCGACCGCGGACTCGCCTATCTTTATGCCGGTGCCTTCTTTAGCTGGAGACAAATCAGCTCGCAGTGGATCATCGTCAAAGCTGATACACACTTCTGTGATGCTATTGAACACAATGGCATATCTACGCGATCGACAAAGCAGATGGCACCACGTATTGCTGGGACGACGCGTGTAAGTTGTTTCCATCTCATGTTAATGATGACGCCATGACACTGTTTGAACTTTTTGTGATTATTGGCATATCCCTGTTTGAGCAGAATTTGAGTAGAACTATGGCAATGTATTAGAGACGCCGTAAATCAGCTATATTTGGAATGAGTTAATTCATGCGATTGTGACCATGTCATTACAGCCAATTTGTACCCTGAATAATCAAACGGTTAGGAATATATGGATATTATCCTTATTTTACAGTAATCTATATACTACTACTAAATATGAGTGTGTATCAATGGCCGTGTTAGTTTCCTCATTTTCATGATGTAGAAACATGCACCACACTGTTGGTTTCATCTAACCATACATTAGGGAAGTAAATGTGCTTATGGAGAACTCTATATTTGGAAGTAGTGAAATCCTGCAATGCTTACCATGTGTACATACCTATATTCGCCCTTCGGCAATCAATGGCTGGAATAATATCCTCACAAATATTTTGCCCATAGAACAGGAGTATATAACAATGCATGGTCTGTTAGTTACCTTGAAGAATTTGTTTGTGAGGACAGAACATGATTACATAACATGCATGACATGGTAGTTTCCTGTGAAGAATCGATTGCGAGATAACATGAGTATAACCATGCATGGCACTTCTATATTTTCGAACCCAGTATACATTTCCCTGTATTTTCCTCCCAGTTCCAACAGGGACATTTCAATGTTGTTTCTTGCATTATCCTACTCATACTCTAAACAATGCTGATCTTACATTAACAATGCCTGTCCTTTTTTATATGATGCATTGTCCCTACAGTTACTGCCCTTTGTAATCACACCACCTTTGCTAAAAACAGGGAAGCACAACTGATTCCTCGCTCAATCAGACGACGGCAAAAGACTGATGATCATTCGGGCACAAGAGCCGGAAAAGTTATATTGCAAAAACCCCACTGTATACAAGCACCGTGTAATACGTGAGTATCCGGACAGTGGCTGTTACGTCTATGAGCAGGATACCAGCTTGTTGGGGCCTTTAGGATTTTTTAGTTGGAGGCGGGTAAACAGCCTTAGTTCACACTCTCTGTTTCTCGGACTCAATTATCCGATTAACCAGGAGATCACCGTTGGCAAGGAACTTGATGGCAGAGAGGCTCTGTTTGCTATGGAAAATTGTGTCTAGACGGCGAGCCCTAGGAGTTCGGGAGCAAACTCCCCTTATTGTCAATGATACAGCCTGTAGACAAAAGAAGGTGAGAATGACAAAGGCATCCGGATTAACTTTGATCCTTGGATTTCTCAATTGCGACAGGCGGTGATGTGGTTCAAGCCTTCAGGTTGATAGGTAATTGGGCTGTTGCATCGAAAGAGTGGAGTACTGGTGTCTCCGGACCACTGGTCGCTGAAGCGGGGCTGCAAATTATGATGGTGTTGGATCATCTCTTCGAATGACTTTGTTGTCTTTGCTGTTGGTTCTAGATTGCTAGTTCTTTCTTTTGTTATGCATATTCCTTGTCATTTGGTCATCCTCGTCTATGTCACTCTTACTATGTAATAGTTGCTTCTGTTTAGAATGTCATTCTCGTCTGGATCATGAGAGTCTGAGCGCTGCAGATGGGTTCATCTTGGTGGTGTAGCAAGACTTCTTATGAACTATCATGTCTTGCTGTTTATGCCAGTAGTAGTCACTAGTCAGTGTTTGAATGTTGTATATATCATTGTTTCGAACTGTTTATTGTCTCGAACTATTGGTGGGCTAAATGAGGGCATCACCATTCTCCCGTGTTCAGAGTATATGTCCTTTTTCAAGTTATATAATTTGAGCTCAGTGTCTTTTCGATGATGTACACTTGTTTGGGCCAGTGAGGTGTTGTTGAATATGGGCCGAGTAGTAACGCAATGCCAAACAGGTCAATTATGACTCTCAGGCCTGAAAAAAGGTCGGGCTCTCCAAAAAAGAAAGCATAAGTACTCTTAGGCCGACATGTGGGCGCCACCGGTGTTTTCGTGCACTTGTGCGCCAAGAGCATATTGGCGCGTGCTCGAAATTCATGCTACCTTTTAATCCCCAGTCTCCCGCCCCTCCCCCACCTCTGGAATCTCGATTCCTACTCTAGTTCCCCCAAATCCCCCTCCTGTACTACCAGTACTCAAGCGCACTATCATGTCGCGGGTCAACGCGGATCTCTGAGATGGAGATCCTGAGGTCCGTCCTGCCTTCGGTCGCTGCGGGCTGTCGCTCAACAGTGGCATGGCGGCGCTTGACGACAAGTTTGCCGGCAAAGTGCTGATGGTAACCATCAACAGCGATCGGCCTCCCGTCTCGCCGGACGACCTTATCAAAGCTCTTGGCATTGTGCACGACATCCAAATAAGTGACTTGCTCATCGAAGTCTGTCTGCCACCGGCTGATTTCTTCGTTAGGTTCCGGAAAACTTTCAACTGCAGTCGTGTGTTCGAGTCTTCCCGGTGTTTGTTCCGCGATGGCGTGCTGGTGAGCTTTGATCGGTGGCACCCAGGATTGGGCTCGGTGCCCTCTAAGCTTGAGTTTTTAACAAAGCTTACCTTCCACGGCATGCCTCGATGTGCTTGGAACAGCGAGTCCATGAACGAGCTTATCAACGACCTTGAAGGTGAGCTCGTAAGTATGTTTGTTCCTCCAGACAGGTGGGCTCTGACAGTTATGGCATGGATGAAGAAGTCGTCCACCATACCGAAGGTGATTGGTGTTGAAATACCGGTGCAGGAACCGGGGTTGTACTATTCGTCGCCACCAAGGCCGCCGCGGACCACGTTAGGGATGTACCTGTATCAAGTGTTCGTGCATGTCGAAGAAGTGGTCAATCCATCAATCGAACTCCTGCCGCCGCTGCTGGTGCCAGGGTCCGTCGACGACGTCCATTATAGGAGTCAACATCAGACTTTCCCCGTGTTGCTTGGAACAATGGATGGCACAGGTCCTTCTCCATCGCGCGGCGGAGGCCACTACTTCTTTGGGAGAAGAGGCAGGGCTGGCTGCCTGGATGTGCTCTAATTTGAGTTAACAACTGACTTTTGTCAGATACTAGTTAAATCCGAGCTATGGGTGTGAAGCACTGATATGCCAGTACATTTGATTGTAACATGTTCTAATTTTGTACCTGAACTTTTTTTTAGAAAGGGTTATACAACAACTTAATGTGCTAGCAAAACTTATTGTGTTGTCTGTCTGTTTTCTTTGCACAACATTCAAGATATTTCCCCGTCATTGATAAAGACTATTAGTCGCTATGTACGTCTTCGTTGGTTTCAACATAGACCTATCCATAGTGATCCACTGCTTCCATCCTGATTGTGCCGCGTGCGTGAAACTTTTGTATGCGAGTTCAGTTTGCTATGATGTTCTATACGATTGTGTCAACTATATAAGTTTTTACTGAGCATCAGCAATGCATATGGCTGAAAGATGTATTTACGAGCATTGACCGATGGGTCTCTCTCTATCTCTCTCTCTCACACACACACACACGCACACACACGCACACACACACGCACACACGCACAAGTGGGACCCGTTGAATTATTTATTTGCTCGTGATAGCTTTTAATTAGGTTCCACTGTAATCTAACTTTTTTCTTAAGTTATTAATTGAGCTCAGTGACTTCCAAAAGTTGGACAGAAGCCTTGTTTGGGCCTTTCTGGCGTTGCTGAATGTGGGCTGAGTAGCCATGTTAGGTTGTACTGTACTACACAGGTGTTTTTTTCAACATTAGCAATGCAAATGGGCCGACAGTTGTACACAATATCAGTGTCAACTTGTTATTCTCCGCCCCGCTGGGCTGCAAACTTTCCTAGGAGGTATGCATTAGGCTTAACAAGAAAATGGACTTTAAGAAATAATAAATGGGATGTAATTATAATAACTGGGCAGTAACTATGCACCAAACGTGTAATTAGTTTGAAAAATATATTAGTTTTGGAATTTGAAAATTTTAATTTCATTACTTGTTGCGCGCGCAATATTTCGTTGGATTTTAACGTAATACAACTTTATTTTGAAATTATATTTAACCTCACTAGAAATTTCGGATAAAAATATTTCGGATCCCATCAATATGTGGGAATTTTTTTTGAATTCTGTTTTGAGTGGTTGTTTGAAATTATTAATCGTTGTCCTAGCTAGAAGTTGGGCTGTACTTTTAACAAACTGTAAATGGGTTATAGAAAATTCCATTAGAATTAAAAAATGGGTTGTACATTCTTACAAATCGCAAATGGGCTATATGTTCTCTGCCAAATCCGAGCTGTGGGCCTACTAAGTTGACGCGTACCAAGGGCTTTGTCAACTTAGTCAATATAAACGATTCTAGCTGCAGTGATCGTATGATGTCCATCCAATGGCCGTAGTGCTTCTTCAACCTCTGGTCTTCTTGCTCCAGCCGCCCAAAGCAGCGCCGGTCGTGCCGCGTGCTCCTGCCTCCCGTGGCCGACTGTGATGCACCGGAGGCCTCACCGCCCCGTACTACTCCCACCGCTGGCTAGGCCATCCCTCTACTCACCCATACTCCCTATTATTCTGCGGCGACGGCAGCCTCACATCGCAGCCGAACCAGTGAACCCTCGTACTCCTCTCTGCGCGGCCTTCCACTGATGCGTCTTCCCCGGCTCCGCGCCGTCCCCTTCCTAGGCCTCGTCGTCGTCCACCGCCCTGGTGCTCTCGGCGCGGCGTGGTCAATGTGGTCAATGACCAACTTCCATCGGAAGAGTACTGTACGTGGAGAGGCTGACAGCTGGGTGCAGGCAGCCGAAAGGAAGTTCCTCCTTATTATGCGCAAAATAATTATTCCTCCACCTGACAGCAGGGACCCACCGTACGGGCCACCTTATTTCGCGAAAAAAACGTTTCCCCCCTGACTACAGGGACCCACCGGACGGGCCACCGTATTTAGCGAAAAAATGTTCCCCCCGCTGTCAGCTCGGACCCACCGGAAGTGCCTCCTTATTACGCACAAAAAAATGAATACTCCCCCTGCTAGCTGGGACCCACCTTGGTGGGAGGCTGACTTGTGGGCCTACTAAGTTGACGGGGACGGAGGGCTTTGTCAACTTAGTCAATATGAACGATTCTAGCTCCAGTGACCGTACAATGTCCATCCAACGGCCGTAGTGCTTCTTCAACCTTTGGTCTTCTTGCTCCAACTGCCCAAAGCAGCGTCGGTCGTGCCGCATGCTCCTACCGCTGTCAAGACCCCGATCCAATGCCACACCAATCTAGCATGTAACACCTCATATCACTTTGCGGCCTCATGCACGGTATTCCCACGGGTGTCGCCTTACCAGGCCCGGGACCGTTTGCGCCTTTTGGCTCACGTATATGAAAGTGTCGCTAGCATCCATATGACAAAGAACCCGGGCTGACATGACTAGTCATGAACCCAAAGTGGCGCTAACTTACAGGGACAGGCATACATGACCAAACAACAAACATGTCGGTCATCAGCGAGTGAATCCGGGCTGTAGCAACTGGGCTAGCAGGACTCCGATAAACTGGGCTGTAGCATGCTAATAGGACTCCGGTAGACACCGCGTGACATTTCCCCGAAGGGACAGACACAGGAATGAAGAAGGACACATGCCGGCCAGCCTAAGTGTTCCGGAGCAGTAGCAAGCTACCAAGGCTCAGTGGAAGCACTAGGAGACATTTCCCGGTAAGAGAGGCTACCAAGGATAAACAACTAGATAGCCAGATCCCACACATACCAAGCATTTCAATAACATACACACAATATGCTCGATATGTGCAAATACAACATGGCATCACAACATGACTCTACGACTCAAGTATTTTATTCAATAGGCTCCGAGGAGCAAGATATTACAAACATGGGTCTCATGACCCAACATTCAGAGCATACAAGTCAAAGCACAAGCGGAAGCTTAACATGTCTGAGTACAGAAATCTACAAATGAAAAAGGCTGAGAAGCCTAACTATCTACCAGATCATGCCGAGGGCACAAGATCGTAGCTGAGGTAACAAGCTAAACATCGAAGTCCACGCGGAACTACTAATGAGACTGAAGTCTCTCTGCAAAAACATAAAATAGGCAAACGTGAGTACAAATGTACCCAGCAAGACTTACATCAGAGCTATCTACATATGCATCATTATCAACAAAGGGATGGTGGGGTTTAACTGCAGCAAGCCAGCTTTGACTCGGTGGCTATCCTGAGTTACGACTGCAACTAACTCTTCTGAGGTGGCGCACACGAGTCCACATATTCACCATATCAATACACCACTATGGATCCGCTCCCGTCTCCCTATGAGAACGCCATCCATAGCACTCACGCTTATCTTGCGTATTTTAGAGTATCCACTTTCACTTGTCTATGAACTGTACAGGTAACCCAGAAGTCCTTTACCGCGGACACGGCTATTCGAATAGATAATGTTAACCCTGCAGGGGTGTACTTCTTCACACACGCCCTCACCACTTACCGCCGTTTACACGACATGTACTCGGCAACCTTCAAGCGGAAGCCCAGCGAGGGTGTCGGCCACGACCTAACTAACCACACAAGTCTCTCGTCCAGGTTTATCGCCTATTCGGGTTCCATCCGCAAGGAGATCCAGCCGGGGTGTCGCTCACGGCCCCAAACGATGTGTGCAGGGTTCCCAAGCCCACCTCGACAGGTGGATCTACGCTTGGTAGACCGTGCCATGGTGCCTAGTCTGTCCCAAGCCCACCTGTACCGGGTGCCACTTGGTATACTACTAACACTACCTACAAACACCAGAAACTAGTTGCAACTCCTGGACAGAGATCAAGTTGATTAATAAGTCGAGAGAGCTTGGAGCGCCCGGAGCCCAATGTGTGGTAGTAATTGTTCATGGATCACAAACACAGAACTCAGTTCCTGAGGACGGCTGCAATGAGACAACCCACCATGTACTCCTACATGGCCTCTCACCGCTACCTTTACCAAATTGTGTTCACACACTTAGTTCACACACAGTAGGACATGTTTACACACCTCCAATTCATCCCCGATGAATCAGACCTAACTCAACTCTAAGCAGTAGCAGGCATAACAAACAAACATGAATGAGTAGGCACATCCGGGCTCAAACAACTCCTACTCATGCTAGTGGGTTTCATCTATTTACTGTGGCAATGACAGGTCATGCAGAGGATAAGGGGTTCAACTACCGCAGCATGTAACAGTTGAATCATTGTTGTCCTAATGCAGTAAAAGAGAGCAGGAGTGAGAGAGTGGGATTGTCTCAGAATGAACAAGGGGGTTTTGCTTGCCTGGCACTTCTGAAGATAATATAGTTCTTCATCGGTGTCATCGAACTCATCGTCGGAACCACGTCTACTGAGGGGAACAAACACCGGCAACAGAGAAAGAACACAATCAATGCAATGCAACAATATGATGCATGAGTGTGCCATGGCAATATGCTGTGATTTGAGCTAATGCAACTAGCAGCAGGTTAAATGGAGTTGGTTTGAATCTTAGATTCAAATTCAAACTCCATATATGACATTTCAAATGCCGTTAATTCAAATTGTTGTGTACAGCAGCTTTAAGTTGTTCAAACATGCATGATAATGCCATAAACAGATTCTTAGGATTTTTCTGATCATTTTTCATATTAATTTATCTCATTTGGAGTTACGGTTGAATTTATATGAATTTTAGAAGTTTAAGCCTTTTTCTGGATTTTCTGAATAAATAGAATTAAACTAATTCCAGAAAAGGAATTCCTACGTTAGCCTGACGTCAGCATGAGGTAAGCGAGTCAACGAGGCAGCCCAGGTCAAACTGACCAGTGGGTCCCGTGTGTCAGTGGCTAACTAAACTAACCTAGTTTAATTAGCACTAACCTAGATTAAACTAATAAAGTTTTAAACCTAAACTAGATTAATTAGCCGAGCGGGGCCCACAAGTCAGTGAGAGAGGGGGGGGGAAGTCAAACCGGGCAGTGGGATCAACCCACGCCGGTCAACGGGTCAACTGTCGCCGGCGTTTTGCCGCCGGCGAGTCCAGACGCGGCGGTGCGCTGCAGGATTCGCCTATAGGGTGCCGTTTGGCGCGCGAAGCACAGCTACGGGATGCGGACGCTCGTCCGCATCCAACCGTGGTCGTGGCGCAGCCGGGGAGTGGCCGGAGTGGCACCGGCGACGAGCTCGGCGGCGGCCGAAGCTCGGTCGAGCTCGGGCTCGGTGTCAGGGAGCACGACAGGAGGAGCTGGTGCATGCGTTCGGCTCCTGGGAGCACGGTGAGAACGGCGACACGCTCAGAAGCGGGCGGAGGCAGCTCTGGCCGCGGCAGCGACATGGCACGGCGGCGGCGAGATTCGGGCATGGCGGTGAAACTAGCTGGGGGCGCAAAAAGAAGAGAGAGGAGAGGGGGGAGACGCAGTAGCTCACAGGGAGGACGGGGAGAGGGTCAGCGTGCTCGAGGAAGGGTTGACGGCGGCGGAATCCCGGCTGCGATCTCCCGTGGCCGAGGAAGAAGATGAGGTCGAGGACGACGCGTCGGCGCTCTTCCGGTCGCCTGAGTCGACGGAGAGGGCTACGGAGATGATTCGGAGCTCCTGTACTGCTCAAGGGGAGGAGGGAGAGGCGGTGGCCGCGGCTATGGCGGCAGCAAGCTCGCGGGCATCTCGGCCATGGTGGAGAGGGCGAGAGGGAGACGAGGGGGAGAGTGCGGGCGGTCAGAGCGATCTAGACGGCTCTCACGGGTCCGTTCGTGGCGCCACGCAAGCTAGCAGGCAGGAGGTGGCATGGGCGCGTGTGTGCGCACGGCGAGCACACGCTCGGCGTCCTTCTGGCGCGGTGGAGACGATGACTGGCAGCGCCAGTCAGCTGGGCCAGAGTAGATGGGCCGCCAGGTAAGTGCCCTAGGTAGGTTCTCTCTCTCCCTGGTTTTTCTATTTATTAATGTTTTCTATTTTCTGCAATTGGTTTTGATTTGATTTAAAATATCAAATCATTTTTTTAACTTTCTGTAAATTGTATGTGAGCTCAGGAACTAGTCCAAGGTCACAGGCAACTTACAAAAATATTTGAACTTTATTTGTTATATAATAGAAATAAATTCAACTCAAATATGTCATTGGTTTAAGTCAAAGGCCCAAAATAAATATTTCTGTGATTCCAAAAATATTGGTTTGAATTTTACCTCTTACCAATATTTTCACAGAGTAACACGAACATTTTTTTGGACTCATTTGATGAGATTTAAATGTTGGTTATTTTTAGAGGTCTTCTGAGGCTTTTGCAAATTCCTCAATTCAAATTTCATTTGAATTTAAACATGATGCTCACACGAAGGTCTAGCCTAGTGCATACCAGAACTAGGTATGTGACAACCGCCACGGGCCGGCTGTGATGCCGCGGAGGCCTCACCGCCCCCTACTACTCTCACCGCTGGCCAGGCCATCCCTCTACTCACCCACACCGCAGCCGAACGAGTGAACCCTCATACTCCTTTCTGCGTGGGCATCCACTGCCGCATCTTCCCCGGCTCCGTGTCGTCCCCTTCCTAGCCTCGCCATCGTCCACCGCCCTGGTGCTCTCGGCGCGGCGTGGTCAACATGGTCAAGGAACGACTTCCATCGGACATGGACTGTACGTGGAGAGGCTGATAGCTGGGTCCACGGCCACAGCAAGGAAGTGCCTCCTTATTACGCGGAAAATAATGATACCTCCACCTGATAGCAGGGACCCAACGGACGGGCCACTGTATTTCATGAAAAAATGTTTTCCCCTTGACTACTGGGACCCACCAGCTACATCATCGCACGCAAGGAAGTGCGTCAAAAAAACGATTCGCCCCCCTGACTGCTGGGACCCACCAGCTACATCTTCGCACGCAAGGAAGTGCGTCCGAGAAAAAACGATTCGCCCCCCAGACTGCTGGGACCACCAGCTACACCTTCGCACACAAGGAAGTGCGTCCGGGCAAAAAAAATGATTCGCCCCCATGACTTCTGGGACCCAATAGCTACATCTTCGCACGCAAGGAAGTGCGTGACAATCGGGACCCACCTGGTCGAAGCGTACGTAACGTTGTCATTCTGGTCGCGAACGTGTACGTACATACTGGTGGATGTAGAGGCGCGCACGTGTCTTAGTAGAGGCTTGCACGTAGCATGTACACGTACGTACAGTGACCAGTGTGCAAGAAAGAAAATACGGCCACGTATGTGTACATACGGGCGGGTTCTCGAATGCCTACTCGCGCATACGTACGGCCAGGGCTCGTGTACATGGCTGGGTCGGAACGGAGAAACAACGTCGTCGTCGTGTTCATGGGGAGCCAACCAGCTGGGTCGGAACAAAATGCGTCGTCGTGTTCATCGGGAGGGCTTGGACGGAACAGGCAATGGAAACGAGGCCTGGCGTACTGCAGAATGGAGGAAACGGCCTTGTGTTCGACCAGCCATGTTTGAAACGGGATCCTCTTCATCGGGAGGGGCCTGGCGTTCCACAAAACGGAGGAAACGGACCTCCTACGGTCGAAACGGGGGTCCTGTTGGTCAGGAGGAGTGTGGCGTACCGCAAAATAGACGAAACGGACTTGTGTTGGAGCGCTACAATCGAAATGGGGGTCATGTTCATTGGGAGGGGTGTGGCGTTGATACGTCTCCAACGTATCTATAATTTTTGATTGCTCCATGCTACTTTATCTACTGTTTTGGACTATATTGGGCTTTATTTGCCACTTCTATATTATTTTTGGGACTAACCTATTAACCGGAGGCCCAGCCCAGAATTGCTGGGTTTTTTTTTTGCCTATTTCAGTGTTTCGAAGAAACGGAATATCAAACGGAGTCCAAACGGAATGAAACCTTCGGGAACGTGATTTTCTCACCGAACGTGATCTAGGAGACTTGGACCCTACTCCAAGACGTAACAGAGGCAGTCACAAGGGTGGGGGGCGCGCCCCCTTGCCTCGTGCCCCCCCCCCTCGTTGCTCCACCGACGTACTCCTTCCTCCTATATATACCTACGTATCCCCAAACGATCAGAACAGCAGCCAAAACCTAATTCCACTGCCGCAACCTTCTGTATCCACGAGATCCCATCTTGGGGCATGTTCCAGAGCTCCGCCGGAGGGGGCATCCACCATGGAGGGCTTCTACATCAACACCATAGCCCCTCCGATGAAGTGTGAGTAGTTTACTTCAGACCTTCGGGTCCATAGCTAGTAGCTAGATGGCTTCTTCTCTCTTCTTGGATATCAATACAATGTTCTCCCCCTCTCTCGTGGAGATCTATTCGATGTAATCTTCTTTTTGCGGTGTGTTTGTTGAGACCGATGAATTGTGGGTTAATGATCCAGTTTATCTATGAACAATATTTGAATCTTCTCTGAATTCTTTTATGTATGATTGAGTTATCTTTGCAAGTCTCTTCGAATTATCCTTTTGGTTTGGCCAACTGGATTGGTAGTTCTTGCAATGGGAGAAGTGCTTAGCTTTGGGTTCAATCTTGCGGTGTCCTTTCCCAGTGATAGAAGGGGCAGCCAGGCACGTATTGTATTGTCGCCATCGAGGATAACAAGATGGGGTTTTTATCATATTGCATGAATTTATCCCTCTACATCATGTCATCTTGCTTAAGGCGTTACTCTGTTTTTAACTTAATACTATAGATGCATTCTGGATAGCGGTCGATGAGTGGAGTAATAGTAGTAGATGCAGAATCGTTTCGACCTACTTATCTCGGACGTGATGCCTATATATATGATCATACCTAGATATACTCATAACTATGCTCAATTCTGTCAATTGCTCAACAGTAATTTGTTCACCCACCATAGAATATCTATGCTCTTGAGAGAAGCCACTAGTGAAACCTACGGCCCCCGGGTCTATTCTCATCATATCAATATTCATTTACTTTACTTCTTGCTTTGTTTTTACTTTGTCTTTTACTTTTCACTTTGCATCTATATACCAAAAATACCAAAAATATTATTTATCATCTCTATCAGATCTCACTCTCGTAAGTGACCGTGAAGGGAAATACAACCCCTAACCGCGTTGGTTGCGAGTAGCTATCGTTTTGTGTAGGTACGAGGGACTTGTGCGTGGTCTCCTACTGGATTGATACCTTGGTTCTCAAAAACTGAGGGAAATACTTACGCTACTTTGCTGCATCATCCTCTCCTCTTCGGGGAAATATAACGCAGTGCTCAAGAGGTTGCAAGAAGTATTTCTGGCGCCGTTGCCGGGGAGGCTCACGCAAGCAAGTCAACAATACCAGGTACCCATCACAATCCCTATCTCTCGCATTACATTATTTGCCATTTGCCTCTCGTTTTCCTCTCCCAACTTCACCGTTGCCGTTTTATTCGCCCTCTCTTTCCCAATCTCCTCCTCTCTTTCCCGTTTGCCTTTTCCCGTTGCCTTTTTGTTTGCTCGTGTGCTAGTTTGCTTGCTGGTCGTCATGGCTAATCTCATATCCACTCCTATGTCTCCCGAGTTTGAAGTTCTTCACTTCAAGCAAAGGCAAGGAGAAAACTTAAAAGATGCTTGGTATAGGATGATGGAATCTTATTGTAAGTGCACCCTAGAGGTGAACTATAGAATTCTTCTTCTTAATTTTTATGTTGGGTTAAATATGACGTATAGACAACTCTTGGATTGCATGGCCAATGGAAATTTCATTGAGATTGATCCCAGTATTGCGCATGAAATTATAGAGGGAATAGTGGGAACACTACCCCAAAAGGGATAATCTCATCCTACCTAGGAAGAAACCCAAGTGTTTGAGAACATTTGCGAAGTAACAATTTTTTTACAAAAGTCTCTTGAGCCTCTTAAAAGTGTTAGCGGAAATCTTCACTGTATGAATATGTTGATTACTCTTTGTAATAAGCGGTTGGATTCTTTAGATTGAAAAATTTCCGAGTATGAAGGGAAGCGGGAAGAACCCCCCGGATTCGAGCATGACTCCGCTAAAAAACTGAAAATTAAAGATGGCAATACCTAGATCTATCCTTGCTTTTATGCCTAGCTAGGGGAGTTAAACGATAGCGCTTGTTGGGAGGCAACCCAATTTTATTTTTGTTTTTTATTTTTGCTTCTGTTTAGGAATAAATAATCCATCTATCCTCTGTTTGGATGTGGTTTTATGTTTTAATTAGTGTTTGTGCCAAGTAGAACCTATAGGATAACCTACGATGATAGTTGATTTGATTCTGCTGAAAAACAGAAACTTTGCACGCACGAATATACTTTTGTTAAATCACAGGAAAGTGATTTTGCGTTAATTCTTTTTTCTGCTTGTCAATAAATAAATTTTCCAGGACTTCCTATTTTGGTAGAATTTTTAGAGTTCCAGAAGTTTGCGTTAGTTACAGATTACTACAGACTGTTCTGTTTTTGACAGATTCTGTTTTGCGTGTGTTGTTTGCTTATTTTGATGAATCTATGGCTAGAAAAATAGTTTATAATCCATAGAGAAGTTGGAATACAGTAGGTTTAACACCAATATAAATAAATAATGAGTTCATTACAGTACCTTGAAGTAGTCTTTTGTTTTCTTTCTCTAACGGAGCTCACGAGATTTCTATTGAGTTTTGTGTTGTGAAGTTTTCAAGTTTTGGGTGAATTCTTTTGATGGATTATGGAACAAGGAGTGGCAAGAGCCTAAGCTTGGGGATTCCCATGGCACCCCCAAGATAATCCAAGGACACCAAAAAGTCAAAGCTTGGGGATGCCCCGGAAGGCATCCCTCTTTCGTCCACTTCCATCGGTAATTTACTTGGAGCTATATTTTTATTCACCACATGATATGTGTTTTGCTTGGAGCGTCTTGTATTATTTGTGTCTTTGCTTGTTAGTTTACCACAATGTCCCTGCTGTACACACCTTTTGAGAGAGCCATACATGAATTGGAATTTGTTAGAATACTCTATGTGCTTCACTTATATCTTTTGAGCTTGATAGTTTTGCTCATAGTGCTTCACTTATATCTTTTGAGCGTGATAATTTTTGCTCTAGTGCTTCACTTAGATCTTTTAGAGCATGATGGTGGATTTGTTTTAAAGAAACTTTTGATCTCTCATGCTTCACTTAGATTATTTTGAGAGTCGTTAATAGCATGGTAATTTGCTTAATGTTAATATACTTGGTATTCAAGATATGTGAAACTTTCGTTTGAGTGAATTGAATACTAAGATAAGTTTGATGCTTGATAATTGTTTTGAGACATGGAGGTGATAATATCAAAGCCGTGCTAGTTGAGTTATTATGAATTTGAGAAATGCTTGTGTTGAAGTTTGCAAGTCCCGTAGCATGCTGGTATGGTTAAAGTTGTGTAACAAATTTGAAATATGAAGTGTACCTGGCTTGTGCACCCTTATGAGTGGTGGTCGGGGACGAGCGATGGTCTTTTCCTACCAATCTATCCCCCTAGGAGCATGCGCGTAGTACTTGATTTTTGATGACTTCTAAATTTTTGCAATAAGTATATGAGTTCTTTTGACTAATGTTGAGTCCATGGATTATACGCACTCTCATCTTTCCGCCTTTGCTAGCCTCTTCAGTACCGTGCATTGCCCTTTCTCACCTTGGGAGTTGGTGCAAACTTCGCCGGTGCATCCAAACCCCGTGATACGATACGCTCTATCACACATAAACCTCCTTATATCTTCCTCAAAACAGTCACCATACCTACCTATCATGGCATTTCCATAGCCATTCCGAGATATATTGCCATACAACTTCCATCATCATCATCATGACATACATTACTATTGTCATATTGCCATTGCATGATCATGTAGTTGACATCGTATTTGTGGCAAAGCCACCATGCATTATTTTTCATACATGTCACTCTTGATTCATTGCACCATCCCGGTACACCGCCGGAGGCATTCATATAGAGCCATATCTTGTTCTAAGTTTTGAGTTGTAATCCTTATGTTGTAATCAATAGAAGTGTGATGATCATCATTATTAGAGCATTGCCCAAATAAACAAAAAGAGAGAAAGGCCAAAAGAAAAAAAGGCCCAAAAAAAGAAAATAAAAAGGGCAATGCTACTATCTCTTTTCCACACTTGTGCTTCAAAGTAGCACCTTGTTCTTCATGTAGTGAGTCTCATATATTGTGCTTCAAAGTAGCACCTTGTTCTTCATGTAGTGAGTCTCATAAGTTGTCTTTTTATACTGGTGGGAATTTTTCATTATAGAACTTGGCTTGTATATTCCTACAATGGGCTTCCTCAAATGCCCTAGGTCTTCGTGAGCAAGTAAGTTGGATGCACACCCACTAGTTTTCTTTTGTTGAGCATTCATAGCTCTAGTGCATCCGTTGCATGGCAATCCCTACTCCTCCTGTTGACATCAATTAATGGGCATCTCCATAGCCCGTTGATTATCCTCGTCAATGTGAGACTTTCTTCTTTTTTGTCTTCTCCACACAGTCCCCATCATCATATTCTATTCCACCCATAGTGCTATATCCATGGCTCACGCTCATGTATTGCGTGAAGATTGAAAAAGTTTGAGATTATTTAAGTATGAAACAATTGCTTGGCTTGTCATCGGGGGTATAGAAGTTGGGAACATCTTTGTGTGACGAAAATGAAGCATAGCCTAACTATATGATTTTGTAGGGATGAACTTTCTTTTGCCATGCTATTTTGAGAAGACATGATTGCTTTGATTAGTATGCTTGAAGTATTATTATTTTTGTGTCAATATGAACTTTTGTCTTGAATCTTTCGGATCTGAATATTCATGCCACAATTAAGAAGATTTACATTGAAGCTATGCCAAAGTATCACTCCGCATCAAAAATTCTTTTTTATCATTTACCTACTTGAGGACGAGCAGGAATTAAGCTGGGGGATGCCTGATACGTCTCCAACGTATCTATAATTTTTGATTGCTCCATGCTACTTTATCTACTGTTTTGGACTATATTGGGCTTTATTTTCCACTTTTATATTATTTTTGGGACTAACCTATTAACCAGAGGCCCAGCCCAGAATTGTTGTTTTTTGCCTATTTCAGTGTTTCGAAGAAACGGAATATCAGACGGAGTCCAAACGGAATGAAACCTTCGGAAACGTGATTTTCTCACCGAACGTGATCCAGGAGACTTGGACCCTACTCCAAGACGTAACAGAGGCGGTCACGAGGGTGGGGGGCGTGCCCCCCCTTAGGGCGCGCCCCCTGCCTTGTGGCCCCCCTGTTGCTCCATCGACGTACTCCTTCCTCCTATATATACCTACGTATCCCCAAACGATCAGAACATGAGCCAAAAACCTAATTCCACCGCCACAACCTTCTGTATCCACGAGATCCCATCTTGGGGCCTGTTTCGGAGCTCCGCCGGAGGGGGCATCCACGATGGAGGGCTTCTACATCAACACCATAGCCCCTCCGATGAAGTGTGAGTAGTTTACTTCAGACCTTCGGGTCCATAGCTAGTAGCTAGATGGCTTCTTCTCTCTTTTTGGATCTCAATACAATGTTCTCCCCCTCTCTCGTGGAGATCTATTCGATGTAATCTTCTTTTTGTGGTGTGTTTGTTGAGACCGATGAATTGTGGGTTTATGATCCAGTTTATCTATGAACAATATTTGAATCTTCTCTGAATTCTTTTATGTATGATTGAGTTATCTTTGCAAGTCTCTTCGAATTATCCTTTTGGTTTGGCCAACTAGATTGGTAGTTCTTGCAATGGGAGAAGTGCTTAGCTTTGGGTTCAATCTTGCGGTGTCCTTTCCCAGTGACAGAAGGGGCAACAAGGCACGTATTGTATTGTTGCCATCGAGGATAACAAGATGGGGTTTTTATCATATTGCATGAATTTATCCATCTACATCATGTCATCTTGCTTAAGGCGTTACTCTGTTTTTAACTTAATACTCTAGATGCATGTTGGATAGCGGTCGATGAGTGGAGTAATAGTAGTAGATGCAGAATCGTTTCGATCTACTTGTATCGGACGTGATGCCTATATACATGATCATACCTAGATATACTCATAACTTTGCTCAATTCTGTCAATTGCTCAACAGTAATTTGTTCACCCACCGTAGAATATCTATGCTCTTGAGAGAAGCCACTAGTGAAACCTATGGCCCCGGGTCTATTCTCATCATATCAATCTTCATTTACTTTACTACTTGCTTTGTTTTTACTTTGCCTTTTAATTTTCACTTTGCATCTATATACCAAAAATACCAAAAATATTATTTATCATCTCTATCAGATCTCACTCTCGTAAGTGACCGTGAATGGATTGACAACCCCTAATCGCGTTGGTTGCGAGGAACTATCGTTTTGTGTAGGTACGAGGGACTTGTGCGTGGTCTCCTACTGGATTGATACCTTGGTTCTCAAAAACTGAGGGAAATACTTACGCTACTTTGCTGCATCATCCTCTCCTCTTCAGGGAAATCCAACGCAGTGCTCAAGAGGTAGCAGGCGTACCGCAAAACGGGACTCCACGGGATACTGTTCATCTCCACCGTCGACCTCCTCCAGCCTCCACGGGCTACCATCGACCTCCTCCAGACTCCACGGGCTCCTGTTCATCTAGCCTCCACCGCGCGCTACTCCACCGGCTACTGTTCAACCACCCCTCCACGGGTACCCATCCACCATCTACTGTTCATCCAGCCCTCCACGGGGTCATCCTGTTATCCAGCCATCCACGGGGTCCTGTTCATCCATCCCCAACTGGCTCAATCGAGGCAACGCCACTGGGTCCTATTCATCCACCCCCACCGCTCACTATTCATCCAAACCCCCCACAATGCTCATTGTTCATCCAGAGAGGCAGCATCGATCGGCTTCAGTTAGCAGCAGTAGCGAAGGAATCGCTCGATTGAGTTCAGTTAACAGCCATCGATCGATCGCTCGGGTTCAGTAACGCGTAGCCTGCAGTGCAATCGCTCGGGTTCAGTTAGAGCCCAACGCCTCGCTCGGGTTCAGTTAGAGCCAATGCCTCGCACACACGCGTGTACGTGTACGAGAGAAACGCGCATCACTCGGCCCCCGACCACCCACCGCAACTGGGAACTCCCTGAAATTTTCCTCCCCTCGTTTCTACCACGGTTTTTTCCATCATGGACGGCCCAAAGAATGTCATGCAGCTGCGTCTCCGGCCCGCCCAGGAAGAAAAGCCCATTTTCTGTCATGATTTTTTGTCATAGAAGTAGGAGCCCACCACATCTATGATGATACCGGGTTTTGTCACAATTATCGTCATAGAAGTGTCATATGTATGGCAGGAAAAAAATTCGTTCGGCCCAAAATGTCACGGATGTGTCTTTTTTTTGTAGTGCAACTAGCATCAACTACAAGGAGTAATCAACACTAGTAGCAACCCTTAGGTACCAATCTGAGGTTTTGGTACAAAGATTGGATACAAGAGATGAACTAGGGTTTGAGAGGAGATGGTGCTGGTGAAGATGTTGATGGAGATTGACCCCCTCCCGACAAGAGGATCGTTGGTGATGACGATGGTGATGATTTCCCCCTCCCGGAGGGAAGTTTCCTTGGCAGAACAGCTCCGCCGGAGCCTTAGATTTCCGCCAAGGTTCCGCCTCGTGGCCGCGGAGTTTCTCCCGTAAGATTTCTTATGATTTTTCCAGGGTAAAAGACTTCATATAGCAGAAGATGGGCACCGGAGGGCCACCAGGGGACCCACGAGGCAGGGGGTGCGCCCTGTAAGGGTGGGCGCGCCCCCACCCTCGTGGCCAGGGTGTGGGCCCCCTCTGGTACTTCTTCCGCTCAATAATTATCATTAATTCCAAAATTGACTTTCTTGGAGTTTCAGGACTTTTGGAGCTGTGCAGAATAGGTCTCCAATATTTGCTCCTTTTCCAGCCCAGAATCCCAGCTGCTGGCATTCTCCCTCTTTATGTAAACCTTGTAAAATAAGAGAGAATAGCCATAAGTATTGTGACATAACATGTAATAACAGCCCATAATGCAATAAATATCAATATAGAAGCATGATGCAAAATGGACGTATCGGCCGACGCCATTACTGCCTTGAGCCGGGCGAAAGCATGGAGAGCAGAGCTAGACCCGGCAGAGCTGGCCACTGGCTGCCCGAGCTATAAGGAGGACGGGTCTCCCTTTACCATAGAGGACTTTGTTGTATGCGTGGGGGAGGTGCGTCCATTAGCCAGCAAACTGGCCGAAGAGACTAACCTTTCTCGATATCAGGCGGCTTATACGGAAGAAAACTCAAGAGTAAAAGCTCTGACTTATGAAGTTGTTGATCTAACCCCACCAGCACGTAAGCATACCTTTGCCCCTAAAGTTGACCCGTCTGAACTCATAGATGACGAAGCCGAATTCCAAGCTTTAACGGGCATCAACTGGAAAACATCTGATTTCCAGACAACAGATGGAGGCAAAGAACCAGCACAGGCTAACCCAGAATCGTCCACTCAGCATGAGCACAATTGATCTGAAGGGTGGCTCTCTAACCATGGCGCCATATTTTGTTGAAAAAACTTTGAACCACATGGGCCTGATGATAGCCTTGTAGTAGGCTAGTTAAAA
This sequence comes from Triticum dicoccoides, assembly GCF_002162155.2. NCBI lineage: Eukaryota > Viridiplantae > Streptophyta > Magnoliopsida > Poales > Poaceae > Triticum > Triticum dicoccoides. Next base: position 237,279,660 of record NC_041387.1, on the reverse strand, counting down.
ACAATGATCTTCCATGCCATCGTGCATATTTTGTCGTTTGGATATGTTAACCGACGTTCTGATGCTTAAAGACCCATAGGTTGTACTTCATCACCTTTATCCATCAAACGGGTTATAACAAGTATTGTTGTCTGACCTGCACACAAGTGAACAATATGTGCCCTGACAGCTTACACCCGGGTGGGTCATAATATTCAAAATAGTATATTCTGGCGACTTAAAGTCTATAACCAGGGCGGGTTATTAAGCCTCGCATTTTCACATAACAGGCAAACCATACCTGTGAACGTAGTTCATACTGCCGGCTTACACCACCATATGAGTGAGGATAATTTCAATTGCACAATCAAAGTGTACTAGCGACTTAAAGTCCAAAGCCAGGCTGGGTTAGCAGAACCTTTAAATATGCTCAAATATGCGGGCGACTTAACATCCAAAACCAGGGTGGGTTAGCAAAAACCCATAACTATGCTCAAACATGAGTCATAAACATCAAGGCTACATGGCCTGAATTTTTTTCAAATGATATATCAATACGGAACAAAGACATGAATTCAAAAAGCTGTTCAGAAAAGAACAAAACAAAAAAACAAGGCTTTCATAGGCTGCCAAGCCTCAAAATCAAGTGCTGTTCATGGGCTGCACAGCCACTGAATTAATCCTTCAATCAAACCTGTAAGTCGGGACTCACATGACTAACCGCCATTTTAACTTTAGACAAGTTCAGGGTCTTTGTAAGATTGACTATCATGAGTACGACGGGTCATTCCATGATTACCTGGGCAGAGTGGCATACTAACAAGGCAGGACAAACCGAAATTTTGGTGATTTACACCTGGCATACCAGCCAATCAAACAGGGTTAACAAAAGCTATGTTCATTGAACAGGGAGCCCCCAAGTGACATAAATTGAGCCTTCAAGGCAGGATACCTATGTTTGAACTGTGCATTGCAAGCTCTCTTTGGTAACCTTTAACTTGGGAAATAAGCCCCAAGAATTTGCAACAAGGCATATAAGTCGGATCAATAGGGTAGTCAAAGCTATGCTCAATGAGCGAGAAGCCCCCAAGTGATCTTATGAATTGACAATAAAGACTCAGATACTCATAAATGAAATGACAGAGGCCCTAAATTATCAGGGATGCCGGCTTTATTATACTGGATCATAATATATACATGAATGAAAAATATGTACAACACAGGAGCTAATGGCTCAGGTGTAATAAGGCCGAAGATGAGCAATGTTCCAAGGTCGGCAGGTCTCCTCCTCTGATGTGCGTGAGTCCTTGTGGTCTTGAACATCAATGAGGTAGTACGATCCGTTGTTCAAGTTTTTGCTGACCACAAAGGGTCCTTCCCAAGGTGGGGATAGTTTGTGCATATATGTCTGATCCTGGATGAGTCGCAGCACCAAGTCACCTTCTTGAAAGGTCCGGGTCTTAACCTGGCGGCTATGATGACGGGCAGATCTTGTTGGTATATTGCCGAACGAGCCGCTGCAAGGTCGCGCTCTTCATCCAACAAGTCAAGAGCATCTTGACGTGCCTTTTCATTATCAGCTTCAACATAAGCTGCCACACAGGGCGAGTCATGACGGATGTCACTAGGGAGAACCGCCTCTACTCCATAAACCATGAAGAAAGGCGTATAACCCATGGATCTATTGGGGATAGTATTGATGCTCCAAAGCATTGAGGGTAACTCCTCAACCCAACAACCCAATGTCCTCTGCGAAGGGACCATAAGCCGGGGTTTTATACCTCTCAAGATTTCTTGATTGCCCCTTTCAGCTTGACCATTAGACTAGGGGTGAGCCACTGATGAGACATCAAGACGAATATGCTGTTGTTGACAGAATTCTATCATAACACCCTTAGACAGGTTAGTGCCATTATCAGTTATGATTCTATGAGGATAACCAAAGCGGGAAATCACCTTTTTATTGAATTGAACCGCCGTTACCGCCTCACATTTGCTGACCGGCTCTGCCTCAACCCACTTTGTGAACTTGTCAACTGCCACCAAAAGTTGGGTCTTCTTGTCCTTGGATCTTTAAAAAGTTCCAACCATATCCAACCCCCAGAATGCAAACGGCCAAGTAATTGGAATCATTCTCAATTCTTGAGCCGGCACATGAGCTTGTTTGGAAAATTTCTGACAGCCATCACACTTGCTAACCAGATCCTCCGCATCAGCGTGAGCAGTCAACCAATAAAACCCGTGACGAAAGGCCTTAGCAACGAGAGACTTAGAGCTGGCATGATGGCTGCAATCTCCTTCATGGATCTCCCTTAGAATCTCACGGCCCTCCTAAGGAGATATACATCGCTGAAACACACCTGTACCACTGCATCGGTGTAACTCACCATTGACAATGGTCATTGACTTAGACCTCCAAGTTATTTGCCTAGCCAAAGTTTCATCATCAGGTAGTGTCGTTGCACTAAGTCTAACAGTAAGAGTAGGGGGTACGTATGAGGAGGCAAGGCCCTAGCGACGGCGAGGCTGTACACATGAGTTTACGAGTTCAGGCCCCTCTCGGAGGAGGTAAAAGCCCTACATCTCGGTGCCCTGAGGTAGTCGACTGGAATATAAGTGTGTGTTACAGGGGGTGCGAACCCTTGTGCTAGAGGAGGGGTGGTGGCTTATATAGAGTGCGCCAAGATCCCAGCCATCCCCCATTACAGGGTTCAATGTACATTAAGACAGGGCGTTACTGGTAATGCCAGCTATAAAGAGCTATTAATGACCTATAAGACTACGAAGTGAACGCCTAACCATTGCCATCCTGAGTGACTCTAGGTCTTCTGTAATTCGAGTGGTTTCTTGTATGGTCGAGTGACTTCATCTTGGTCGAATGGAACTGGAGGTATCCGAGTGAGGTAGTTGGTCGAGTAGATCGCACTCCATGGTTACTTCACTCGATATTTCTTGTTATACATCGAATGTCCTTGATTCTAGGGTAGTGACCTTGGGTACGGCGTATAGGTCAGGCCTATGACCCTACCCTAGGTCCATGGCATCGTCATTAGCCCCCGAATGGATTGAGGTCCGAGTGAAAAGAGAGTTGAAGTTTATCCTGCCCTGACTTTTATGCTTCGTAGGCATTCTTACTGAGTTCGGGAATCAAGCTGAAACTTCAACTGTATTTTAGTCGCCTTGATCGATTCAAAGGTCGTCGAGTGACCTTATACTGGCAGTCTTTGAGTGTTTATATGGTAAGAAATCTTCAGCGCGATTAGTTAGTCTGCGGTTCCCGGATCTCGCGGGATTTGAAACTTTGGGAAGCGCGCATGACGGAGCGCACCATAGTAAACGGGGTGGATAGATGATGTCTACTATGCAACCTTCTCCTTGTAGACGTTGCTGGGCCTCCAAGTGCAGAGGTTTGTAGGACAGTAGCAAATTTCCCTCAAGTGGATGACAGAAGGTTTACCAATCCATGGGAGGCGTAGGATGAAGATGGTCTCCCTCAAGCAACCTTGCAACCAAATAACAAAGAGTCTCTTGTGTCCCCAACACACTCAATACAATGGTAAATCGTATAGGTGCACTAGTTCGGCGAAGAGATGGTGATACAAGTGCAATATGGATGGTAGATATGAGTAATTGTAATCTGAAATTATAAAAACAGCAAGGTAACTAATGATAAAAGTGAGCGTAAACGATATTGCAATGCTAGGAAACAAGGCCTAGGGTTCATACTTTCACTAGTGCAAGTTCTCTCGACAATAATAACATACTTGGATCATATAACTATCCCTCAACATGCAACATTGAGTCACTCCAAATTCACTAATAGCGGAGAACAAACGAAGAGATTATTGTAGGGTACAAAACCACCTCAAAGTTATCCTTTCTGATCGATCTATTCAAGAGTCCATAGTAAAATAACACGAAGCTATTCTTTCCGTTCGATCTGTCATAGAGTTCATACTAGAATAACACCTTAAGGCACAAATCAACCAAAACCCTAATGTCACCTAGATACACCAATTTCACCTCTGTCGGTGTTCTGGGAACTGGGGTCCCTAGACTTGCCTGCCTGCGGCCTGCAGTGTGGCTCCAGTGGGGGCCCAATGCAGCCCAGCTTCGTCAGCTCAAGCTCAAGACCCTCGCAAGGGGCCAAGCCTCGCGGGGAGGACAACAGGAAGCTTCCCCAGGAGCAGCCTCCCCAGGCAGGCTCGCGAGGATGCAGAGAGATCAAGGCGGGGTACCTCGCGAGGAGCCCGTGACGCAAGCCATAATGATCGAGACCAGGCGGCGCCAGGCAGGCGCCTGCTTGGGCAGTGTCCTTGTTTCCCCTTCGGTGCAAAGGGGGTAAGCACAGGCCAAGGCATCAGGCAAAGGTTACCGTTTTGGTGCAACAAGACCAAGACTAGCAGAACGGCAGGATGGTGGTCATCGTGGAGCCTAGGACATCGTCATCGACAGAGCCTTTGGCAGCTGAAGACCAACTTTAGTCAGGATAAGTGTACTAGATGTTCCCCTTCAAAATGGCCAATTGTTGGCGCCCTTCCTGCTCATTATTTGGGAAGAGGCCCAGGGCCTCGCTCTATAAATAGGACTAGCCACCACAGGGTAGAGAACACGAGGAGAACGGATCGAGTAGAGAGAGAAAGGCGATTGAACTCACCCAAGCAGTTCATCGCACCAACTCAAGAACAACCCCTCATGAGGCTGTTCTCCCTTTGTACTGTTCATCATCAGCCCCTGAGGCAATCCACCACACCACACACTGGAGTAGGGTATCACACCACAATGGTGGCCTGAACCAGTATAAATCTCGTGTCCCTTGTGTGTTCATCTTTCTTGCTTAGATCCTTGTGAGACTTCGTCGCGTGAGCTGGTAGGGGAAAGATCTTCGTGCTCACCCCAGTGTTCGAACCTCAAGGGTCTGCCGGAACCCGAAATCCGACATTTGGCGCGCCAGGTAGGGGTGCGCCGGAGTTCCCCCTTCCGACGACCCGCTCTCCACCGACATCGCGTTTCGCCCTCATGGCGGACAAAGTGCCGCCCGCTCCAGCAGCCGATGCTGGCACTGGTGCCAGGGGGCTCCAAGCCTTGGCCCCCGCCGTACGGCAGGCGCAGTGGCCGCACAAGTTCAAGCCGAAGATGCCGTCGCGCTACAATGATGCGACAGATCCGTTGGTTTTCCTGCTGGCGTACGAGGAGGCCGTCCTCGAGGCCCGGGGCGACGACAGGGTGATGGCCAACTAGTTTCCCATGGCCCTCACCAGCGTTCCGCGCATGTGGATGCTCCACCTACCGACGGCTTCTGTGACCTCCTGGGGGGAGCTGCGCGACCTCTTCCTCGCCCATTACGCCGCGCCAGCGCCCCCGGTCGTCATAGCTCTGCTTGGCGGCTCGGAGGCGCCACCTTCGAGCCGCCACGTCAAGCCGTTCACCCGCCAGGTCGGCGCCGCCTCCAAGCGCCGAGAAACTCCCCCAGGGTGGGTGGCGCCCGAGACTGATCTGACCTTCAACTCGGACGATCACCCCTCCAACTCCGCCGGTTCGGGTGCGCTCCCGATGCTGTGCACCCCCACCATCTGCCAAGTGGCCGTCACCAGGACCCTCATCGATGGCGGGGCTGGCCTCAACATGCTCTCTGTGGAGGCCTTTAGCCTCCTCCACGTGCCACTAGAGCGGCTTCAGCCCAGCAGGCCTTTCTCGGGTGTCGGAGTCGGTTCCACCGCCTCCTTGGGGCAGATTCGCCTCCCGGTGACCTTCGGCACCTGGGACAACTTCCGCACAAAGCTGATCGACTTTGACATCGCCCCCATTGGCCTCCCCTACAACGCCATCCTCGGCTACCCAGCCTTGGCCCGGTTCATGGCAGCGACTCACCCGACGTACAACCTCATGAAGATGCCCGGGAGTAGCGGCGTCCTCACCGTGTCAGGAGACACAAGAGATGCACTACAGGCGCTCAAGCTCGCTTTCAAGACAGCCGCGGTGGCGCAGCCCACCAGCACTGACGCCCTTGAGCCCAAGGGGGCTGCGCCGGCCAAGAAGAAGCAGCTATTCACCCAAGACAAGGCGGAAACCAAGCAGGTACTAGTCGACGAGGACGGGTCCACTAATGCCACCTTCACCATAGGCGCCAACCTCGAACCCGAGCAGGAGGAGGCCTTGGTGAAGTTCCTGCGCGTGAACAAGAAGGTGTTCGCGTGGGAACCTGATCAGCTAGCAGGGGTCCCGAGGGGTGTGATTGAGCATCACCTCAATGTGTGCCCCAACATGCACCCCGTGAAGCAGAAGGCGAGATGGCAGTCCACTGAGAAGCAAGCTTTCATCGTCCAAGAAACCCGCAACCTGGAGGCGGCAGGGGTTATTTGCGAGGTCTGCTACCCAGATTGGTTGGCTAACCCGGTGGTCGTGCCGAAAAAGGGAGGAAAGGAACGCATGTGTGTCGACTTCACCAACCTCAACAAGGCCTACCCACAGGATCCATTTCCGCTTCCCCGCATCGACCAGATCGTCGACTCCATCGCTGAGTGTGACCTTTTGTGCTTCCTAGATACCTTCTCGGGCTATCACCAGATCAAGATGGTGGTAGAAGACGTGGAAAAAACAGCTTTCCTTACCCCGTGTGGAGTGGACTGCTATACATGCATGCCATTTGGGTTGTGCAACGCAGGCGCGACCTTTCAGCGGCTGATGCACATCGCCTTGGGCCGGCAGCTCGGGAGGAATGCTGAGGCTTACGTCGATGACATTGTGGTGAAGTCTCGGGAGGCAAAAACCCTGATACAGGACTTGGAAGAAACCGTCGCGAGCCTCAATGAGGTGGACTTGCGGCTCAATCCGGAGAAGTGTGTGTTTGGAGTCCCCTCGGGTAAGCTCCTGGGCTTCGTCATATCCCACAGGGGCATCGAGGCCAACCCGGAGAAGGTCAAAGCAGTCGAAGACATGAGCCTGCCAAAGACCCTCAGAGAAATGCAGAAGCTCACCGGGCGTGTGACCACGCTAGGACGCTTCATCTCCAAGTTGGGGGAACGAGCATTGTCCTTCTTCAAGCTGATGAAGAAGAAGGGCCCCTTTGAATGGATTGAAGAGGCCGACAAGGCGTTCCAGGATCTCAAGAGGTACCTAACCAACCCTCCGGTGATGGTAGCTCCGCGTCCTCGGGAGCCCCTGGTGCTCTACCTTGCAGCCACCCCCTACTCCGCCAGCGCAGCCCTGGTGGCGGTTAGGGAAGAGCGTCGAACCAGGGCCGCAGCAACCGTCCGGGTCGAAGCAAAGCTAAGCCAAGAAGGCCTCGCGGAGACCGCGACCGCAGCCGAAAAGGATCTGCCGCAGCAGGGGAGCACCCCGGAGCAGAAGAGGCCCCTCCAAGTGACCAGGCGCTGGGGGCTCCGTCGTCTCAAGAGGCGCCCCAACCTCCGGAGAACGCAAGCAGCGCCAGCACTCTCAACCTCGTCGAGCACCCCGTGTACATTGTCAGCATGGTGCTACGGGACGCAAGGGCGCGATACCCCATGCCTCAAAAACTCCTCCTCGCGCTATTGGTAGCCTCACGCAAGCTGCGGCACTACTTCCAAGGCCATCCCATCAAGGTCGTCTCAGCATACCCCTTGGAAAGGGTACTCAGGAGCCCCAACTCGGCTGGAAGAGTCACTGAGTGGAACATCGAACTGCAATCATTTCAGCTAGAATTCAGAACGACCAGAGTCATCAAGGGAGCCGCACTTGCAGATTTCGTGGCAGAATGGGCAGAGGCGCCAGGCCTCAAGGCTGGCGAGGACCGATCTCTTTCCCCGGGAAGCGAGGCACCGGACGGCTGGGTCATGTACTTCGATAGGGCGTTCTCCCGACATGGCGCAGGGGCCGGCGCAGTGCTTGTATCTCCCACTCAAGACAAGCTCTACTACGCCGTGCAGCTCTGTTTCCAGCACGGAGAAAAGGTCTCCAACAACATAGCAGAGTACGAAGGCCTGATAGAAGGCCTGAAAGCCACAGTCGCCTTGGGGGTAAAGCGCCTCATCATCAAGGGTGATTCACAACTCCTCGTCAACTTCTCCAACAAGATATATGAGCCAAAGGACGAGCACATGGAAGCCTACCTTGCGGAGGTTCGTAGGATGGAGAAACAGTTCTGGGGGCTGGAGTTGCAGCATGTGCCTCGCGGCACCAATCAAGAGGTTGATGACATCGCCAAGAGGGCATCCAGGCGGCTGCCTCAGGAGCCTGGCGTCTTTGAGGAGCGACTCCTCAAGCCCTTGGCGGCACCATCACTATCAAGCACGGCGCAACCTCGGGAAGAGCTCCCTCAGCCGCCTGCCTCAGGAGCCCCGGCTACGGCCCGGCCTCAGGGGCACACCTGCTCCTGGCGTTGGACCCTCAGGAAGGAAGCTGGATCGCAGAGCTCAGGAACTACTTGACGCAAGGCACCCTGCCGGAGAAGGAGGAGGATGCGGAGCGTGTGGCGCGGGAGGCCACGTCCTACTGCATCAAGGATGGAGAGCCCTATCGGAGGCCACCAAATGACGTGTCCCTATGTTGCATTTCCAGAGAGCAAGGGAAGGAGCTGCTGGTAGACATACACGGTGGAGACTGTGGGCATCACTCATCATCGCGGACCCTCGTTGGCAAGGTGTTCCGCAGCGGGTTCTATTGGCCCATAGCACTCAGTGACGCCGTTGAGCTGGTGAAGGCTTGTGAAGCCTGCCAATTCCACGCCAAGTAGATCCATCAGCCGGCGGGGGGTCTGCAGACTATACCGCTCTCATGGCCCTTTGCAGTTTGGGGACTGGATATTCTCGGCCCGTTCCCTCGGGCGCCAGGGGGCTATCACTACCTCTATGTTGCCGTGGACAAGTTCACCAAGTGGGCCAAGGTGGAAGCCGTCCGCACCATCCCACTCTGCAGTCAAGCTCATCAAGGGCCTCGTGAGCCGATTTGGGGTGCCAAACCGCATCATCACCAACAACGGTTCGCAATTCACCAGTAATCTCTTCAAAACGTACTATGCTAACCTTGGAACGCAGATATGCTACGCTTCGGTAGCCCACACCCGGAGCAATGGCCAGGCTGAGCGAGCCAACGCGGAGGTCCTGAGGGGCCTCAAAACCAGGACCTTCAAGAAGAAGCTGGAGGCCTGCGGCAGAGGCTATTAGAATTCCACTCAGGTTAACGTTGTCTCTCTTGTCCTACTTCAGCCTCGGCGTCGTACAACTCACCGGAGCTGCTCCAATGACGAAACCCTCCATCACAGCGAAGCAGTACCTCGGGCTCCATCTCCAGACGCCTAAGATCTTCTTCCCCTCCTCCGACAGCAAAGTCAACCGGAGCATCATCACCGGCCAACCCAATCACACTGAGATCAACATGGCTTCGCCAAAGAGGTTGTACACTTGTTGCATCTCTTTTTTACTCTACATGTTATATATATTGTCCACTGAGCACACGGATTTTTTCCTTTAGTGTCTCCTTGAAAGAAAAAACGTAGGAATTTTAATTTTCACTTGTACTCCTTTTCAAATTCCTATTCATGAAGCACAAGACTAAGAGATAGTAGCATAATAGCATTATAACCGTACATTTTCTTGTGGTTTGACTTAATCTCACCATGCTTCTTTGCATCCTGTGATCTTCCAATTGTTGTGAATCAAACACCCAGATTGGCAGAAATCCTGTGTTTTTAAATTCTCGGTTTTGCACGTGCATTCCTATCCTATTCCTGTCTATTTCCTATCCCTGCATTGTTGGAATCCTCCAATTCAAATGAGCCCTTACAGAATTACTTCTCTTACAGATAGTTCTCAAAGAAAACCTTGCGTGGTTTGTCCCGCTCCTGCTGCGCCGTCGTCCACCCCAGCTCATCTGCTCCAACGACAGAAGGGTCCAGCACAACAGGGATCCGACCTCCAGACTGTCTTTCGCCGCCTCAGATCTTCTTCCCCGCTGCTGGCAGCCATGAAAACTGCATTACCATCATCAACCGAGCAGATGACCTCGAGGACTACACGGGTCCGCAAGAGAGGTCGCATTCTTTCGTGTCTGCTTACGTTATGCATCGCTTAATATTACATGTTACTTTATCGTCCTGTTCACTGATTAGACTCTGAGTCAGCTCCAAACTAATGGTCAAACTTGAGTTTTTAAATGGTTGTGGGGTACATATCGGGGCCGCTACCAATAGTATCTATCTACTATCTAGTTAATCTCCGGTGTCTACTATGAGTTTCATGTTGGGTGGGAAACAAACAGTAAAGAAGCCATTATCTGTATTTATTAACTGAAGCCATTATCTGCCTACTATTATTGGTTTTGGGTCTATCCACAGGTTGCTACCATCACTCTGGATTTCTGCATGCACTCCTTACATAATCTCACTATGTTTTATTCCTATGCATGACAATTATTGTAAACAATGGAACTGAACATGTAGAGCAAAAGAGATGAGCCTTGCGTGGCAATATAATTTCATGTAGATGTCGCTCCACGGTAGGCGCAAAGGCAGCCCCCCCTCCACGCATTTCGGATTGTAATCGAGAGGAAGATATCTGTTCTGAGGGGGATTCAAAGGAGAATATAACTCCTATTTCCCCCTGAGGTCTTTGCTCTAACTTGGCATGCTGATGTTGGTTATATCATGCATATGGTGTCTTGCATTGCTTACTTTATACATCAAATATGTCATCTGCTTAGTTTAGACATCCTTTGTGCGAATGCCATCTGTTTAGTTTATTCATCGTTTATGTGAATTATGCAACGCCACCTTGTTTAGCTAGGCATCATATATGTGAATTTTGCAATGTCATCCTGCTTAGCCAGTCATCTTATATGTAAATTATATCAGGCCATCCTTTTCTTTCGTTACATATTACATTTGTCAACAATGTTAGTACATTCAACTGCTCTTCGTGTGCATCAGCCATTTGACACGGTGATGGAAAATTCTGGAGTGAAAACAAGGTCTTCTGAGCAGACTATGCTATCTGACGAAGCGCATATCTCGCTGGTTACGGATAGCTCCTCAGAGGAGGATTCAGAGACAGATGACCAATCCTATCCCCCCCCCCCCCGAGGTGTATGCTCTAACTTGGCAGGGTTATATTGCTCATATCGTGCGTATGGTGTCTCGCATTGCTATGCCATTTGATTAGTTTAGACATGCTTTGTGTGAATGCCACCTGTTCAGTGTCTAATTACCATATATGTGAATTATGCATTGCCATCTTGTTGCAAGACATTGTATATGTGAATTATACAATGTTATCTTGTTGCAAAGGCATTATATATGTGAATTATGCAATGCCATGTTGTTTAGCCAATCATCATGTATGTGAATTATATCATGCTATCATTTTTTTGTATTACGTGTTCCATTTGTCGACAACGTTTGAATATTCAACTACTCTTCCTGTGCATCAGCCATTTGAAGCGGTGATGGAAGTATCTGGAGTGAAAACAATGTATTCAGAGCAGACAATGCTACCTGCTGAAGCAGACATCTTGCTGGCTATAGAGAGCTCCTTAGAGGAGGATTCAGAGACATATGACCAGTCCTATTTCCCCCCTGAGGTCTATGCTCAAACTTGGCAGGTTTATATTACCCATGTCATGCATGTTGTCTTGCATTGCTTAGTTTTTACATCATATGTAGATTTCCATCTGCTTACTTGCTTACTATATAAATCATATATTTGAATTATATCATGCCATCATGTTTACATAGAACATACACATCATCTATCTGAATTATGGCATGGCAACCCATTTAATAAAGACATCATATAGTTATATCATCTCATCCTGTTTAGTGTTTACAGTCATCATATTTAGAATTATGGCATTCTATCCATGAATGTATGTGAATTATGGCATGCCAACCTATTTAATAAACACATTATATAGTTATGTCATGTCATCCTGTTTACATAGTCTCATATTTTGAATTATGTCTTTCCATCTTTTTTAGTTAGCCATCATAATGTGAAATTGTGTCATGCTATCCTGTTTAGTTAGCCATCATATATGTGAAATTGTGTCATGCTATCCTGTTTGGTTAGACAACATAAATATGAATTATTTCATGCCCTCTTTTATTCCCCACTATCCATTGCACCTGTCTATCGTACAATGTCTATACTTTCAATTACTTTTCTTGTTTATTAGCCATTTGAATTGGAGAGCGTGATGGCAGTATCTAAGGGAGTAACAACGCGGTCTTCAGAAAAGAGAGTGCTACCAGTTGATGCAGATAGAACCACGGTTGTACTTGCCCAAGGACCAGATCCACCACACATAACCCAGACTCTCACAGATTGTACCCCTACCCAGTTGGACAGAGAACCAGCTACACCCCTTCTAACCCCAACCCCGGCAGATAGTAACCCAGTTCCAGTTGACATAGCACCGTCTCCACCACATAGCACCCAAACACGAGCGGTTAGTAAGGGAACTGCAGTGCCCAAAGCACGAGGACCACCACTCCGAATCCCAACTCAACGCTTAAAGGAGAAGAAGATTTGTTCTCAGGTCAGGTTCTGTAGCTATGGTTCATACTCCTTTGCTCTTGCATTACTGTATTTACTCATACCAACTATTTTCAAATTTGAAGGATGGAATTGAAACTCCAATGGCGCAACAGGTATGTTTTAAACCTGTTTCTTTAACTAGTTTGCTGTTGTAACCTGCTCTCTATGTTGATTTCAGTTTCAATTGAATAAACAGTTATGTTCTCATGTCATGCACATTACAAGTGTTGTTATTTCTCTATAGTTACCCACACCTATATTGTCACGCCCAATATGCGACCCTATCCAAAAGGAACTCGAAGGTCCCACCAAGGATAGACCCGCATATTGAAACGCTTTTGCAAGGTGGATATCATTACATCAACATTACATAATAGATGGGGATACATACAAGAGGCATACAATGCCACACGAATACAACATCACAATACATAAGAGCATCATCCGGCTACGGATGAAACACAAACAGAAACTCAAACGACATCCACCCTGCTAGCCCAGGCTGCCGACCTGGAACCTATCCCCTGATCAAAGAAGAAGCAGAAGAAGAACTCAATGCAAGCAAGCATCGCTCTCGCGTCATGAACATCACGAAACCTGTACCTGCAACTGTTGTTGTAGTAATCTGTGAGCCACGAGGACTCAGCAATCCCATTACCATAGGTATCAAGACTAGCAAAGCTTAAAAGGAAGGGAAGGGGTAAAGTGGTGAGGGTGCAGCAACGACTAAGCATATATGGTGGCTAACATACGCAAATAAGAGCGAGAAGAGAGCAAGCAAACGGTCGTCAACTAGTAATGATCAAGAAGTGATCCTGAACTCCTACTTACGTCAAACATAACCCAGAAACTGTGTTCACTTCCCGGACTCCGCCGAAAAGAGACCATCACGGCTACACACGCGGTTGATGCATTTTAATTCGGATCTGGTGTCAAGTTATTTACAACCGGAAATTAACAAATTCCCATCTGCCTATAACCGCAGGCACGGCTTTTGAAAGATTATACCCTGTAGGGGTGTCCCAACTTAGCCCATGACAAGCTCTCGCGATCAACGAAGGAATAGACATTCTCCCAGGAAGACCCGATCAGACTCGGAATCCCGGTTTACAAGACATTTCGACAATGGTAAAACAAGACCAGCAAAGCCGCCCGATGCGCCGACAAATCCCGATAGGAGCTGCACATATCTCGTTCTCAGGGCACACCGGATGAGCGAAGCGTACAGGAACCGACGTAACCCAAGTTGCCAAGGGATGGCCCCGCACGGTGCTCTAGTTCAGACCAACACTTAGACAAGCACTGGCCCGGGGGGGCTAAAATAAAGATGACCCTTGGGTTGGCCGACCCAAGGGAAAGGGTAGGTGGTGGTGAGGCAAATGGTAAAACCAAGGTTGGGCCTTGCTGGAGGAGTTTTATTCAAAGCGAACTGTCAAGGGGGTCCCATAAATCACCCGACCGCGTAAGGAACGCAAAATCCGGGAACATAACACCGGTATGACGGAAACTAGGGCGGCAAGAGTGGAACAAAACACCAGGAAAAAGGCCGAGCCTTCCACCCTTTACCAAATATATAGATGCATTAATAATATAAGAGATATTGTGATATCCCAACCAAAATCCCGTCCACCATGGAGAAATCTTCAACTTCACCTGCAAGTAGCAACGCTATAAGAGGGGCTGAGCAAAGCGGTAACATAGCCAAGCAACGGTTTGCATAGGAAAAGTGTCAAAGGTTAGAGGTTCATGGCAATCTGGGATGGCTTGATAAACAGGTAATAGGTAGCATAGCATAGCGATAGAACGAAGCAACTAGCATAGCAATGATAGTAGTGAGATCTAGGGTAGCGGTCATCTTGCCTAAAATCCCGCAAGGAAGAAGAACGAGTCCATGAAGAAGACAAGCGGAAGTAGTCGAACGAATCCTCACAATCGCAACATTACCGGAACTAAGAAGCAACACCGGAAAGAAACAAACAACATGGTAAATGCACAAGCATAAACATGGCATGATGCACAATCAAGTATGATGCATGTCCGGTTTAATGAGGCATGGCATAGCAAGTGCAACAAACAATACTACAAGTTAAGTGGAGATCAATATGCAACGAGTTGCATATTGACGAATCACCACATCAATTATTTAGTTCTCTCTCGGTTTTGTACCTAACAATATTAAATGTTATTAAACATGGCAAGGGGTGAAGCATATGAAAAACTACCTATCTAGACAAGTTTAAATGAGGCCGGAAACAACAAACAAAAATTCCAGAAAATCCCCATATGCAAATTATGGGTTTGGTACTGTTCTGCCCTAAACACAATTTTAATGTTGTTAAACAGCAACATAAAGTGCACCATGTTAATCTAGGCATTTTTCCACCCCATTTACATATAAAGTTTATTAAATTCGGAGCTACGGTTATTTAGTTATGAAATAAATCATTTTAACATGGCATATTCGCAAATTAACACAAACAGCATTTTAAACATTTTAAACATGGATGAAAATGACGTATTATCAATCTACACAATTTTCTGAGCATTTTACATATATAAATTATTTTAATCCGATGCACAGTTAATTAGTTATTACATGCATGAGGTTCAAGGGTTTTTCTGCAAAACTGGTAAATCACAGGATAATAGCTAAACTCGCAGGCAGGAAAAAAACACTATACGGGCCGAAACTGACTAGCCCAATAGAGGAAAGGCCAGGGGGCTGCTCACCCTGGGCCTTGGGCCTGGTCGATGCAGAGGCAGGCCGACTGGGGGGGCTGCTGGATCTGATGCGGCTCGGCCTGAGGCGCTGCTGGGCCGGGGTGGAGACGCGGGCCCACGAACGGGCACGGTCAACGGTGACGCTGGGGAGCAAGCGGCTCCTCTGCTCGCTCCCGAGTGGGCATGGCGGCGGCGGATCCCAGTCAAAGGCGTGGCGGCACGATGCAGGAGGGTCGAGGACGGGCAGAGGAGGCCGGGGACGGGCAGATCCGGCCGCGGGGCATCCATTCCCGGCCGGATCTGGCCGGAGTAGGCGGGGTCGGCGAGGTTCGGTGGCGGCGGTGTCCATGGGCGGCGGTGGTTCCTAGGGCAGCCATGGGGCTC
>NC_041387.1:237256234-237263545 GCF_002162155.2 Triticum dicoccoides | reverse complement strand
GGCGAGCGGGATGGTGGCGCTGGCGAGCGGGACGGTGCCAAGTGGCGGCGGGGGAGCGCATCGGCACTGAAAATGAGGAGGGAAGCGGCGGCTGGCTGCGGGAATTGAGGAGGGGGGTAGGTAGGAGGCCAAAATGGAGAGGGGGGGTCTTTATATAGCAAAAGAGGCTAGGGTTGGGGGTTTGGGGGGCTTTTCGGAGCGTACGATCGCCATCGAATGGCTCCGGAGCGGAGAGGGACTAGGTGAAGTGTTGGTGGGCTGTGAAGAGAGGGTTGGGCTGAGAGGAGAGGGGAGAAATGCAGCCCGGCAATGGTTTCGGAGACCGAAACGTCCGACGAATATACCGACTATATCGCGGTTACATATTTAACGGTTGGGCAGTCAAACGGACTCCGAATGCGAGGAAACTTGACAGGCGGCCTGTCTACACTATAATAAGACCGCACGACAAGTTGCAACCCATTCCGAGAACATTTTTATGCCACTAATAAAATAATATTTCGGAGGTGTCGCGGGCGCGAGCGAGTGTGTCTGGACTCCGAACGGACAACGGAGAGAACCGGCGGAACCCGAACGGATGCAAGTTTTATGAAAATGATGCCGATGCAATGTGAATGATGACATGAGACGAGATGCATAACAAGAACAAAATGCAAAACAACAGACAAAAACCCAACCACGGAGGAAATAATCAATCACATAGCCGGAAATGGCAAGAGTCGGAGTTACGAATATGGAAAGTTGTATCCGGGGCATTACAACACTCCACCACTACGAGAGGATCTCGTCCCGAGATCTAGGATGGCACCGGAGGGAAAAGGAAGAGGAAGATAAGCGGTAAAACTAAGTTGCTTCTTCGACCAAAGAGTGAAACCAAAGAACCTTGAGAGGTTGAAAAGTTGAAAGAAAGAACACTACGGAATTGAATACAATTGAGAGCATTGCGGTAGAGAATAGAAACAAGGGGCACCATGTGAACCTTGGAGGTTGCAAAGACACAAATCAGGAGTTTAATGGACAAGAAGGAATTGAAACCACTCTGGTTGAAACGAGATAAGAATGAATAATAATGATATAATTTGGACAGCACTCCGACTGTAAATGGAAGGAATTGAACATGAACTTACAAGATGAGAGGATACTTGATGAGATCAACAACACACTACCTCCGGAACTATTGAAAGAATGGCACAAGGGGTAAGAAAGATTTCAGACAGCTCTCCGGTTGAGGAAGGAGGCAAAACTTGATAAGATGAGGGAACTCGAATGAAAACACGACACGCCGGTTAAATGGATAAGCATGAAAATGACATGATCTTGACAATTCGAAATGATGAGTGAAAAGAGCAACATCACAATGCCTCCGGAAAAAAGAATAGAAGATAGATCATTGAAATAACAGAATGGAGAAGAAAATGCCAACTTCTGCCACAAATGAGCTTGGAAAACACCCTTCCAAGAAGGTTATAACGGAGTTGTTGGAAACCAACAACGAAACGAATAAGCTTGTAGTGGGCTTATGAAAACATCTCAACACTTGAGGTGAAATTCTGCCACTAACGAAAAACAATTGCTTGTTTGAGATCAAAGAAGAGATGAAAACTTCTTTCGCCGAGAGGGTAGGAGAAAACTTGGATCATTGATAAGCACCACAATACAACATTCCTTAGGGAAGGCTTTAGGTGAAGTCTATACCAAGATAACTCCAACGAAGAGATTAATGGATTTAAAATACCTCATGATCGAAGAGAAAAATGATGGTTTTTAAAATATCTCATTCTTGACAACATGTGAATCATGAAACACGAACTCAAATTGTCAAGAATGTTATAACACCATCTCAAAAGATAAGGTAGAAAGGATTGCACTTCGGAATGCAAGATGAAGAATGCTTGAACGCCTGAAAACAAAACATGTGTTGAGCACCATGTTTACTTTTGAGTATAGCTTGGCGGGTCATAACTTCGAGAGAAATCTTGAAGAACAATTGAAGAATGAATAGAATCCTTGACGAACCACCATGTAGAGCCTCCATGAAGAACTCCGGTAATAAAAGAATGATAGAAAGAAAGAGAAGTTGAAAGAACAAGGTGAGCCTTGTGATGATTTTGATGGAGCTTTGCGACGATATAACCGAGAAAACTTGGAACTCCGGAAACGAAAAGATGAAACATCTCGAACCGGGAAATGTGACATGATGAACAACTCCGGAAAGAAGAAACTAGATTACTTGGATGGAACAATAATAAGAATTACGGTATGCGTATCCTTCACCAATTTAAATTGATGACAAACAACGGATTTGGCATACTACTTATTCTCGTAGAAGGATTAAGAGGGATATAGCGTAAACTTGAGAAGGTATAGATGGAACCACCGGTGGAATTTGGAAACAATGAATGAATTGATATGATAACCAAGAAAATAGAACTCTTGAACTAACCACCGTAAGAATTGAAAATGAAAGAAGTAAAGGGGTGAATCACCGGTAAGAATTAGAGAACGAATGAAGATACTTGAGGGAATTTAGATACATGAGAACGAAGAGGCCATGAACTGATTAGAGGATATTTGAACGATGCATCGGAAGAATTCCAGAACGAGAGTTGAAAGCTGAGAATGAATAATTCTAAGATGATGGGCTACGGAGAATCAATCTGAAAAGACTCTTGAATTACTCCGGATGGGTGAAAAGAATTTAAGAGAGCTATGAATCTTGAAGAGAATGGAGCAAGATTTAAGAGAAATCCATCTTCGGTCTTCAAAAGTTGAGAATGATGATGAGAACCACCCTGACAATTTATGAGACACTCCGGAGCAAAGAAGAATAGAAATGTTGAACCAACGATGAAAAGAATTTGAAAGATCTTGGAGAAAGACATTTGACTGATGATATTTCATTCTTACGTCAAACTTTCAAATGAATTTGAGAATCGCTCCTGATAATTCGAAGAGTCAGGTAAGATCCTGGGAAAAGGCCTGTGGGTTAGGGCCCACTCAAAGGAAGACACCGTTGAACGATTTTAAAGAGAGGTTGCACCGGTTGAATTAAATAGCTTGAATGAGATAACAATCTCCAAATGGCTTGAACTGATTAAGAATGGAAACACGAATCTTCTGAGATATCTTCAACACTCTAGAACAAATGAATAGCAAGAGGTGAGTGAATGAGAGGTGCACTGGCATGGGATAGCATTTGAAATGAGGAAAGGGATATGATCAACACCGAAAGCTTGAATTGGATCCACCGGAGAAGAAAAAGAACGAAGGATGATGAACTTGAAGCTGTTGAGCATCTTCATGGGAAATCACCGGATAAGAACATTGACAGGAAAAAAATGGAGAAACTTCACATGAATAAATGGATACTTGATTAAGAAATCTGAGTCCTTGAAGAAAAAGGGTGGGAGGGCGGGAAAACAAAAGCAACTTGAGGACGGATGAAACGAACAACGTTGGGAAACTGAGAGATGATCTTGCGAATGTTGAAATGATCAGATCCACTTGAAAAGAAGCACACCGGTTGGAAAGAATTGACATGACAATCTCGATGATCAAAAGGATTAGCACTCCCATAGAAATATGAGAACACCATTTAAGAAAGGTGTGGATTCAACATTTGACTCGAAGCAACTCGAATACCACAAATAAAACAAAACAAAGGATTGGCTTGCAGAATAAGCCAGAACAAATACATATGATAGAGATTTACCCAATCCCATATCATGCATCTATCGGAAAGATATTCTAGGAGCTACTTGAATTCCCACCTATAAAACTCCCGAAACTTTCTAGTTATGCAATCTGGTGTTGGGGATACAGGGGAAGCAATATATCTCACCCAAACTAACAATACCTACATCCAGCTGTATCCATCCGTCAACACATAACCAAGAAACCTTCGGAAATCGTGTACCTCAACCTTCGAAAAACATCCGTTATACGAGTTATGGCAATACTCCTGAACTCCCCAGTACTGGGTGATGTCGAGGTTATCTCACCAACAACTGTATAAAAGAGATTTTCGATGTCGGCAAAACTCAGGTATTCCAGAACTGCAACGATAAAATTGTAACGACAACACCTCGGAGCTCAACTCCCCGGGTCAAAGCCACATAATAGACAGGAGGCACCAAGAACAATGTTCTCGTCACAAAACCATCGGAACGATTCCAAGATACCCGCGTGATCCGGAAAAAAAATTAGTGAAATTTGAGGAGAGGAAAGACAAAACATCTACGTCAAGAGTCCTCACCAGAGCGACGAAGGGGGCTGAGGAGTAAAAAGAATCCTACTCTCCGATATATATAATCCTAAGACTCAAAATAGTTTTCTTCTAGACTCAACAACGGCCAACAATCAAGGGGGCTCCTATGGTCGGTCGAGGCTCTGATACCAACTTGTCACGCCCAATATGCGACCCTATCCAAAAGGAACTCAAAGGTCCCACCAAGGATAGACCCGCATATTGAAACGCTTTTGCAAGGTGGATATCATTACATCAACATTACATAATAGATGGGGATACATACAAGAGGCATACAATGCCACACGAATACAACATCACAATACATAAGAGCATCATCCGGCTACGGATGAAACACAAACAGAAACTCAAACGACATCCACCCTGCTAGCCCAGGATGCCGACCTGGAACCTATCCCCTGATCGAAGAAGAAGCAGAAGAAGAACTCAATGCAAGCAAGAATCGCTCTCGCATCATGAACATCGTGAAACCTGTACCTGCAACTGTTGTTGTAGTAATCTGTGAGCCACGAGGACTCAGCAATCCCATTACCATGGGTATCAAGACTAGCAAAGCTTAAAAGGAAGGGAAGGGGTAAAGTGGTGAGGCTGCAGCAACGACTAAGCATATATGGTGGCTAACATACGCAAATAAGAGCGAGAAGAGAGCAAGCAGAATGGTCGTCAACTAGTAATGATCAAGAAGTGATCCTGAACTCCTACTTACGTCAAACATAACCCAGAAACCGTGTTCACTTCCCGGACTCCGCCGAAAAGAGACCATCACGGCTACACACGTGGTTGATGCGTTTTAATTCGGATCTGGTGTCAAGTTATTTACAACCGGACATTAACAAATTCCCATCTGCCTATAACCGCAGGCACGGCTTTCGAAAGATTATACCCTGCAGGGGTGTCCCACCTTAGCCCATGACAAGCTCTCGCGATCAACGAAGGAATAGACCTTCTCCCAGGAAGACCCGATCAGACTCGGAATCCCGGTTTACAAGACATTTCGACAATGGTAAAACAAGACCAGCAAAGCCGCCCGATGCACCGACAAATCCCGATAGGAGCTGCACATATCTCGTTCTCAGGGCACACCGGATGAGCGAAGCGTACAGGAACCGACGTAACCCAAGTTGCCAAGGGATGGCCCCGCATGGTGCTCTAGTTCGGACCAACACTTAGACAAGCACTGGCCCGTGGGGGCTAAAATAAAGATGACCCTTGGGTTGGCTGACCCAAGGGAAAGGGTAGGTGGTGGCGAGGCAAATGGTAAAACCAAGGTTGGGCATTCCTGGAGGAGTTTTATTCAAAGCGAACTGTCAAGGGGGTCCCATAAATCACCCGACCGCGTAAGGAACGCAAAATCCGGGAACATAACACCGGTATGATGGAAACTAGGGCAGCAAGAGTGGAACAAAACACCAGGCAAAAGGCCGAGCCTTCCACCCTTTACCAAATATATAGATGCATTAATAATATAAGATATATTGTGATATCCCAACCAAAATCCCATCCACCATGGAGAAATCTTCAACTTCACCTGCAACTAGCAACGCAATAAGAGGGGCTGAGCAAAGCGGTAACATAGCCAAGCAACGGTTTGCATAGGAAAAGTGTCAAAGGTTAGAGGTTCATGGCAATCTGGGATGGCTTGATAAACAGGTAATAGGTAGCATAGCATAGCGATAGAATGAAGCAACTAGCATAGCAATGATAGTAGTGAGATCTAGGGTAGCGGTCATCATGCCTGAAATCCCGCAAGGAAGAAGAACGAGTCCATGAAGAAGACAAGCGGAAGTAGTCGAACGAATCCTCACAATCGCAACATTACCGGAACTAAGAAGCAACACCGGAAAGAAACAAACAACATGGTAAATGCACAAGCATAAACATGGCATGATGCAAAATCAAGTATGATGCATGTCCGGTTTAATGAGGCATGGCATAGCAAGTGCAACAAACAATACTACAAGTTAAGTGGAGATCAATATGCAACGAGTTGCATATTGACGAAACACCACATCAATTATTTAGTTCTCTCTCAGTTTTGTACCCGACAATATTAAATGTTATTAAACATGGCAAGGGGTGAAGCATATGAAAAACTACCTATCTAGACAAGTTTAAATGAGGCCGGAAACAACAAACAACAATTCCGGAAAATCCCCATATGCAAATTATGGGTTTGGTACTGTTCTGCCCTAAACACTATTTTAATATTGTTAAACAGCAACATAAAGTGCACCATGTTAATCTAGGCATTTTTCCACCCCATTTACATATAAAGTTTATTAAATTCGGAGCTACGGTTATTTAGTTATGAAATAAATCATTTTAACATGACATATTCGCAAATTAACACAAACAGCATTTTAAACATTTTAAACATGGATGAAAATGACATATTATTAATCTACACAATTTTCTGAGCATTTTACATATATAAATTATTTTAATCCGATGCACAGTTAATTAGTTATTACATGCATGAGGTTCAAGGGTTTTTCTGCAAAACTGGTAAATCACAGGATAATAGCTAAACTCGCAGGCAGGAAAAAAAACACTATACGGGCCGAAATTGACTAGCCCAATAGAGGAAAGGCCAGGGGGCTGCTCACCCTGGGCCTTGGGCCTGGTCGATGCAGAGGCAGACCGACTGGGGCGGCTGCTGGATCTGATGCGGCTGGGCCTGAGGCGCTGCTGGGCCGGGGTGGAGACGCGGGCCCACGAACGGGCGCTGTTAACGGCGACGCTGGGGAGCGAGCGGCTCCTCTGCTCGCTCCCGAGTGGGCATGGCGGCGGTAGATCCCGGTCAAAGGCGCGGCGGCGCGATGCAAGAGGGTCGAGGACGGGCGGAGGAGGCCGGGGACGGGCAGATCCGGCCGCGGGGCATCCATTCCCGGCCGGATCTGGCCGGAGTAGGCGGGGTCGACGAGGTTCGGTGGCGGCGGCATCCATGGGCGGCAGCGGTTCCTGGGGCAGCCAGGGGGCTCGGGCCTGTGGGAGAGAGAGGGAGTCAGCGAGAGGGAGAGGCGGGGGGAGGCGCGACGGGGCTG
>NC_041387.1:237255291-237256224 GCF_002162155.2 Triticum dicoccoides | reverse complement strand
AGGAATTTTTCTACCCCATCTACATATAAAGTTTATTAAATTCGGAGCTACGGTTATTTAGTTATGAAATAAATCATTTTAACATGGCATATTCGCAAATTAACACAAACAGCATTTTAAACATTTTAAACATGGATGTAAGTGACATATTATTAATCTACACAATTTTCTGAGCATTTTACATATATAAATTATTTTAATCCGATGCACAGTTAATTAGTTATTACATGCATGAGGTTCAAGGGTTTTTCTGCAAAACTGGTAAATCACAGAATAATAGCTAAACTCGCAGGCAGGAAAAAAACACTATACGGGCCGAAACTGACTAGCCCAATAGAGGAAAGGCCGGGGGGCTGCTCACCCCGGGCCTTGGGCCTGGTCGATGCAGAGGCAGGCCGACTGGGGGGGCTGCTGGATCTGATGCGGCTGGGCCTGAGGCACTGCTGGGCCGGGGTGGAGACGCGGGCCCATGAACGGGCGCGGTCAACGGCGACGCTGGGGAGCGAGCGGCTCCTCTGCTCGCTCCCGAGTGGGCATGGCGGCGGCGGATCCCGGTCAAAGGCGCGGCAGCGCGATGCAGGAGGGTCGAGGACGGGCGGAGGAGGCCGGGGACGGGCAGATCCGGCCGCGGGGCATCCATTCCCGCCGGATTTGGCCGGAATAGGCGGGGTCGGCGAGGTTCGGAGGCGGTGGCGTCCATGGGCGGCGGCAGTTCCTGGGGCAGCCAGGGGGCTCGGGCCTGCGGGAGAGAGAGGGATCCGCGAGAGGGAGAGGCAGGGGGAAGGCGCGACGGGGCTGGCCTGAGGAGGCACTCACCGGCGGCGGGGCTCCGGTCGCCGGACGGCGCACGGCGGCGGCGGAACGATCGGGCTCTGCCCGATCCACGCGAGGGAGGAGCGGGGCGAAGGCGGGGCGCGAGGGCTGGCGGGGCCC
>NC_041387.1:237192615-237255281 GCF_002162155.2 Triticum dicoccoides | reverse complement strand
CTCCAAGGCGGCGGGGACGGTGCCGCTGGCGAGCGGGACGGCGCCAAGTGGCGGCGGGGGAGCACACCGGCGCTGAAAACGAGGAGGGAAGCGGCGGCTGGCTTCGGGAATTGAGGAGGGGGGTAGGTAGGAGGCCAAAATGGAGAGAGGGGGTCTTTATATAGCAAAAGAGGCTAGGGTTGGGGGTTTGGGGGGCTTTTCGGAGCGTACGATCGCCATCGAACGGCTCCGGAGTGGAGAGGGACTAGGTGAAGTGTTGGTGGGCTGTGAAGAGAGGGTTGGGATGAGAGGAGAGGGGAGAAATGCAGCCCGGCAATGGTTTCGGAGACCGAAACGTCCGACGAATATACCGACTATATCGCAGTTACATATTTAACGGCTGGGCAATCAAACGGACTCCGAATGCGACGAAACTTGACAGGCGGCCTGTCTACACTATAATAAGACCGCACGACAAGTTGCAACCCATTCTGAGAACATTTTTATGCCACTAATAAAATAATATTTCGGAGGTGCCGCGGGCGCGAGCGAGTGTGTCTGGACTCTGAACGGACAACGGAGAGAACCGGCGGAACCCGAACGGATGCAAGTTTTATGAAAATGATGTCGATGCAATGCGAATGATGACATGAGACGAGATGCATAACAAGAACAAAATGCAAAACAACAGACAAAAACCCAACCACGGAGGAAATAATAAATCACATAGCCGGAAATGGCAAGAGTCAGAGTTACGAATATGGAAAGTTGTATCCGGGGCGTTACATATATTCTGTCTATTCTGCTTTGTCTTGAACAAATATTATTTGAACTGTGTCTCTATCTTGATTTGGCAACAAAAACTAGAATGATATAGACCATAAAGTGACCATTGCACATAGATATATGTTTGTTTCATGCTATTGTCTTGTCCACTTTACTACTGAACTCATTTACCAAAATGAGTTTCATATACAACATGGTAAACATGTGATGTGTCTGCTTGTTTCTCTTTTAGAATACGGACAAAATATTGGAGAACAGTACCGCGTTATCCAATGGTAAAGGAAGTAATGCAGATAAGGTTCAAGATAGTGAGACATCCTTATTGGTCTCCAAGAAAGCTGATAAAAACTATCTTGACGACAGTGAGGGAACCCAAAAGTCCTGTCTTGATGTAGTGTTCGAGTTACTGGCCACTACTGCTGGCACAAGCTCTTCGAACTCGCTGCCTGAATCAGTTCGTCTTCTTGAGTCTCAACTTCAAGTTGAAAGACATCGATCAGATGTGCTGCGACAGGAAGCTGAAGGACTGAGGAAGTCCCTGTAGAATTCAGATGCATATTTTCTGGTGCAACAGCAAGCGCTGGAGGATTTAAGCTCCAAACAAGAGAAAGTTAATAAGCTTGCTAAGCATCTTGCCAGCATTATGGGTACCCAGGATATTGTTTCTTGAGATCATCTGAAGTGGTTTCAGTTCTGGATTTGTTTTGCTACGGTGTTTATTTGCGCTGGTCGCCAACTTTGACAACCAGTGTATATGATATGCTGCTTTGTTCCCTATATTTGCACTGGTGGCGAACTTTGATGCCCAGTGGATGTAATATGTGTAACAGCCGTGATAGCCTAGCATAAGTTGCTTGCTTATTTATTTCCTTGTTGTCTTGTTTATTTGTTTGCTTGTAGTCAGTGCAGTTCTTTTTAAAACTAGGCCACAATAACCATGGGCTAATATTTACTGTAGTGACACTGGGCCTCCTATGGGCCGTAGAAACAGTGGGCCTTCTACGGGCCATAGAAACAGTAGGCCTTCTATGGGCCATAGAAACAATGGGCCTTCTACGGGCCATAGAAACAGTGGGCCTTCTACGGGATGTAGAAACAATGGGCCTTCTACGGACCGTAGAAACAATGGGCCTTCTACGGGCCGTAGAAACAATGGGCCTTCTACGGGCCGTGTCATCAATGGGCCTTATACGGGCCGTATGACCATAACGGGCCATCGTTAATAGGCCGTATTTGATGACGCTATGAAAACAGCCCAACCTATTAACAGACCACAAACGGGTCGATGTGACCACGGGCTGAATTTGGCCCACAAGCAGAAAATGACAGTAACGGGCCGTAAGTAAACGAATGCTGGAAATGAGCCCAAGAATAAATGGGCTCTGAGAAGGCCGAAAGATAACATTTGCTGGAAACAGCCCAACTAAATAATAGGCCCTTAATGGGTATAAAGTGATATACTGTTCATTACGGGCCAGTTTCACCATAGGCCGTTAGTGGGTGTAAAGTGATACACTGTTCATTGCGGGCCAGTCTCACCATGGGCCATTAATAAGCCAAGAGTTACATAGGGCCTCATATGGGCCGAAAGACGTCATGGGCAATACATGGGCCAGAAGTGAAAATGGGCTGGAATCATATTGGATGGCCCAGATGATGCTATTGGGCCTAATTCGGATAGGGCGTAACGGGCCTTGGGTTAGCAGGCTGTAAATGGGCTATATGCGAACAGGCCGTTAACAGGCTTTCCATGGGCCGGCCCGCCACCTTTTGACCAAGTCAAACGGGCCGGCCTTTTCACAGGAATGGGCCTCTATTGGGTCGTGCCACGTGTCGACGTATCATAGGCGCCTTCTGTCCAATGAGTGGATGACATCTGTCCCAACGGTGAGCCGACACGTGTTTCCTCCAGCCAATGATGATTTTACACGTGGAAAATCCCCATTGGTCAGGGCTGTTAACGGGTTATCGGATCCAAAACCTGACCCGATAGCTTAACGGCGTTCCGTTATGGTGGATGCCACGTGTCGGTCACCCTTGACGAAAGCAGTTCTATGACGCGCGATTTATCGTCATGGAAGTGGACACTTCCGTGATGATAATTTTGGTAATGTCATGGAACACTTCTATGACAGCGCAGGTATGACTATCTTGATTCTGTCATAAATTTGTCATGGATGTACATGCATGACAAAAAACGCGACCTACTGTGACAAACACGTATCATCACGAAAGTGTATTTTTTTGTAGTGTATGTGTTGATGAACCTGATCATTACTGTTTGAAGACTTTGACTGAAGACTTTCTCTAATTCCCCAATCCTATTTCTTCAGTCAGTTTGTATTCATCATGTGTTTACGCTTTTTGTACTCTGTGTTTATCTTTCATTTCATCCTAATGACTATGATGTTGCTCTATTATGCTTATACCTGAGTACTTATTCCACTGCAAGTAGTTCTTTGCTTAGGAATTTCCTCACCCTGAAATTCCTCAGTGAAGAATTCATAAAGAAACACCTGTTCACCCCCCCTTCTAGTCGACGTAACACACTTTTAATATCATTTTGCTCTCACAGATCTTGGACATCAGAATACCCATCCCTCGGAGGGCCTCAGTGTACAGTATATTCAAACCATTGCACCGTCCATCAAAACCTTGGTCAGTCGAGTGCCCCCGACGACTGGGTCGACCACCAACGCTTGCCGCCCAGGGGTAGCAACGTGTGCTGGGTGGTCGGACTAGTCGAATGTAATGGTGGTTTTTGACCACTTCAAATATGTTGTCATTGTCGGAGCAACCATGTTCACTTCTGTGTTAATAACTTTCAGTCGACTTTTGCTCTTGAGGTCAGAAAAAATCACCAAAGTGGCATTGACATTGGGGTAAATGCCATCTTCTTCTTTGTCCTCCTCCTTATCAGATTCTTTGTCCTTTTCACTAGGTTGGCCCTCTCGGTAACTCTGAATCAGGAGTCGACACTGTCGAGTGGTATGCTTGGGAAGAATCAAATTTCCCTCTTCATCCTTCTTGGTGTGTATATGACACGATAAATCAAGCGCATCATTTACCGCTTTATCTTTCACTTTTTGGGGGGTCCAAGGCCCTTTAGGCTTCCCCTTGAACTTCCCTTGATTCAAAACTGCTGCCTCAGCAGGACCTGCAGCCTCAGCTTTTCGTTTCTGCTTCTGACTGGAGTTTCCTCCTCCAGTGTCCTGGGCCACTGATTTGTTCTTGCCGCTCCAGAGTCGGTCCTCTTCTTCGCTGTTAGCATATCGAGTGGAAATCTCCATCATTCGAGTCAAAGACATGTCCTTGGTCTGACCGAACTTCAGATTGAGCTCTCTGTAGCGAACGCCTTCTTTAAAGGCTGAAACTTCTTGGTGCTCTGACAAATTCTCCACTGTGTGATGAAGGGTAGTCCATCTCTAGATATAGTCTCTCAAAGTCCCGTTCTGTTTCTGAACACAATTCTGCAATTCTGCCAAACCAGTAGGTCTCTTGGAGGTGCCCTCGAATGTTTTGGTAAACACTTGGGCTAACTCTTCCCAATTGAAAAAGCTCCCAGGGGCCAACTGATTCAACCAAGCTCTTGCAAACCCTCAAGCATCAAAGGGAGGTGTTTCATGGCCACCTCACCATTACCACCACCAATGTGCGCTGCCACTTGGTAATCCTCCAACCAAGTGTCGGGCTTCGACTCTCTGGTGAACATGCTTACGTCCGTCAGCAACCTGAAGTTGTGAGGGATCTCAGCGGCTCGGATGGCTCTTCCGAAGCACTCGGGGCCGGAAACGTGCACTCTGCTTCCACTGGGTCGATCTCTATCCATCCCTTCTCTGTATGTTGTATTCCTGTCGACCAAACCTTGCACAAGGATTGGCCTTGCATCGAACCTAGGCTCTGTTGGGTCGACTGGAACTCTGCGGTCATTACCATACAGGGGCCTGTTGTCATACCGTCGGGGTGCGTTTGACCCGCCCCTTGGAGGGGCGAAGGCACTCGACGGTGGTTGTCACGGGCATACTCACGATCAAATTCTCCATGGGCTCTTCCCAGGTGCCGATCTCGACGTTGATCACGATCTTCATGTCACAAAAGCGACCTAGGACTGTGTGCTGACTGAACTGTGTGTGCCCTCACTGACCTGCTGTGGATCCTGTTGCGCGACTGAGAAACGGCAGAGTATTGTTCTCCTGCTGCCGGGAGCAGCGCTCAGATCTGCTTCAAGCCTCTTCAAGCCTCTAAACGGGATGGCTGAATAGATTCTGCTATACGTGCAGCAGCTATAAGATTCTGGATGAAGTGCGGTATACCTGGGGTTCAGGCAGAAACAATTGTCATTGTCATCGACTGGATTCAGGGACCAGTCGACGGGCGCATTTGTTGAGAGAATGTTGGAGGTTCTCCAGATGTGCTCGCTCGGCCAACGTGGCCAGGCGCGCAGCCTCCAAGGCCCGAGCCTCAGTAGTGTCCCCCATGATGCGGGTCTGGAGCGCCTCCAACTTGCGGTGGTGCAACTCTTCCCTCTGCTGCGAATTAAGAGTTGGGGCTCGTACTCATCATGGTCATACGACAAGCCGTCACCATTGCCGTTGCTGCCGTTGTGGTGAAACCCGGGTGGGCTGCGACGAGAGTCGAGCATGAGAACTTCTGCCGCGGGGTCGCTGCTCCCATGCTCGGAAAGAGTATCTGCGGAGCCAGTCGACTGGTCCATAGAGAAATTCATCGGGCTCGATCGCCGTGACTTGAGGGGTGGCCGTCTAATGGGCCACTGCATGCTTTACCCACCACTGGAGCCACGACCGGCTGGATCGCTTGTGGTGGAGTCCAGCAGAGTGAGCAGACAATGCGAGGGCCGACCGATACGGAGTCGACGGCTGTCGTAGAAGAACGCCACAGGCACTCGCGCGGAAGTGCGATGACCTGCGGATCGGAAGAGCCTCGACATCAAGGAGGGCTTCTTGAAGCCAGGCGGAGGCGTTGGCGAAGAAAGTGAGCGCGCCGAGTTGGAACTCGCGGCCCACGACCAAACCACCACCGGAAACCATGTTGATGAAGATCAGAAAAAATGCAACCTCGTCGGAAGTTGCCATGACGCTTTGCCCCATGGTGGGCGCCAACTGTCGTGGTACTAAGTCTGACAGTAAGAGTAGGGGTTACGTATGAGGAGGCAAGGCCCTAGCTACGGCGAGGTTGTACACACGAGTTTACGAGTTCAGACCCCTCTCGGAGGAGGTAAAAGCCCTACGTCTCGGTGCCCTGAGGCGGTCAACTAGAATATGGGTGTGTGTTACAGGGGGTGCGAACCCTTGTGCCAGAGGAGGGGGGTGGCTTATATAGAGTGCGCCAGAACCCTAGCCATCCCCCTTTATAGGGTTCAATGTACATTAAGACAGGGCATTATTGGTAACGCCAGCTATAAAGATCTATTAATGACCATTAAGACTACGGAGTGAACACCTGACCATTGCCATCCCGTGTGACTCTAGGTCTTCTGTACTCTGAGTGGTTTCTTCTATGGTCGAGTGACTTCATCTTGGTCAAATGGAACTGGAGGTATCAGAGTGAGGTAGTTGGTCGAGTGGATCGCACTCCATGGTTACTTTAGTCGATATTTCTTGTTATACTTCGAATGTCCTTGATTCTAGGGTAGTGACCTTGGGTAGGGCATATAGGTCAGGCCTATGACCCTACCCTAGGTCCATGGCATCATCAGGTAGCTCATCCCGGGTCATGTAAGCCAAATATGGAACTATCCAGTCAGGAATAGCATGAAGCGCCGCCACCAACTGTGCCTCCGGGTCAGGGATAGCAGGATCCTCTTCTGTAGGCAAAACTGAAGGATTATTCAGAACATCAAGAAAAACATTAGGTGGTACCGGTTTACGCTGGGACCCCAGCCGCCTTAAAGCATCAGCCGCCTCATTTTTCCTGCGATCAATATGTTCCACCCGATAACCCTTGAAATGACCAGCAATATCATCAACCACCCAGCGATAAGCCACCATGAGTGGGTCTTTGGAATCCCAAGTTCCTGAAACTTGCCGAGCCACTAGATCTGAATCGCCAAAACACCTAACCCGTCTTAGGTTCATCTCCTTAGCCATACGAAGACCATGAAGTACAGCCTCATATTCAGCTGCATTGTTAGTGCAAGGAAACATCAGCCTCAAAACATAACAAAACTTATCACCTCGTGGGGAAGTCAAAATAACTCCAGCCCTCGAGCCTTCCAATTGCCTGGATCCATCAAAATGAATAGTCCAATATGTATTATATGGATTATCCTCAGGCATCTGCAACTCTGTCCAGTCATCGATGAAATCAACAAGTGCTTGAGACTTCATGGCTGCTCAAGGCACATATTTCAAACCATGGGGTCCAAGTTCAATAGTCCACTTTGCTACCCGGCCTGTAGCTTCTCTGTTTTGAATAATATCCCTCAAAGGAGCAGAGCTGACCAGAGTGATGGGATGACCAAAGAAATAATGCCTCAACTTGCGACTAGCCATGAATACCCCATAGACTAGCTTCTGCCAATGTGGATATCTCTGCTTGGACTCAATTAATACCTCACTTGCATAATAAACCGGCCTTTGAACCGGATATTCCTTGCCCGACTCCTTCCTCTCCACAACAATTGCCACACTGGTGGCTCTGCTGTTAGCAGCCACATATAAAAGCAAGGGCTCCTTATCGATAGGAGCTGCAAGAACCGGCGGCTCAACCAACTGTTTCTTAAGTGTCTCAAACGCCTCATTGGTAGCATCACTCCAGACAAAGTGATATGTCTTCTTCATCATCTGGTAAAGAGGAACAGCCTTTTCACCCAGGCGGCTTATAAAATGGCTTAAGGCCGCAATACGACCCGCCAAACATTGAACATCATTAACACACACCGGCTTATACAAGGAAGTGATAGCCTTGATCTTCTCCGGGTTAGCTTCAGTACCTCTCTCAGAGACCAGAAAACCCAGGAGCTTGCCCGCTGTCACACCAAAAACACATTTATCTAGGTTAAGCATCATCTTGTATACCTGGAGATTGTCAAAGGTCTCTTTCAGATCATCTATCAAGGTCTCCTTTCTGGATTTCACATAATCCACATAAGCACGAACATTGCACCCAATCTGGCTGTGTAGACAATTCTGAACACAATGCTGATAAGTCGGTTGAGCACTGTTGAGCCCAAAGGGCATAGACACGTGGCAGAAGGCTCCAAAGGAAGTGATGAAGGATGTCTTCTCCTTGTCCTTAACTGCCATCTTCATATGAAGATAACTAGAATAAGAGTCCAAAAAAATCAAACGCTCACAACCGACCATAGCATCAATGATCTGATCAATACGAGGGAGAGCAAAAGGATCAGCCGGACAAGCCTTGTTAAGGTCTGTGTAATCCACGCACATACGCCAAGTGCCATTCATAAGCACCAGCACTGGGTTAGCCAACCATTCCGGATGAAAAACTTCAACAATAAACCCAGCCGCCAAGAGCCGGGCCACTTCTTCACCAATGGCTTTATGCCTTTCTTCATTAAAACGACAAAGGAATTGCTTAACCGGATTAAACTTCGGATCAATATTAAGAGTGTGCTCAACAAGTTCCCTCGGTACACCTGGTATGTCAGAAGGCTTCCATGCAAGGATGTCCTGGTTTTCACAGATGAACTCGATGAGCGCACTTTCCTATTTCGGATCCATGCTGGCTCTGATGATGAACTACTTGGACGAATCGCCAGGAACAAAGTCAATCGGTTTAGTATCATCTGTCAACTTAAACTTCAACATCGGTTCCTGCTCTGTGGTTGGCTTCTTCAAGGGGGTCATATCTGCCGGGTCAACATTATCATTATAGAACTTCAGCTCCTCTATTGCACAAGCTGACTCATCATAGGCAGCATCGCCCTCCTCACACTCGAAAGCTATCTTTCTATTTCCATGCACCATGATGGTACCCTTATAACCCGGCATCTTAAGCTGTAGATAAACATAACATGGCCGTGCCATAAATTTGGCATAAGCTGGCCGCCCAAACAAGGCATGATGAGGGCTCTTGGTCTTGACCACTTCAAAAGTCAATTTTCAGCCCTATAATCATACTCATTACCAAAAATTACCTCCAAGGTTATCTTGCCAACTGGATATGCCGACTTACCGGGCACCACCCCATGAAAAGTTGTAAAGGATTGCTTAAGATCATTGTCAGTCAAATTCACATGGCGAAAAGTATCATAATAGAGGATATTGATGCTGCTGCTGTCGGTGTCAAAACTGGCAGATCTCAGGTAGGAGGTCCCGAACTGTGCGTCTAAGGCTAATGGTAACAGGAGGCGGGGGACACAATACCCAAGTTCGGGCCCTCTTGATGGAGGTAATACCATACTTCCTGCTTGATTGATCTTGATGATATGAGTATTACAAGATTTGATCTACCGCGAGATTGTAGAGGCTAAACCCTAGAAGCTAGCCTATGATTATGATTGTTCTCGTCCTACGGACTAAACCCTCCGGTTTATATAGACACCGGAGGGGGCTAGGGTTACACAGAGTCGGTTACAAAGAAAGGAATCTTCACATCCAAATCGCCAAGCTTGCCTTCCACGCAAAGGAGAGTCCCATCCGGACACAGGACGAAGTCTTCTATCTTGTATCTTCATAGCCCAACAGTCTGGCATATGCATATAGTTCGGCTGTCCGAGGACCCCTTAATCCAGGACTCCCTCAGTAGCCCCTGAACCAGGCTTCAATGATGACGAGTCCAGTGCGCAGATTATCTTCAGCATTGCAAGGCAGGTTCCTTCTCTGGATACTCCAAAGTAGATCTTGAACATAAGAATCATGTACGGCTCTGCAAAACAAATTGCACATACCACTGTAGAGAGCATAATATCCCACGAGTCCAATCTGCAGGCAACCCATAGCGTGACATCACGCCACAGGCCAGTCTTTATTCAAACTGTTTTATCCCGCCCCTCCGTATTTCGAGGCACGGTTTCATTGGCATGTCTTGTCAAAGTAGAGATCGTGCCCCCTTATCACGGGATTCTCATCAATGCGGGTATGGGTAACTCAACTGTGCCATCCGCATGACGCTTGGGAAATAAGCAAGCTTTTGGGCAAGTGGGCAGGTGCATGATTTTTACTGCCTTTATAAAGGGATAAGGATTCATTTCTTTCACCCATGCCTTCTTCTTCCTCTGCTCATTCATTCTCGAGATCCAGCGCCCAAGCACCCATATCTTCCGCCAAGAAAGCACTCCAATCATGTCCGGATCCGGAGCTGGAGGCAAGTGGATAGCCTCCTCCATCAAGAAGGAGGACATCAAGAAGTTCCGGGTGGCTGGGTACTTGTCCGAAGACATCGCTCATTGGCTTCCGGCCAAGGGGCAGATCATCCCTACCCCGGAGCCCCAAGAAAGGGTGGTGCTTCTCTCCCACTTCGTCGGCGGGCCGGGATTCCCCCTCCACCCATTCGTCCATGGACTGATGTTCTTCTACAGGCTTGACTTCCATGACTTGGCCCCCAACTCCATCCTCAACATCTCGGCATTTATTGTCATGTGTGAGGCCTTCCTCCGCATCCCACCACACTTCGTCCTATGGCTGAAGACCTTCAATGTGAAGCCAAAGGTGGTGAGCGGCCAACAAGTGGAGTGCGGAGGCGCCATGGTGGACAAGATGCCCAATGTTACCTGGCTCGAAGGCTCCTTTGTGGAGACTGTAAATGGGTAGCAATCGGCGCGGTTCTACATCACCGAGCCACGCGAGACCAACTGAGCAGCGACCCTCAAATTCTTATCCGGAATCCCCATGCGACTCACCTCCTGCAAGAGAAGGGTTTAGCCTGGGGCTCAGCGGAAGAAGCGAGTGGGCTCCAGACATCTGTCCAGAACATGATAAGCAAGAAAATCAAGCTTGTCAACATGGTCCAGGTTATGCTCTTCCGCCGGATTCTTCCGTGCCAGAGCCGGACTTGTAATTTGTGGGAGTTCGACCCGGCCAAGCACCAAACGCTGCTGGACCTATTCGATACGACACACGAAGACATCTGGAAGGTGCTTTTTAAGGCCGGCGAGGTACCACCGCACACGACCGAAGATCGCGGGCTTAGCACAAAACGCCGGGCTAATTCGGTAAGTTCTTTTATGCTTGCAAGGTATACCCTTTACCGGCATATCTGCGGGAGGAACCTAAGCCTCCATGCCAATCTTTCAGGCCTGGGTAACGATAGCGGAGCAGATTGAATGTCTGGCTCCGCTACCCGAAGATCCAGAAATGCCAATTCTGACGAAGATGTTGTTTCCGGTGCCTTATGAGGTGCCGGAGAAGAAAGCCAAGAAGGCGGCCAAGGGGACGAGAGGTAGCCTCCGGCGCAAGGGTGTTTCAGACGTGACATCCGAAGACCTCGAGATGCACTCCTCCGCCGAAGACGACGAGGAGGAGGATGAGAAGACCCGTTCCCCCCTACTGGGGGAAAAGAAGAGGAAGACGTCCACACATTGGGAGGCCGAGGCATCCAAGAAGGGAAAAATCTCCCTTCCGAACTACTCCGCCGTAGACACCAACAGCAGTGGGGAGTGGGGGCCCAGGGTCAAGCCCCTGGCCAAATCGTAAGTATTCAGACACGGTAATATTTCCGGTATTTTCACTTTGTCGTGCATTAATGTGCTAGACCATGCATCTGCAGTCCGGCCCAGTCCAACATCGAGCTATCCTCCTCTTCAGAGGGGTCACTGGACCCGTCGGCGATGAACAACGGGTCCCTTCTGATGACCACCTCCCACAAGGCCGCGGACAACACCGAGGTGTTGTCTCGAAGGATACCGGGCCAAGGGGAGACCGTTCCGGTGATGCCGGAGGACAAAACCCCGATTACCGAGCACATGGGGGGAAAGACCCCTACAGACCCCGACGATGGGGGCCACATCCAGTTCGGCCCTCAGCCGAATACAGCTCCGGAGACCCAAGTGGCTCCGGATTCAGGCAGGCATCCTCTCTCGAACGAAGGGGGCAAGCCGCCTCCACCGGTGACCTCTGTCCATCCAGAGGCACCGGATAGATTGTTGGAAGCGCTACAAGGTGCTTCCATTATGGAAGAACACCGTACTCTTATGAGTATGGTGATTCAGAAAGTCCAATCCGCCAAAAACGGACTGGCCGAAACTTGCATTAGCCTTATAACAAGCTTTGAGGTAAGTAATATAGTTGTAAAAGAATATAACCTTGTAGACAGTAGCGCCTGATACTCTGTTCGGTGTTTGGAAAGAAAAACAAAACAGAGGATCAAAATAATTTTCGTAGGAGTCTAACATAACATGTCTATGTGAATAACCAGGCGTCACTGCTGGCCGCTGCTGCTCATAATGTGGAGGTCTCCGGCTTGAAGCCGAATCTGGAGCGGGCCGAGGAAGAACTCGGCCTCGTGAAAAGTTATGCACTAACCGGTGCTTTATATTTAGGAAGGATGAAAAGTTCGTACTGACTAAAATGTCATGAACTTTATTCGGGGCCGCGACCGAAGTTGCGGCCCTCAAGAAGGCGATGGCTCAGGCCGAGGACAAAGCGGCTAAAGAATGCGCCGCGTGCGGGAAGCAGGAGGCCCGGGTCAACGAGTGTCGGTGTCAAAACCGGCGGATCTCGGGTAGGGGGTCCCGAACTTTGCGTCTAAG
The DNA here is from genome assembly GCF_002162155.2 of Triticum dicoccoides. Classification (NCBI taxonomy): domain Eukaryota; kingdom Viridiplantae; phylum Streptophyta; class Magnoliopsida; order Poales; family Poaceae; genus Triticum; species Triticum dicoccoides. The sequence goes on along the minus strand of NC_041387.1, from coordinate 237,242,845 downwards.
GCTAATGGTAATAGGAGGCGGGGGACACAATGTTTACCCAGGTTCGGGCCTTCTCTATGGAGGTAATACCCTACTTCCTGCTTGATTGATCTTGATGATATGAGTATTACAAGAGTTGATCTACCACTAGATCGTAGAGGCTAAACCCTAGAAGCTAGCCTATGACTATGATTGTTGTGTCATACAGACTAAACCCTCCGTTTTATATAGACACCGGAGGGGGCTAGGATTACACAGAGTCGGTTATAGTGAAGGAAATCTACATATCCGAATCGCCAAGCTTGCCTTCCATGCAAAGGAGAGTCCCACCCGGACACGGGACGAAGTCTTCAATCTTGTATCTTCATAGTCCAACAGTCCGTCATAAGTACAGAGTCTGACTGTCCGAGGACCCCCTAATCCAGGACTCCCTCAGTAGCCCCTGAACCAGGCTTCAATGACGATGAGTCCGGCGCGCAGATTGTCTTCGGCATTGCAAGGCAGGTTCCTTCTCCGAATACTCCAAGGTAGATTTTGAACACATGAATCGTGTCCGGCTCTACAAAAGAAATTCCACGTACCACCGTAGAGAGCACAATATTCCACAAATCTAATCTTCTGACAACTTTTCATAGTGTGACATCACGCCGCGGCCCGGTCATTATACGAACCGTTTTTCTCAACCTGCTGATGCACGTCTTGCGAGGCAGTTTTATTGGCACGTCTTGTCGAAGCAGAGATCGTGTTCCCCTTATCACGGGATTCTCATCAATACGGGCGTGGGTAACCCAACCGTGCCGTTAGTATGACTCCTCGGTTTTAGGCAAGTTCCAAACGGCCAGGCGGAGGACGCTTGATATTCACCCTCTTTATAAAGAGGTCAAGACATGTTCTTTTCTTGCCATGCCCGATCCTTCCCTTCCCCTACCTCAAGTTCCAACACCCAAGGTTCAGTCTAAGTGCTCCGGACCTTTAACCATGTCCGGATCCAACCTTCAAGGCCGGTGGATGGCCTCTTTCGTCACAAAGGAGGACATCAAAAAGCTTAGGGAGGCTAGGTATCTGACTGCCAAAATCCTTCACAGGCTACCTGCTCAAGGGCAGGTTATCCCCACTCCCGAACCCAACGAGAGTGTTGTATTCATTTCCCACTTCCTCTGAGGGATAGGCTTTAGTCTTGATCCCTTCGTTAGGGGGCTCATGTTCTATTACGGTCTAGATTTCCATGATCTAGCTCCAGATTCCTTCCTTCACATCTCGCCGTTTATCGTTGTGTGTGAGGCCTTCCTTCGCATTACCCCACACTTTGGGTTATGGCTCAAGACCTTCAATGTGAAGCCAAAGATGATCAACGGGCAACACACGAAGTGTGGAGGCGCTATAATAAGCAAATGTGCCGACACCCTATGGCCAAAGGATTCCTTCCCGGAGGTGTCCGACCTATGGCAACGGGAGTGGTTTTGCATCACAACACCCTGAGGTACAAAGTGGGCAGCCGCTTCAGCCTTCCGCTCTGCCCCTCCGCCTCAACTGGCATCATGGGTCAACAAAGGGCTGGACTGGGGGCCAGTTAATGACGTGCTAACATTGCAAAGCCGCATCCGAGATCTCCTCAAGAGGGATATCAGTCTCGTCAAAGTAATTCAAGTAATGTTAGTTTGTTGGGTCCTGTCATGCCAACATCGATCTCTCCGTATGTGGGAGTTCAACCCAGAAGGACCGTGAACCATTCAACACTTCTTCGGCGTGATGCTCGAAGGGATGTATCATTATTCTTCAGATCACGAATAAAGTGTTCGGACACCACTGAGGATGCGGGTCTCAACTGCAACCGTTCAGATACCCAAGTAAGTAACTTTGCGACCGAGCATGCTATCATTATATTTATCACAACATTATTCTGAAAAATTACCCTCGGCCAGGACTGGATAAGAAAGGCAGAGAGGATCAGGTGTTCGGCCCCTCTTCCCGAAGGCTCGCCGGATCCTGTACTAACCAGGATGCTGGCTCGCGCACCTTATCAAGTGCCATCAGGAGAAGACGAGGGGAGGAATAGAGAAGTCAAAAGCGGGCTTCATATGTTACACATCCGATCGGGGGGAGGGATTAGTTGCTCCGCGCCGGAGGATGATCGGGGAGGTGAATCTAGAATCCCCTCTCCCCACGGGAAGAAAAGGATTTCCCCTGAAGACATGGAAATAGAGGTTTCCAAACGAGGGAAGAAACCTTCACCAGGGGGCCCTACCCCGGAGGGCATCCTTAGCGCACATCGCCCACAAGGGGGCCAGCCGTCAAACGAGCTGTAAGTGAACAAAGGCACATTAGTAAATATGCCCTGCTCTTTTCCTGAGAATAACAACCGAGACATATGTTTTGCAGTCCGGCTCATAGCCCTTCTCAACAATGTTCATCCTTAGGGGATCTTCTTCCGGAGATGATGGAGAGTGAAACACCTCCTCCTGCTTCCCCACCTCATGAGACGGATGACCCTGAGGTGTCGTCGTGGAGGATTTCTCCTGATCCTCAAAGGCCAGAAGGTAACTCTTCGGCCACCTGAAGTCCGGAGTTCTCGGCTCGTAAGGAGACCAACAGAAAAAGCCCGGGATTGTCCGGTGTACAACCGGACACATTGATAGGTCTTCTAGAGCAAGCGGCTATCTCAAAGGCACATCGTACCTTAATGGGTACGGTGGTTGAGAGGATTTCATCCACAAAAAGCGGGTTGAACGAAGCTTTTACGAGCCTGCTAAGAGGCTTTGAGGTACGCAAAGTAAAATATACATTTTTGACTGTACCATACATGCAAGTTGTGCTTTGTATAGATAATAGACCCTGAGACTCTGGTTGCCATCCAGACATGGCGAGCAGAGGATCATAGTCTCAGGTAATGATAGTGTTGCTTTCGTGTGCAGGCGGCTGCAGATCTTGCGGCTGACCGAACTGCTTAATTTGCCAAATTGAGGCGGCAACTTGACGTGGCGGATGCAGACATCACGCTTGTTGACAAGCGGCTTGACAAGGCACAGGGTATGTATATTCGGGTGGTCAGCAAATATTGTGAAGAGCATGATGCTAGTATTTATAGTATGCTTTGACTGCAGATGGAGCTGCCGCCATGGAGACCCTTAGGGCAGAACTTTCCCAAGCCAAGGAGCAAGCCAGGAAAAGTGATGCGGCCGCCCTGAAGGCAGCCGAAGAATTAAAAGCCGAACAGGCTGCGCATCGCCAAAGTGAGGATAAAATAGCCAACATGGCTATTGAGCTACAAAATGCCGCCAGCCGATATGAGCTTCTCGAAAGGGAAAACCAAACGAAAACGGCTGACTTAGAGAAGGCCTTGCAAGCAGCAAAGGAAACTCGCTCTGAAATCAGAGCGGCGTGGGAGGAGCTTTGGCAAGCCGGTGATATCGCGGCTGGGAAGCCCTTTTTATTGCGAACGAAGTTTGGTGATCCGAAATATGCCCCTCTTGATCAATTGTGGAGCTCTGCAGACGCATACTTGGATTTAGCAAAGAGTGCTGCTGATGCGATGGAGTATTTCAAGGATCGGAAAGATCATGGGATGGAAGGATTATTCTGGTCGCAGTTCAGTGCTCCAAAGCGTCTGCTGCTGTTGAATGAGCAAATGGCCGAGTGGGACGAGCTCCATAGGTTGTCTGGGCTTGCCGTGAAGGCTGTCGTGGATCATCTGTGGCCGAAGGAACCGAGCTCGGGTAGTTATTTTGGTTTGGTGCAACAATTTCTTCGTGTTGTGCCGCATATCAATGTTGTCAAGAGGTCAGCATGCATAGAGGGTGTGCGGATGGCTCTTGCCTGTGTTAAGACATATTGAGCAAAGATGGAGGCCACCGATGTTGCAACCAGGGGTCCGCCCGACGGTCAAGACTTGCCCGAGCACTATTTTGAAGAAGTCCTAGAAGGTGCCCATTTAATAGAGGCTCAATGCTCAAAGAGTACCATGTTCCAGTGACATGTATCTTGATTGTAAAAACAATGCTTTTTTATAATAAAGGCTATATTTATACTTTTGCCCATAAAGTATTGTAGTGCCTCCTGTGCGGTCGTTTATGTATGTATGTATATAACCTAAAAGTTTGCAGTCGTCGGCTTCAGCCCCCATGCATATAATGCGGGGGTGTTCGGTAAAGCGCGTAATCACACTTGATCCAACGTCTTGGTCCGTTAAGGAGGTGATAGCGCGGCGAACAAGGCAATTAGACTATATAGCTTTAACACTTTCACTTAGCCATAGGAGTTTGACGGTGGGGATACTATATAGCCCCTGGTATGTCTGCGCTCATCCGAATATGGTGCGTGTACATAAGTGACCAGGAAACCGGTCCTTCGTTAATGCGCAGGAATCACAAAGATTCCACTAGGTCATCGATTGGTTGACTAGTCTCTCGCTTTATCATGACAGTCAGTTTTCGGCTTTCTCTACTGAGGTGCTCATCCAGATGAACCAGGGCACAATCGCAGTAGTTCTCCCGGTGCCACCTTAGCAGATAGAGTGGAACGTAAGGTAGCAAAACATGGGAGCTAGGCAAAACCCACCATTGACCAAAGACATGATTCAGAGTTGATGCATATAAGGCCAAACTCGCGACACCGAACACTCCCGAAGGTGCTCGGACATTACAACATATGCTGGGCTAAGTACCGCCCTCGATAATGACCCCTGAATTTCCAGGTACGTGCATAAATTAGTCATGACGAAAGAGCGGCTATGGTGAGGGTATAAATCCCAAAAACACATTGGATGCTGCCCTTGTAACGTCCAGTTTAGATCGGCGGATAATAAATTAGCCAATAACGCCGGTAGCCCTCTTGGTCATTTTAAGTACCAGGAGGGTATGAGCCAACAAGAGACAATAAAAAGGTTTACACAGGGCCTTAATCTAAAAAGAAACCTTAGGACGGGGTCCTGCTGCACGTCTGTGCCTTTGTCTCCGTTGTGCTGTATCCTAGAAGGGTATAGCATGGTAGTTATCTGTAAAGAAGAAAGGAAAACTCAGGTTAAACAATATTTTTGTGTAACCGTGCGTAACGTCGGTTAAACTTAATGAACCGTGAAAATTCAATTTCTTGAGTGTGAATAGCATCCATCTGAACTATGGATTTTATTCGTGCGGGCTGCTCCTAGCACCACATATGGGGGTATAGCCGTTAGCCAAGCTCGGGTTTATCTGGGCTGCTACAAATAGTGGTGCACCAAACACGTCTAGCCGTGTCCGTGGTCTCAACGATCGATTAGTTACTTGGGTTGGATAGGACGATTGGTGGTTCGGCTGCTAGAGCCGCCACATATTCTTCCGCATGCAGGGAACGCTCTGTATTTCCGCTAATTGTGATGACGCCACGTGGATCGGGCATCTTAAGTTTAAGATAAGGATAATGCAGAACTGCATTGAAACGAGAGAAGGTCGTTTTCCCGAGTAGTGCATGGTAGCCGCTTCGGAATGGAGCAATGTCGAAGATTAGTTCTTCGCTTCGGAAGTTGTCGGGAGAACCGAATACAACCTCTAGTGTTAGAGAGCCCGTGCAGCGGGCCTCTACGCCTGGTATTACTCCTTTAAAGGTAGTATTGCTTTGGCTGATTCTTGACGGGTCTATCCCCATCTTACGGATAGTGTCCTGGTATATCAGATTAAGACTACTGCCGCCATCCATGAGGACTCGGGTGAGATGGTATCCATCAATTACTGGGTCGAGCACCAAGGCAGCCGAACCTCCATGCGGGATACTAGTCGGATGGTCCCTGCGATCGAAAGTGATCGGGCAGGCCGGCCATGGGTTGAATTTGGGGGCAACTGGTTCTACAGCGTATACGTCTCGGAGTGTGTGTTTGCGTTTCCTCTTTGGTATGTGGGTTGCGTAAATCATGTTTACTGTTTTGACCTGTGGTGGAAATTTTTTCTGTACCCCAGTGTTCGGCTAGCGAGGTTTGTCCTCGACTTCACTTGGCAGCTTCCTTCCCTTGTGTTCGGCGTTTAGCTTGCCGGCCTGCTTGAAGACCTAGCATTCTCTGTTGGTGTGATTCGCAGGTCGGGGGTGCCATGAATCTGACATGATCTGTCTAGAATTTTGTTTAGGCTGGACGGTCCATCTCTGCTGCCTTTAAATGCCTTTTTTCGTTGACCGGGTTGAGAGCCCCTGAATCAGGCGTTTACAGCCGTGTTGTCTGGGTTGTCTTCATTATTTCGATGCTTGTTTTTATTGTGTCGCGGCTTCCCATTGCCGTCCCTAATTTTGGATGTGCCTGGGTCGCTGGTGCCGTTGCGGGCCAATCAACTGTCCTCGCCCGCGCAAAAGCGAGTCATAAGGCTTGTTAGTGCTACCATTGTCCTCGGTTTTTCCTGGCCGAGGTGTCTGGTGAGACATTCTTCCCGGACACTGTGTTTGAAAGCCGCTAAGGCTTCAACATCCGGGCAATCAATGATTTGGTTCTTTTTGGTGACAAATCTGTTCCAAAGCTTACGGGCTGACTCTCCATGTTGTTGGATTATGTGACTTAAATCGTCTGCGTCCGGAGGTCGGACATAGGTCCCTTGAAAATTGTCCCTGAAAGCATCCTCGAGTTCCTCCCAACTTCCAATTGAGTTTTCGGGGAGGCTTTTCAACCAGTGCCGAGATGGTCCTTTCAACTTGAGGGGCGGGTATTTGATGGCGTGGAGATCGTCTCCGCGAGCCATATGGATGTGAAGAATAAAGTCCTCAATCCAGACTCCTGGGTCTGTCGTTCCGTCGTATGCCTCTATGTTTACGGGTTAAATCCCTCAGGAAATTCATGATCCAGCACCTCATCGGTGAAGCACAGGGGGTGCGTGGCACCCCTGTATTTGGATGTGTCGTGGAATGCTTCCGACGGTTGTAGTGTTCGGTGTTGATTCAGAGCTGGTATTCGATCAGTATAGTCGTTTTGGCGGTCGTGATCCTACATAGGAGCACGCTTCCTAGATCCAAAGATGGACCTGGCCATACCTGCTCTTTTGTCCAGGTGCTCACGTACATCATGTGTTGACTTGTGTGCGGCGTCATTAGCCATTCTGTCTCGGCCACCGGGTGGTCGGTCCGGCAGATCGGCCGTATTATTTTTCAGCGGGATGGGCTCTATAGCCTCATAGCCGAATTCGGGCAGCAACTTGCGCTTTGGGTAGCTCTTTGTGTGGCGATTGCCACCGTATTTTTCGCCAGTGTCGAGTAGTTTGTTCCATTTGTGGTTGAGCATGTCCTGCGTGGCCTTAAGCCTTTGCTTCTGCTTCTTCAAGCTCCTAACGTGGCGATAAGCCTTTTGTGGAGTTTCTCTTGTTCCAAATGCCTTTCCGGGATGATGAGTGCATCGTTGTCCGGACTGTTCTCCTCTCCGGAGACAGGTTTATAAGGCAGTGATCGGACAGCGGCCCCGGACTATGTTCGCTGTCCGCTGGCTCATCCTGCTCCATCGCTGGGTCTGTGGGGTTGTCGTTACCTTTGGAGTCGTCCGGGGTATTATTCTTTCTTGTGTCGTTATCGCTGTTTTTGCTGTGGCGGGATTTAGAGTGGCGCCGCTAATGTCGGTGCTTTGGTTGCTTCTCCAGAGGATTATCCTCCATTGCATCCTTTCGTTCCTCGTCGTTGCTTTCTTTGGGTGTGTCCACCATGTATATATCATATGATGAGGTGGCTGTCCAGCGCCCTATGGGCGGTGCTTCCTGTTCTTCTCCGGCATCGTCATTCATACCGTCGATGTCTTCGGAGTCGAAATAAAGCATGTCAGTTGAGTCGTCGATAGTGGCTATTAAATGGGTGGTGGGTGGGTAATGAATTTCCTCGCCGTCCGCTTCCCACTCAAGCCGGACATAGTTTGGCCCAAAGTCTCCTTAAAGGGATAGAGATTTTAATGAGTTTGGCATGTCGCCCAAGGCGAGCACTGAAAGATATTGTAGCGACCAGACCTCAAACAGTCCGATCTCTGTGCATCAGTGTCATCCCTGGATCGATAATGCTGACACGCACAATACTCGAAGGATTTATAACAGAGTAGCAATCACACACTTATTACATCGAATGTCTAAAAAGAGAACTTATTACAATAAATATGGCTTAAGGCCATCTAATAACGATAACATCGGAAGGCTTGGAAGATAAGAGAGTCCATCAACTCCAACGGCATCACTGAGTATAACATCATGACCTAAGGCACCTTACTCGTCATCTGAAAAGTATGCAACATGAATGTTGCAGCCCGAAAACGGGTCAGCACATGGAATATGTTGGCAATGTAACACATAGAGAGTAATGAACAGAATAATGCTATCACTACATGCATATATGGCTGGTGGAAAGCTCTATGGTTACAGTTTTGCATAAAGCCAAATTTTCCCTACAACAAAGTAATAAATTTTATTTAATTATCATGGTGGTTGTTAAACATTGAGAAGGTTCCTCCAACTCAATCCCGAGTAAGCATCATCATTAAACCCAACAAATTTAATTAAGTAACATGATGAGATTCACATGATGATCAAAGTACTAGATACTCAAAACGTCCATAACCGAGGACACGGCTAACCATGATTAGTTTATACACTCTGTAGAGGTTTGCGCACTTTTCCCCGCAAGACTCGATCTCCTCCATTGGATTTCTCGCACTACATGGTGTTTGAGAAACGGATGACCGAGACACAGTCTTTCAGAAGCATTAACTCTTTACTCTGGGTAGACAGTACCAACCTACATCCCCTACATCTGCTAGCACTACAAGAAATATGGTCGATAGTGACCCACTATTTTGGTCAATAAATCGTCGTTGTTTTCAACATATGACCTTGTTTTGACCAAACTGAGAAGGTCAACAGTTGACCGTCAAGAACAAACAAACATGACCTTTTCTAAGTTTTGACCGTCAAGAACAAACAAACATGACCTCCAACTTCATCCCACAACAACGGTGTCCTGCACCTCCTTCCGTACAGAGCTTCGAAAGGGGCCATCTTCAAACTGGATTGATAACTGTTGTTGTAAGAGAACTCCGCATATGGCAAATTGTCGTCCCAACTAGATCCATAATCTAGCGCACAAGCTCTCAACATGTCCTCTCAAATCTGATTGACTCTCTCGGTCTGTCCATCTGTCTGTGGGTGAAAGGATGTACTGAACTCTACCTTGGTACCCAAAGTTTCGTGTAACTGATTCCAGAACTTTGAGGTAAACTGGGTTCCTCTATCTGATACAATGCTCCTCGGAACTCCATGCAGACATACGATCCTGGTCATGTATATCTTTGCCAACTTAGCACTAGTGTAAGTGGCCTTCACTGGGATGAAATGAGCTACCTTCGTCAAACGATCAAGTACAACCCATATTGAGTCATAGCCTAAACGAGTCATGGGCAATCCCGTGATAAAATCCATGCCTAGCTTATCCCACTTCCATTCGGGTATTGGCAATGGCTGTAGCAACCCTGCTGGCTTCTGATGCTCCGCCTTCACTCTCTGACATACATCACATACTGCTACATACTCCGCAATATCCTTATTCATTCCGGTCCACCAAAAAGTGTCCTTCAAATCTAGGTACATCTTGGTATTTCTTGGGTGAATCGAATAAGGTGAATCATGGGCCTCCTACAGAATCAACTTCCTGATCTCCGGGTCATTAGGCACATAAACGCGGTCCTCAAACCATAAGGTATCATGCTCATCCTCATGAAAACCTTTAGCTTTTCCTTTGCTCATTTTCTCCTTTATCTCTGCAATCTCCTTGTCTATCTTCTGAGCTTCTCTGATCTTATCCATCAGAGTAGACTGAATCTCCAATGCTGCAACATAGCCTCTCGGAACTATCTCCAAACATAGCTCGCAAAGATCCTCGGCTAACTCCTTCGGCAACTCTCCGGTCAAGAGTGTCTTGACATGGCTCTTGCGGCTCAACGCATCGGCTACCACATTAGCATTTCCGGGGTGATAATGCAATCTCATATCATAATCCTTGATGAGCTCCAACCATCTCCTTTGCCTGAGATTCAACTCCTTTTGTGTGAAGATGTACTTCAAACTCTTGTGAACCGTGTACACCTTGCAATGGTTTCCGATGAGAAAATGTCTCCATGTCTTCAATGCATGCACTACGGCTGCTAACTCCAAATCATGGGTGGCATAATTTAACTCATGGGGATTAAGTTGTCATGAGGCATACGAAACAACTCTTCCCTCCTGCATAAGCACTGCTCCAAGTCCTCGATGAGAAGAGTCGCAATATACTTCATAATCCTTGCGTTGATCTGGCAGAATCAACACCGGTGATGTAACCAAACGTTTCTTCGACTCCTGAAAACTGGCCTCACATTCCTCGGTCCATTTGAACTTGGTGTCCTTCTTCAACAACTCCGTCATGGGCTTTGCAATCTTTGAGAAATTTTCAATGAACCTCCGGTAGTATCCTACGAGTCCAAGAAAACTCCGGATCTCTCCAACTAACGTCGGGGCTTCCCAATTTGTCACAGTGACAACTTTGGTGGGGTCTACTGTTATTCTCTCTCCGGATATAACATGTCCGTGGAATCCAACTTCCTTCAACCAAAACCCACATTTGCTGAACTTGGCGTATAACTGATGTTCTCTGAGCTTCCCGAGTACCAAACGCAAATGCTCCTTATGCTCCTCTTCATTCTTTGAGTAGACCAGAATATCATCAATGAACACCACGACGAACTTATCCAGAAACTCCATAAACACCTTCTTCATCATGTTCATGAAATAGGCAGGTGGTTAGTCAGACCAAATGACATAACGGTATACTCATACAACCCGTACCTGGTGGTAAAAGTCGTCTTAGTTATATCCTGCTCTTGAGTCTTCAACTGGTGGTATCCTCATCGCAGATCGATCTTGGAAAATACCTTAGCTCCTTGCAATTGGTCAAACAAGTCATTGATCATCGACAGCGGGTACTTGTTCTTGATTGTCACTTCATTCAATCCTCAATAATCAACAACCATCCTTAATGATCCATCCTTCTTCTCCACTAGAAGCACTGGCGATCCCCAAGGTGAAGAACTTGGGCGAATATAGCCTTTATCCAGTATCTCCTTAATCTACTTCTTAATTTCCTCCAAATCTTTTGCGGGCATCCGGTACGGTCTCTTAGATATCACCCCTGTGCCTGGCAAAAGCTCAATTAAAAACTCAATGTCTCTGTCTGGTGGCATGCCTGGCAACTCTTTTGGAAATACGTCAGGAAAATCCTTCACCACTGGTACTTCCTCCTGTACAACTCCTGATAAGGAATTTACTTGAGTCCTCTTCGGCACATGCCGGGATACATACTTGATCCTTCTTCCTTCTGGCGTGGTAAGCAAAATCGACTTACTAGCGCATTCAATGTTCCCTCCATACTTCGATAACCAATCCATGCCTAATATCACATCCAGTCCTTGCGACTCCAATACTATTATGTCCGAGGGAAACACGTAGTTACCAATCCTTAACGGTAACCGATCACACCATAGGCTAGCCATATACTCTGCTCCTGGCGAGGTTACTAACATGGGTGACCTAAGGGCTTGGGTTGGTAGTTTTATACTTATCCATAAATCCCCTTGATATGTATGAATGCGATGCACCAGTATCAAAAAGAACGATTGCAGTAAATGACTTTAACCAAAAACTTACCTATTACTGCATCTGGCTGGGCTTCAACCTCCTCCATGCTAACGTGGTTCACCTGTCCTTTGTTGAAAGGGTTAGGCTTCTTCCCAGAGCTCCCATTGCCATTTCCATTCTTCGCTTCAGGACATTCAGTGGCATAATGTCCAGTCTTCTGGCATTTAAAACAGGTAATGTGGCTTAGATCCCTCTAGGCTGGTGTTGATGGGTTGGCACGATTCTGCCCATTGCTTCCTCCATTCCCATTACCATTCTTGGGGCCACTATGGTTGTGTGAACTCCCTCCTCCATGGGTATGCTGAAAAGGTCCTCCTGAGTTCGGGGTAAAATGAGGTTTCTGCTGAGCTCTAGAGTTGTACTTCCCTTGTCCATATTTCCTCTTGCGGCTGTCAATCTGCTGCTGCTTCCCTTCAATCATGAGAGCTCGGTCTACCAACTCCTGGTAGTTATTGAAGGTTGCTACCGTTAACTGCATGTTTAGCTCATCATTCAGTCCTTCCAGAAACTTCTCCTGCTTAGCTGCATCAGTAGCAACGTCATCTGGGGCATAACGTGCTAGCTTACTAAAGTCATCCACATACTGGCCAACAATACGTCCTCCTTGGCACAAGTTGTGAAACTCACGCTTCTGGCCATAGCTCCTGCTGAAACATGGGCAGTACGGAAAGCCTGCTAAAACTGATCCCATGTGACAGTGTTGATGGGGTAAGTGGCTGTGAAATTCTCCCACCATGATGCTGCGGGTCCATCAAGCTGATGTGTGGCAAAACGTACCTTCTCCGCATCTGTGCATCCTGTAGTGGTCAACTCTCTTCCCATCTTGCGGAGCCAGTCATTTGCAACTATCGGCTCGGTGATACTGGAGAACACCAACGGATTCAGCCTCAAGAAATGGGCTAAGTGATCAATAGGTGGTGGTGGCGGTGGGTTGTTGTTGCTGTTGTTCCCCTGATTCTGATTCTGGACTAGCATCTGCATTAATGCATTTTGCTACTGGATCAACTGAGTGAGCTCCGGTGGAAAAGCAAATCCATTGTCACGTCTCGGAGGCATCTGAGGGTTTAGAAAGGATGAGAATATAGAATAGAGTGAGGTCTAGAGAGAAAAACACTACCCATATGCTCATGAGACAAACACAAACAATATCACTTCAATCAATTCAAACAAGGGCAGACAACGGTCTAACTATCGTTACAAAAGTGGTCGGACTATACTATATACATGGGGGAATACTACTACTGTTATGGTGGTCGAATAGAAAAATTGATCGGTCGAAGACTCCATGATATCTGCTCCAGCTTCATCAACAAAGTCATCATCGCTATCGTCTGGGGCCGAGTCGGTGTCATCGATGATGATGTAGTTCTCCAGGCAAGTGCAATCATCGTCTTCTCCTCCAGTCGGGGGGAATCCCATAAACACTTTTAGCTTCTTCTTCAGATCATCATTCTTCTCCACGAGTGTCGTCATTTCTTCCTCATAACCATCGCGTGTAGACTTAAGTTCTTCCTGCAGCTCCATGATCTTGGTCATAGCCTTCTTCAGATCTATCATGCCTGCGCACATCTGGTTCTCCTGGCGACGAATGTGCTGGTTTAACTCCAGGATGAAAGCTGCAATTGATCTATCCTTCCTGGTGCTGATCATCTCCCATTGCTCATCTCGGCGCCCACAAATCTGGTAGATAGTATCCTTGAGATCCTTGTGGTAAACTTCTCCAATGCGTCCCATTGTGATGTGGGCTGCCATGCTCTTTCCTAGACTCCAGGTTAGTGCATCAAAAGAAAACTCTATGGGCTCAGTGACGGGCATGAATGTCCTTCCTGGAACTTGAACTTGGATCATCCAACGCTCCTCTTCTGGTAAAGTAGCGATGTAGGTTCGATGAAGCTTGGTACTCCGATGTTCAGGTATCTAGTAACTTCCTTCAAGTGGCGTCCAAAGGGTGTATCTTCATCCGGTTGCGTGAACTTTTTCCTTGCATCCGCCATCCTAAAAGAGTAGAAAAGATGAGGAGTCAGAAATGAGAAGAGATAGTAGTGATCTAGGGCTTTAGCTTAGTGGTCGTGTCCTACAATCAGCATGTGCTCTGATACCATCTTGTAGCGACCAGACCTCAAACAGTCTGATCTCTGTGCATCAGTGTCATCCCTGGATCGGTAATGCTGACACGCACAATACTCGAAGGATTTATAACAGAGTAGCAATAACACACTTATTACATCAAATGTCTCAAAAGAGAACTTATTACAATAAATGTGGCTTAAGGCCATCTAATAATGATAACAGCGGAAGGCTTGGAAGATAAGTGAGTCCATCAACTCCAACGGCATCACCGACTATAAGATCGCTACCTAAGGCACCTTACTCGTCGTCTGAAAAGTCTGCAACATGAACGTTACAGCCCAAAAATGGGTCAGCACATGGAATATGTTGGCAATGCAACACATAGAGAGTAATGAACAGAATAATGCTATCATTAAATGCATATATGGCTGGTGGAAAGCTCTATGGTTACAGTTTTGCATAAAGACAATTTTTCCCTACAACAAAGGAATAAATTTTATTTAACTATCATGGTGGTTGTTAAACATGGAGAAGGTTCCTCCAACTCAATCCCAATTAAGCATTATCATTAAACCCAACAAATTTAATTAAGTAACATGATGAGATTCACATGATAATCCAAATACTAGATACTCAAAACATCCATAACCGTGGACACGACTAACCATGATTAGTTTATACACTCCGCAGAGGTTTGCGCACTTTTCCCCGCAAGACTCGATCTCCTCCATTGGATTTCTCGCACTACATGGTGTTTGAGAAACGGATGACTGAGACACAGTCTTTCAGAAGCATTAACTCTTTACTCTGGGTAGACAGTACCAACCTACATCCCCTACATCTGCTAGCACTACAAGAAATATGGTCGATAGTGACCCACTATTTTGGTCAATAAATCGTCGTTGTTTTCAACATATGACCTTGTTTTGACCAAACTGAGAAGGTCAACAGTTGACCGTCAAGAACAAACAAACATGACCTTTTCTAAGTTTTGGTCGTAGTTTTTAAGACCAAAATTATTAGGTCATAGTTTTTAACGACAAAAAATTTCATCATTTCCTGTGTGCCTCATCCACATAGGATCTGATGTGGCATCATCCACGTGGCCACCAGATCTGACATGGCATTGGTAGTGATGATATAAAATCGTCATAATTTCTAGCAAGTCAAGCACAATAAGGCCAGCCCATAAAACTTTATACACAAGTCAAGCCCAATAAGGCCAACCCATAAAACTTTATACACATTTATTTTACTAGGCCAAAGCCCATGTCCAATACATTATGTATTATTAGGTTGTTTAACCTTTTTAGCTCAAAAAGGTCGTTTAACCATTATAGCCCAGAAACTGTACTAAAAGTATAACTTCAGTGAAGAATACATCACATATTTAAATTAGATAGATAGCTTTTTGAATATCGCAGCACACACAAAATAAGATTACACAAATAGCTTTTTGAGTATCCTAGCACAGACAAACTAAGATTACATAGCCCAGACAAATGGTATTACAAAAAACATAGCCTGTTGCACAACAACATCATAGCTCCATTGTCTTCCTCTTTAAGAATTCCAAAGAAGCGTTCCATCCTGGCATCAGGAGGGACAACACATGAGAAGCAAATTACTCCTAACATGAAATAAGAAAAATGCAGCAAGCTGAGAGTAGAATGCAGACAGTGTATATAAGCAAGTCACATGGATGCAAGCAGTAAGCATTTTAGAGGGTTTTATGTGGCTGCATGGCCCAACTTTTGTTTCTTCCATAAATCAGGTTAGAAATATTAAACACTAGTAAGTTAACATTCATATTATATCATATTGTGTAAACTCTCCACCTCCTAAAGAGACTCCAACATTAGAAGGTCATACTAATTACTAAAGGCCAGTTCTTTTGCTGCCTTCTAGAATAAGCTGGAATAAGTTGCCCCCTACCCAACTTATTCTACAAAATTATTTACTTAGAAGCCTACTCCCTCCGTCCCATAATATAAGAGCATTTTTGACACTATGGTTTTGCTTCTAGAATAAGCTGGATAGGGGGCAACTTATTCTAGAAGGCCCCAAAAAACCCACAGGAACTAGCCCTAATGACAAGTTCAAGCTTAAACTACAACAGACAGGCCTTAATTAAATCCAAGCCTATAAAAAATTATATCATGATCAGTTCATCGGATGCTTTCCTCTACTGCTGTCACACATGCATTAAAGTGAAGTATAGAGGTTATACAATCTTTAAGAAATTACTACTTTTGAGATCTAGAAAGAATAAAGACAGGTTTAGTGTTTATACATGTGTCCACAAGAAAAAGCAAATGTTAAGGGGTATTAGCAATACGGATTGCCAAAAAAACGAATTGATAGTGCGTAATATTATGATCTTCAATGCTTTAAAATAGAGAAAGAACAAGTTTATGTGCATTGATTCTCCCGCACCCAGTTGACTGTTGCATCAGAAGAAAATGAAGAACATGTTGGAATCTTGACAATAGTTCATGCCCAGTACAACAAACTGGAGCAAAAGTTGCACAAAACTGGAGCAAAAGTTGCACAAAATGAAGGGCTCATCTGGTTACTTAAATTGTAGCATCAATAGGTGCAAGAAGCGCATACACAAGGAGATTAAGCAAAAGCAGAATCTCCTCCTATTTTGGAGGATATCAATCAAAGGCGAGCAAATGGAGGATTACCAGGTTGGACGAGTAGACACACATATGGTACTTGTCGTGTCGGCAAACCTCATAGTTGATGTGCTCCTGGATTTGATTCACCCTCCCTACACACGCAACCCCAGATCATTACTCAATGACAAATAATACATACATGGTAAATAAAATATCCTGGTTTATCCTTATGAAACAATAGAACATTCAGCAATTTACAATAATTTGTTACAGCCACAGTTACATACATTATATATCCCCCAGTATTTACATCACACCTTTTCTTGAAAAGTGAGCGGTGTGCATCTAAACAAGATCATAGTGTGAAAGGGCAGCATGATAGAAGGTGAATACAGTGAAGCCCTGTATGGTTTCTCAAATATACTCATTAAATGTCTTGCAAGGTATGGATAAATTCAGATAGCTCAAGATTGTATGGTTTCAAAGTCAACATGGTTGAGCTAGATGACATGTTATCATACTCAAGAATTACTTACCATCATCCTGTTCATCCACAACATTGTGTAGTTGTTCTCCTCATGATCCTTCCTCCAGACCAGCGTCTCAAGTTACAACGGCTGCGCCAGTTACCTACGAGCCCAAGGAAAATTAGGGAGCGGTCCGAAAACTACCGAGCAGCCAGGGAAACCTAACCTGTTGGTGCAAGGACCCTGTTCTCCTCGTCGGCCCTTCCCTTGTTGGCAATGAAAAGGAGCAGCATGGCGAGCTCGGTCTCCTCAGGCACGACCCCTCCGACATTCGCATACTCAAATATATTATCTGTAGTAGCATCAATGAGTGAAGCATACAGTTGTTCTGATACAGTAAAATATGCACCCTTGAGGCAATGTGAACATTTGTGCATTGTACTAAACCAAAAAATTCCGACGCTAACTTTCCATGGCAAAGTCACGAAAAATATTAAACATTATATACTAGCTATTGGGTGCATCTATACACCTAGAAACCATCTAGTACGACAGTTCAGATGATAAGGTTGACCAGGCTAACATGACAATAAAAATGGCATATCATAATGTCCCAACAACAGGGAGCATATGGCATAGACATACCCAATTACTAATCTTTGACAAGTTAATTACATAATGCCTAAACCACACAAAAGAGCGTTGAAATAACACATATATCTCACAAAAATATTCTTATATAAATACAGTTCTGGGTGTGCTCAGCCGGAGCAGGAGCAGCCAGGGCGCCGACCTTGAGGTCCGGCGCGTCCATGGCCTACCTGGCATCGGGCGCCCTCGCGGAGATGCCGGCGGAGGAGGGCGAGTGAAGCAGCGGCGGCCGGGATCGACTGCCAGGGTGGGGAACGACGAACACGGCCATCCCCTTGTCCGAGGAGAGGACCGACCCCTCCCTCCAACGTGAAGTGGACGACAGCCGCTCGAGGATCCCATCGATGTCGTCGCCGTCCTGGTTGCCAGAGAGTCGTGGCCGGCGTGGGGCAAAGTGACCAAAACCCTAGATCACTCGCCGCTGCGGTCCGGCCAACTCGATTGAGCAGCGCGCATTGAAGCATGCGCACGCCGACGAGCCGGCCAGCCGCGACGCCGTGGGTGCTGGGCGTCAGGGCCTATGTCGCTGGTGAGGTTGGGCGGCACGCTCGATCGGCTGCATGAGGACAGAGGCGAGCGACTGGGACATGAGAGGGTGGCGGAAGAGAGGATGGCCGGGGCTGGGGTTGGAGGGGCGGCGGTGGAGGGACCTGCTGGCGAGGGAGAAAGGGAGCCGGCGTTCTCGATCTGGATCGTGGAGAGGGAGACAAGGGGAGGAAGGGGATAGGAGTTAGGGTTTGGGCGATGAGAGGGGATCGATAAGACGACGAGGGGGAGGCGATGCGGTGGGCTGCGGGTGGGGTTTGGTGGCCGACTGTGGCTGGCCTTGGGCCGATCCCTTTTTTTCGTTAAAAAGATTCTTATTTTGTTTTTTAAATATTTTCCAATAAATCTTTTAAAAAATAGATTAGAACAAATTTACAACTAATATTTGAGGTGGTGATCGTTGACCCTTCATGATACCATAATTTTTGAATCAAAATTTAAGGTCGAGATTAAACTAGGTACGCCAAGGAAAACATCCGAACGGCAAAAAATAGCATCAAATGACCAAATAACGAATGTGATGGCGAAATTCATGCCATAGTTTGTAAAAAATATCCCATATTTTGGGTAAGTATGTGTATTGGAATGGAAAATAATTTTGTTGAATGTAGTTTTTATTTTTCTTTGCACAAAAGTTTAATTTTTCATTTTCCGAGTGCGGGAAATGCATTTTTTTGTAAAGGGCCTACAAAATATTTGTTAGAAAATGTCACCACTCCATTTTAAAAAATAACATACCATATTTTATGTCCAATTAAACAAATGTCTGTGTGTCAAAATCTTTCGATCCACCTCTCATCAAAAAGAAAAATCTTCACCGATTTAGGAGGAATTGGGTCAAATTTGAAATATATAAATAAAACTAATATCAGGAGGTTCTGTATATTTGTAGAATGAAAACGCAGTGGACTAATTTAGCATGAAACAATGCTTGTTTGCTATATTTGAGTCATTAACTGCATTTATAAGCATTTAACAAATATAGTTCAAAACTGAACTATGATTACATGAACCAGTGCATAAAAATGGTTTGAAAAATCATATTTAGTGTCTTGAGTATATTTGCATGCTTTATACAAGAAATGAATATAAATTTCAAATATATATGTGACAAGAGTCAACCACGAATATGGAGTTTATAAGTATCTTAATTATAGAAAATGTATATGAAGTACGAAAAATATGAAATTTGACATGGTGTCATTATGTGATGTTAGTATGCCGTGGTAAAAAAGTGAGAATGTTTAACAATTTTTTTGATGCACACCCTTTAGATATCGAACAACCTACAAGGAATGATTGTGGTTTCGCAAGTGAATGCACCAAGTTTGAGGCAAACTGACATTCTCTTTTGTCATTTGACCTTGAATTTTTTATCAACACTCAACATACATCATAGGATTCTCCATGTTAAAATTTGGCACTTTTCAGAGCTCATTTGCTATATTTGAGTCATTAACTACATTTCTAATCATTTAATTGATATAAATCAAATTTGAACTATGAGTACATGAAACAGTACAAAAAAATGATTTGAAAAATCATATTTAGGGTATTGGGTATATTTGTATGCCTCGTGCAATAAATGAATATAATTTCCAAATATTTATGTGGTAATAATCAACCGCGAACATGGAGTTTACTGCTATTTTAATTCAAAAAATGGAAATGAAGTGCGAAATATACAAAACTTGACATGGTTTCATGATATGACCTCAATATACTATGGTAAAAATTGGAGATGATTTGGCAATTTTTTTAATATACACTCTTTAGAAATCGAACCATCTCCAAAGAATAGTCGTGCTTTCGAGAGTGAATGCACCTAGTTGAAGGGGAGACAATACTTCTTTCATCTTTTAACGCATATTTTTTCTACACTCAATATATACCACAGAATCCACCATGTTCAAATTTGGCACTTTTTCGAATTCATTTTCTATATTATAGTCAATAACTACATTTACATGCATTTAATGGATATAATTCAAATTTGAACTATACGTACATGAAAAAGTGCATATAAAAATGATTACAGAAGACATATTTGTGTCTTGAGTACATTTGTATGTCTTATCCAAGAAATGAAAAGAAATTTCAAAGATTTATGTGGCAAGAGTCAACCACGAACATTGACTTTACTGCTATTTTAATTCTAGAAAATGTAAATGTGGTCTGAAAAATATGAAAATTGGCATGGTGTTATGATATGACCTGAATATGGCATGCCAATAATATGAGAATGTTTGACTATTTTTTAATCTATTTAGCTAACCTGTTCTATATATATAATTAAAGGAAACAATTTTAGACAATGATGTGTTTTGATTGGTCGAGAGGAGCCTCCCACGGATCATGCGTGATCACCGTTCATCTACGTGAGATCCAACGGCCCACCACGCTCCGTCCGGGATGCCCCACCCGGCTCCGACACTCCTCTCTCTCGTTCTCGTTCCATTCCAGAGAGCCGCCGCCCCCTCTCTACCCCACCCCAGCTGCTCCGCCCTCACCGGCGACCTACTCCTCCGCCGCCGACCACCACCCCCTCCCCCTCCCCTCACCATTTGTCCCTTCCCTTGGCCCCAGATCCACCAACCCATGGTGCTGCCGGTGGATTCGAGACCAAGACCGCCTCCTCCTTGTGGTTGTTGCTCGAGCAGCTGTTAGACGGATCCACAACGGCCACGCGGCATATCTGCAGCGTCTTCGGCTGATCCACGCGGATCCACGGTGTCCTGAGCCCTCCCCAGGTGATTTTCTGCGTCACCCCTTGGCCTCGGCTGTTCCACCAATCTCCGGCGCCGTCTGCTCGCCATCCCCTCGATCCTGCTCCGAGCTCTGAAACCCCACGCACACAGACCTGAACCCTCCCCCCTCCTCGCTCCCACCATGGTCAAATGGCCCCCGCGGCCGCCGTCATGAGGCGGGCCCACTTCGCTAGCTCCTGCTCGTCGGCCAGCTGGCGGCTCCTCGGGAGGGCGTTTCGCATCTCGCTGGCTCCCCAGGCGGCCTCGCCGCCGCGCGTTCATGGGGTCGATGCTATGGACCCGAGCTTTCCACGCTCTGTAGATCAGTGGAGTCTCGAGTAGGATAGTATTGAGCTCCTCTGTGGTCACAGGTAGTAATATTCAGAGATTCTCTCCACTTGTTTCGATTCGCCATACTTGTAGGCTGGATGTACTGATTTGGTTAGAAACTGGAGTTACTCTTTTTCGTTCTTGTTTCCAAGCAGAGCAGGGATCTGGGGCGCCCATCAGGGGATGAGTCTGGGCGAAGGCCGTGGTTCGTTGGAGCAAGATCGTATTGCGGCGGACGCTTTGAATCGTTGTAGCTGCACCTCCTCTACAGCTTCCTCGTCTGCACGGCCTTGGTCTACACACGCACGCACCACCGAGCTGCAGGTAAATGCAAGCAGGTATCCCCTTGTTGTCTGGTTGATTATTTAGAATTGTTCCTCGGATTAATACATTCATATGGGCGCATGTAGTACTGTTGATGGTATGAATGGCTCAGGTAGCAGTTGCATCTTGGTGGGTTTCAAATCATTTATAGTGTCAGGGGTTGGGTGCGATATATGCCAAATGATGGCTTATCATAGTGGAAGCGAGTAGAACGTCGCCGGTTCCAGGAAACGGGATTAGGCGAAGGCATGCACGTCGGCGAATCTTACCCAGCTTCGGGGCTCTCCGGGGAGATAACACCCCTACTGCTGCTCTGCGGTGTCTCCGCATAATCACTAAGGCGTAGTGACTACAAGGTTGCTCCTAAAGCTGTATTCTGGAGGTATAAGGAGATAAGGCTAACTCTCTTCTTCCTATATCATCGGGTCTGAGGCTAATGGATGCCAACCCTTTGCATGGGTGCCCCGGGGGGTTTATATAGGCCTACCCCCGGGGATACAATGATAATTCGGCTGGGCGCGGGTCCCAGCCGTCTGTCTCACAGGCCGCCGTCTTCTCCGCCGACTGATGGGGTCCGCTGACTCGCGGGCCCCGCCGGCGAGTCCGGCACTGTAGCCGTGCCTCTAATGACGCAGATTTGGTCATTGGGTCGTGGCAACAGTGCCGCCATCTATCGGGCGATCACTGTCGTTACTCCCCATCTTGTCTGGTTAATGGCGCGTGGAACCCGTGAGAGGGGCTGGCCGACTTCGGGGAGCCGACTCCCACGGGGCCGCCTTCTGGGCGTATCCGCCGTCTTCTAGCTCTCACTGACTGGCGGGTCCGCCGTCTCTGAGCCGTATAGGTAGGCCATCGTGGCCACAGTACGCCACACACTGTGGCCGAGGTCAGGTCTGGCATGGCTACAGTGCCGGGCCACGCCGGAGATCTCCGGCGGTACGGCACATTGTAGCCACGCCGGCTCCTCGCAAGCAGGAGGTGACGGCCACGCCTTGGTCGTACCCGCAATGAGTGTGGAGTCGTGGACCGACTCTCCATAGCCAGCTTCTCTGGAAGTCGCGGGCCATAAGTCGGCCCATCTGAGAGTCGTCATCTGAGACTTGGTTCATCTGGGAGTCGTCATCTGAGACTCGGTTCATCTGGGAATCGTCATCAGAGACTCGGCTCATCTGGGAGTCGTCATCAGAGACTCGGTTCATCTGGGAATCGTCATCAGAGACTCGGCTCATCTGGGAGTCGTCATCAGAGACTCGGTTCATCTGGGAGTCGTCATCTGAGACTCGGCTTTGAGGGGCGCGGCCTGCCCTGATGTCGGCGTGCCGGCTCAATGCGGTGCCTTCATCGCGATGCGGCGCTCGACGGCCGACAACCCCTTTCCTTCCATCTCGCTGATCAAGTAGGTGAGGATGTGGCAGCGCTCATACTTCTACGTGAAGAATCTCGCCTCCGACGGCGACTGGGTTAATCTGCCGGCTTACGAAGCCGGCCCCCCAGCTGGGAGGCTCCCTAGCTGGTCTCATCGGGTCAAGACGCTGACTCCCGCCGGAGCCGCCGCCGTAGCGCGACTTCGAGTCTTGACGCAGTCGGAGGGCCTCGTCGGGTCCGACTTGCTGGCCGCCTTCGTGGCGCGCCGAGTTCTTCCGCTCCAAGGTCGGCCTCACCTGATCTGTCAGATGAGCGGCCTACGAGACCCAAGTCGGATGAGCACCAAAGAGATGCCCCGCGCGGAGGTGGCAAACATGGTGAATCATATCGCGAACTGCGAGTTCGGGGAGGACTGGCAGTTCGGCAAGGAGCCGTACTCGCGCGACAACCCCCCACCAGTGGTAAGTCGCATCTCCTTATTGCTTTGTCTTCTTTGCGCCCGAATCCGGTTTCTGATTCTCGTTTGGTTTCTTCTGAACTAGAACCCCCTCATGCAGCCTGCAGCCGGCGCCACGAGACAGCCCCACGAGTTTGTCCCCGATCGTGCGGAGAGCGACGTCGACGATCCCGACTTGGGGGCGGCGGCGATGGAAGCCGACGCCGAAGGCGGGGGAGGAGGAGCGGTAGGCGGCTTCAGGCCCTCGGCCACCTTCACCGACTAGCCTGATGATGACGCCGAAGGGGAAGTCGCCTCGCGCCACCAGCCGAGGGTCGGCTCGTCGGGCACCGGCTCCTCCGCCGGCCTGGCTAGCCAAGGCGGTGCGAAGAGGCGTCACGCCGGGCCGAGTGCGCCCGGCGGCAAGTTGAAGAAGTTCAAGGGAGCGGCCGCCGCGATCAAACGGGAGGCGGCGACCGCGAAGGCCAACCGCTTCCGTAGGGAAGTGAGAAGGCCGCCGCTAGTCTCTGCGTAAGTTTTTACGCTTTTTTATTTTCCTTCGGTGAATCTTGTCCGAGTCTTCTTTTATACTCCTTCCATTCTTCTTCAGGTCCTCCCTTTCCCTTGAGAGAGTCGCCGTCCCCTCCGTCATGGGGTCGGCAGAGACGTCCGCCAATACTCGGCGGGTCGACCCCGCCGCCGACCTCCGGGAGGCGACGGAGCGAAACGCGTGGGAGAAGCGCGACGAGGAGGAGGCCGACCGTCTGGAGAAGGCGGAGGCCGAGAAGGCGTCCGCCTCCGCCCAGAAGAAGCTGGAGGACGCCGAAGCCGCTCTTGTGGCGAGACGACGAGCCGAGGAGGCCGCGCGTCGCCGATCGGCGATGCTCGTCCCCCCACTGTCCTCTGCACCGCCGCCTTCAAAGTTCACGGGACAGACCGGAGAGGCCGGCACCGAGAACCCCGTCGTGAAGGAGAGCGGCGAGGCCTCCATGTCGGACACTCTCGTGCCGCCACCGCCGCCTCCACCGCCGTCTGGGAGACCGCACGGCAAACAGCCGGCGGGTCCGCCGGAGCCGCCGACCGCGGACGAGTCCGAGGCGAGGCTGCTTCTCCAAGTCGCCTCGCCGGTGCGCCGCCGTCTTGAGAGGGCGACCTCGGCGCCGCGACCTCGGGAGACCGGCGCCGCCAGCTCGGCAGCCCTAGACGCTGCGGCAACTAGCGCCGCGTCCATCGGGTGGTTGCGCGGAGGCGCCACTGGGCCGCTGAATCAAGCGCTTCTGGACGTTCAGGCGAAGTTGTGTGCTGAAGGCGACACCCTTCAAACTTGCACCAGGGCGCATCTGGCAGCGCGGACGACCGTCCGAGTACGTTTCCTTCTTCTTTTTGATTCTTGTTTTTCTCTGTGGGGGCGCGCCAGTGCACCCACTGGGTGTAGTCCCTGACTTTCGGGCCGGCTGCTGAGCAGGCGGCTTGGAACTCCCTCTGGCGAGTTCGAAGTACTTATTTTGTCTGACATCGTTGTTTACAGGAGTATCACAACCTCCGCGCAACTGCCTTCAACCGCAATGTTGAAGAGTTGAGCAAGCGGGCTGCCGACTTGACGGAGAGCCGGAGTAAGTTCTTTTCCCTCTCTTCTTCGCGGGGCGCGCTGGCGCACCCGCGGGCTGTAGTCCCCGAGATTCGGGCCGACTACTGAGCAGTCGGGCCGGATCTTCCCGGTGATCTTCTTTGTTAGCGACTTCGACGTTTTCCTTTCTTGTTCTACTTTCTTCGCGGGGGCGCGCTGGCGCACCCGCGAGCTGTAGTCCCCGAGATTTGGGCCGACTGTTGAGGAGTCGGGCCGGATATTTCCGGCGACCTTCTTTGCTGACGACTTATTTGTCTCTTTTTTTTGTTTTTCAGGGGTCAACGCTACTCTTCAGGAGCAGCTGGGTGAAGTTAACCCTGCCTTGCGCGTCA
Organism: Triticum dicoccoides; assembly: GCF_002162155.2. NCBI lineage: Eukaryota > Viridiplantae > Streptophyta > Magnoliopsida > Poales > Poaceae > Triticum > Triticum dicoccoides. The sequence continues at coordinate 237,217,705 of NC_041387.1, read as the reverse complement.
AGGAGGAGGAGTGCAACAAACTCGCTGCGGAGCGCGATCTGCTTACTGCGCAGCTGGCCGAGCAGAAGGAGCTGCTCAAGAAGGCGTAGGACGAGGCCGAGAAGAAGGAGGCTGCTCTCTTGGCCGAGTTCGAGAGCGAGCGCTCCTCCTGGACCGACAGGGAGGCGATGCTGACTTCCGGCTTCCACGGGATTGAGGATATCGTCGATGGTGAGCTTGCTTTCTTTGAATTTTCGACTATGTGTCAGGCTGACTTCTGATTTTTCGACTTGCTTCTTCTTTTGTCTTGGCAGACTTCTTCCCTGGCCACTCGCAGGCAGTCCCTCTGGCTATCGAGGCTGATCGTGAGGCGCAAAGGGCAAACGGTGAGGTGATTGCCGCCAACGCTCCCTTGACCGTTGATGAGCAGCTTCTGAGCATCGAGGCTCGTCTTCGTCCGGCCCACCGACGGATGCGCCGGCTTCAGTGTGTCGGCGCCCAGGCGGTTGCCGCTTTGTGGCCAGACATGCCGGCTCTGCGCACCGCCAGTCGGTCCGCCGACTGGCTGAAAGTCGCCGTCGGCCGTGTTGAAGCTTGGAAGGGTTCCTCGGCCCGGGCCGGAGCGCGCCGGGCCTTGGAGTTCGTCAAGGCGTGGTATCCGGGGCTGGACCTGGACCGTCTGGCCGCATTCCGGTCAGAGGCCCAGGCAGAGCTGGAGGCTGTGGAGGGCGCCCTTGTCGAGCATGCGACGGCCATCGCCGAGTACACGGACACCAGTGGCTTCATCCCCGAGCGGGCTGAAGGCGGCGAGGAAGTGCCGCCGGAGTGGTTCGGGATGAACCCGGAATATGGCGAGGACTCGGCGGAGGTGATTGACTCCAGCACCGAGGAAGAAGGCGAGGCAGAGGACGAAGGCGAGACGGAGGTGCCAGAAGGTGGAGCGGGCGACCAGCCTCAGCTCGACCGCGCCTCTAGCAACGAGCCGCGTTCGACCGGGCCAACTGCCGCTGGCGGCGATCAAGCCGAGACTGCCCAGCCGACTGCCCCGGCGCCTGACACCGCCGTCTCCTCCGACCCTCCGAACCCGTCTGCTGCTCCTTAGGCTGCCTTCTGGCTTTATTTATCTATTCTAGAAGGTCTTTGATGAATTTGTTAATTTGCACAATTCCACCCTCGGGGTGTATGTTAAACTTCTGTCTGAAGATTCGGCCAATGGGCCTATGCTTATGTAAATATTAATCCGAGTCCTATTTTTCCTTGCTCATTGCTTCTTTGGCTTTTTCCTTTGCCGCCTTCCCCTAGTTGCCGCTTTGCCAGCCGGCAGACCGCTCTGCGGACTGCCGCTGGGCCAAATGCCTGGCTATTTTGGGGAAAGCAAGTACTTGCCTTTCTTTGGAGTTTATTTAACAAGTTGGATAGAAAGCAGTAAGCCGAATACTCGTGAGCCGGCTTGTAAGAAAGGGGGGCTAGAAACCGGCTTAAGCTATGTTGATGTTTTGGGTCCTTAGCCATTTTTTGTGTGGACGTCCATTCATCCTTACTCCTGCTTACCAAACAGTCGCTCTGCGAGCTGCGACTTCTAGCAGGAGACAGCTTAGGCGCCGCACACTACTTGTCCGACTTCAGGAAACATTTCATAGCGCCAGACGGCGAATCCCCGGGCCGACTAGTCGAACCCGGCGCCAAGCGCATAGCAAGAAGTAGCATACTTGACGGCATAACTCTTATCATACAGATAATCAAAAGGGGCAGTCCCCGAGCTCGTCTCGGGGGGCCCGAAGTCTCGGTACTTTAATACAAAGGGGTAGTGTGATACATACTGAATCAACTGTAAAACCTTCGGAGGAGGTTTGCGTTCCATGGTCATTCCGACTCTTTGCCGGAGTCGTCTCTCTTGCGAGCTCGGGGCTTCTGAGCATCGATCAGGTAGTAGGAGTCATTGCCCAACACCTTGCTGACAATAAAGGGGCCTTCCCAAGGTGCCGACAGCTTGTGCTGGCCGGCTGTCCGCTGGATCAGTCGGAGCACAAGGTCGCCCTCTTGGAAAGATCTTGGCTTGACCTTCCTGTTGTAGTATCGGCGCAGGCTCTGCTGGTAGATGCCGGATCGACTGAGTGCCAACAGCCGGCCCTCTTCCAGCATATCGACGCCGTCTTGACGTGCTTCTTCTGCTTCCTCCTCGGTGTACATGATGACTCGCGGGGAGTCGAATTCTATGTCCGTCGGGATGACGGCTTCAGCACCGTAGACGAGGAAGAAAGGCGTGAAGCCGGTTGACTTGTTTGGAGTCGTGTGCAGACTCCAGAGGACGGCTGGCAGCTCCTCGAGCCAACAGCCGGTCGAGCGCTCCAGTGGTTCAACCAGGCGGGGCTTGATGCTGGATAGGATTAGGCCGTTTGCTCGCTCTACCTGGCCGTTTGACTGCGGATGGGCGACGGACGCTAAGTCCAGTCGGATGCCCTGTGTAGCGCAGAAACGGGCCAAGGCTCCTTTGGCAAAATTTGTGCCATTGTCGGTGATGATGCTATGTGGTATGCCGTACCGAGTCGTAATGTCGGCGATGAAGGTTACTGCAGTCGGACCATTCAATTTCTTGATGGGTTTTGCTTCTATCCGCTTGGTGAACTTGTCCACTGCGACAAGTAGGTGAGTTAGGCCGCCTCGTGCCGTCTTGAATGGTCCCACCATGTCCAGGCCCCAAACCGCAAAGGGCCATGCGATGGGAATGGTCTTGAGCGCCGAAGCCGGCTGGAGTGGCTTGGAACGGAACATCTGGCACCCTTTGCAGTTTTGGACTAATTCTTTGGCCTCTTCCAGGGCAGTCGGCCAGAAGAATCCGTGTCGGAAGGCTTTGGCGACGAGTGCCCTTGAAGTCGCATGATGGCCACACTCGCCTTCATGGATGTCTCTGAGAATTGCTTGGCCTTGTTCTGCCTCGACACAGCGTTGGTAGACACCAGTGACACTACGCCTGACCAGCTCTCTGTTGACTATGGTATAGGCTGCCGCTCGGCGTTGCACTTGCCGAGCCAGGATTTCATCAGCTGGCAGCTCTCTGTTTACTAGGAACTTGAGGATGGGCTGGGCCCATGAGGGTGCTGCTACTTCTTCGATTGCCATTATTGCGACTTGGACAAGGGTGGTTGGGCTGGGAGGCGGCGGGCTGGGATTCGCGGCCGCTTGCTGGGTCGATGAAGTCCCCGGGCCGAATGGAACAGTCCCCGGGCCGAGTTCTGAAGTCTTCAGGCTAACTGTCGCAGTCCCCGGGCCGGGTTCTGAAGTCCCCGAGCCGGCTTTGACTGCGGTATTTTTGGAGCCGTCTGCTGGTGCTCTTGAGTCGGATTCGACTTCTTCGGGGGGAGCTGTCACAAAAATGGAGTCTGATTCTGGCGAAGGCTTGATAGACAGCTTGAGAAGGCGCTGAAAGGCGACGCCGGATGGTATTGCTTGACGGGTGGAGCCGACTCGTGCCAGGGCATCCGCTTGGTCATTGTCATTTCTTGGAATGTGAAGGAATTCACACCCCTCGAAATATCCGCTGAGTTGCTGCACCAGGAAGCGGTAGCTCGCCATGTTTGGGTCTTTGGCGTCCCAGTCACCAGATGACTGCTGGACCACCAAATCGGAGTCGCCGTAGCACAGGATCCGGCGGATGCCGAGTTCTTTGGCAAGCCGGAGCCCGTGAACGAGCGCCTCGTATTCGGCAACGTTGTTGGAGGCGGCGAAGTGGATCTGCAGCGCGTACTTGAGCTTGTGGCCTTTCAGGGAGGTGAGGACGACGCCAGCTCCCAGGCCGGTGCGCATCTTGAAGCCATCGAAATGCATTCGCCAATGGGTGGAGTCAGGTGCTGGCGGCAGGTACTGGGTCTCGGCCCAGTCGACAAGGAAGTCGGCCAGTGCTTGTGACTTGATGGCGGTGCAGGGCTGGTAGTAGATGGTGTAGGGAGCCAAATCTATGACCCACTTGGCTACTCGGCCTGAAGCATCACGGCTTCCGATGATCTCGGCCAGTGGAGCGGTGCAAACCACAGTGATTGGATGTTCTTGAAAGTAAGGCTTCAACTTCTTGGCGGCGAAATGCACGCCGTAGCACATCTTTTGGTAGTGGGGGTAGTTCTGCTTGGAGGTCGACAGTACCTCGCTCAGGTAATATACCGGTCTCTGGACAGGGAGCGCCTTGCCTTCCTCCTTGCGCTCGACTACGACAACTGTGCTGACTACCCGGCTGGTGGCGGCAATGTATAGGAGCATAGGCTCTTTGGGAGTCGGAGCCGCCAGCACAGGGGGAGTAGTCAACATCTTCTTCAACTCGAGAAACGCTTCATCCGCCTTGTGGTTCCACTCAAAAAAGGTGGTCTTCTTCATCAGTTGGTACAAAGGGAGAGCCTTCTCGCCCAGCCGACTGATGAATCGGCTGATGGAAGCCAGGCAGCCGGTGAACTTCTGCACATCTAACAGTCGGCGGGGGACTTCCATTCTCTCAATGGCTTTGATCTTCACAGGGTTGCACTCTATGCCGCGTTCAGAGACCAGGAAGCCAAGGAGCTGGCCAGCTGGCACTCCGAAGACGCACTTCTCCGGATTGAGCTTGATCTAGAATCGGCGCAGATTCTCAAAGGTTTCTTGGAGATCTTCCAACAATGTTCCACGCTTTTCCGTCTTCACTACCACATCATCCACGTAGACGTGGGCATTTTTGTCGAGTTGCTTGAGGAGACACTTCTGCATGCAACGCTGAAAGGTGGCACCGGCGTTCCTCAAGCCGAACGTCATAGTCAGGTAGCAGAAGGCTCCAAACGGCGTGATGAAAGCAGTCTTCAGTCTGTCCGCCGGGTTCAGCTTGATCTGGTGATATCCTGAATATGCATCTAAGAAGCTCAACAGCTCGCATCTGGCTGTGGAGTCTATCACCTGGTCAATTCTTGGCAGAGCAAACGGATCTTTGGGGCAAGCTTTGTTGAGGCTTGTGTAGTCGATACACATCCGCCACTGCTTGTTCTTCTTCAGCACTAGGACCGGGTTCGCCAGCCATTCTGGAAAAAACACCTCCATAATGAAGCCGGCCGCTAGGAGTCGGGCTATCTCTTCCCCAACAACTCTTTTTTTCTCTTCTGACAGGCGGCGCAAGGGCTGCCTGACGGGCTTCACATCAGATCGGACATGTAGCTTGTGCTCGGCGAATTCCGTCGGTACACCTGGCATGTCTTTAGGGGACCATGCAAAGATGTCTCGATTCTCACGGAGGAAATCGATGAGCTCGCCTTCCTATTTGCTGTCTAGGTTTGTACCTATGACAGTGTGCCTCTCCGGGTGCTCCGGGTCCAAACGTATCCTCTTTGTTTCTTTAGCCGGCTTGAACGAACCATCAGCTTCCGACTCCTTGGGATCGGGCGACATCTCTGGCTGCTTGCCGGCCATCGCCACAACCCGGTCAAGGAGCCGCCTTTCAGCTGCGATCACTAGGGACTCGGCCAACCGACTGCTCTCGGCCGCGCAGGTGGACGACTTCTTGTAGTCGCCAGCCACGGTCAGAATCCCCTTTGAACTCGGCATCTTTATCTTGAGGTAGGCGTAGTGGGGGACCGCCATGAACTTGGCTAAGGCAGGTCGGCCAAACAGCGCTTGGTATGGGCTTTCAAGGTCCACCACTTCAAACCAGACTGGCTCTCGGCGAAAATGATCTTTGTCTCCGAAGAGGACGTCTATCTGGATCTTGCCGATCGGGGAGCAGGAAAGGCCAGGTACAATGCCGTGGAAAGCAGTCCGGCTGCTTTGAAGTTGTTTCTGCTTGATCCCTTATTTCTCCATGGTATCCTTGTACAGGATGTTGATGCTGCTGCCTCCGTCTATTAACACTCGCGAGAAGCGAGCGACCCGCCTATCAGTGGCCAAGGTTGCACTCAGAACCAAGGCGTAGGAGCCCGGATTCGGCATCACCTCTGGGTGATCTGCTCTGCTCCAACTGATAGGCTTCTCGGACCAATGCATAAATTCCGGAGTATCTGATGCTACAGCATTTACTTCTTGCTGCTGCAACCGTCTGCTGCGTCGATCATCAGCCATACTGGTGAACACCACATAAGCTCCATGCTCTTCGGGGTATTCATCTTGTACGGCCCCGACTGGCCTGGCCGCCGGCTGCTGGGGCGGCTGTGGAGGCGGCGGCCCAGCAGGCGGTGGAGGAAGGAGGCCGTCTCCCTTGGCGATTCTGGTGAGCCAGTGGCATTTTCGGGTGGTATGGTTTGACGGCTTTGCACCGCTGTGGAACTTGCAGGGACCATCCAGAGTCTGCTCGTAAGAGAAGGTTGGCAACCAGTTGGACTTGCCGCCTTTCTGCCGCTTCGCCAGAGGCTGCCCCTCAGGTTGTTGGTCTTCGATTGTCGCGACCTGCCGACTGCTGGAAGTCGGCTGTGGGGCCTTGCGCTTGTGATCATTCTGCTGTTGTCGCCGACTGGTGTCTCCGGCCGGAGTTTTGGGAGCTTGAGGGGCCACCTTGCCAGTCGCACTAGCTTGAATCTCTGTCTTCATGGAAGAGTCGGTCGTGGCATATTTGTCTGCGATGACCAGCAACTCGTCGAGGGTCTCGGGCTCGTCGCAGAGGAGCCGGTGCTTGAGGAGGGTGCCTTCTCTGCACCCGGCGGTGAAGTACTCGATAGCTTGCACCTCGTGCACGCCCTCGCAGGAGTTCCAAAGCTCGCCCCATCACGTGAGGTAGTCGCGTGTCGACTCGTCTTGGCCTTGCACGCACAAGGAGAGTTGTCGTGGCTTGGGGGGCCGCTTGTACGTGCTGGTGAAATTGCGGATGAAAGCTTCGGTGAAGTCGACCCAACTGTTGATGCTGCGGGGCTTCAAACTGTTCAACCATGTCCGGGCCGTGCCCTGGAGCATTAGCGGAACGTACTTCACGGCAACACGCTTGTTGCCGTTTGCTATGTTGACGGCTGTGGAGTAGTCAACCAGCCATTCTTCTGGCTTCACGGAGCCGGTGTACTTGGGTGTGTTTCGGGGGAGCGTGAACCCTTTGGGGAAGGGCTCATCTTGAATGCGGGGCCCAAAGCAGGGTGGACCCAACTCGTCTTCTTCTTCCAGCGCCAGGTATCGGTGGAGTCGGTCGATCCGGTGGCGTGCGTCGTCCTCTTCAACTCCCTCTCGACGGCCGAGGCGGTCGCCGAGAGTCGGATGATCGATAGGCGGTGGGGAGACTCGTCTTTCCCTTCGTGGTGGAGGAGGCAGGTAGTCGCCCTGCCGCTCCACTGCTCTTGGGCGGCCGTCTTGGTCGCGCTCGATGGTGATGCGAGTCCGACTGTGGCTGACAGCCGGATCCTTCTCCTTTCTTCCGCGGACTCGACCAGTCGGCGTCCGAGACGTCGCGCCTTGATCTCGGCGGGAGGTAAGTCGTCATTTTGTCGCTGCGGCGCCTCCGTGCGGCAACCGGCTTCGTTCTGTGCGGCAGCCGCTTTGAGGAGTCGCTGGACTCGCTCGGTCATTAGGCGGTGCTCTTCGCCTTCGAAGTTGTCTAGCTCGTCTGCTGCCGCCTGAGCGGCACGGATGTTCTCCGCAGGCGTGGCATATACAGGGCGATCGGCCCCGAACAGGTTGGCGACGGCCGCGCCGCGTTGTCGGACCGCGCCTAGGCGGCTAGGCCCAGTCGGCGCTGGCGAGCCGCCCACAGCGCGATCCATCTCATGTTGGTAGGCCTCCGACAAGCGTCTCATGCTTGCCAGCTTCTTCGCGCCTTCGACAAGCTGAAGGCGGCGTGCCTCCAGCGTCTCGGCGTCAGCGTCCTCCAGAATGGGCGCCGTCAGGTCTCGTAGAACCGCGTCGAGCGGGTCATGAGCTCCTTCGCCGGAGCGCTCGCCATGACTGATGACGAGCACTTCCGTGATGGCGCTTCCACCGCTCGCCTCGCGAGGGAGCGGCTCGTCGTAGATCACCACGTTGGAGGGGAACGTGTCAAGCGACACGCCGTCGGAGTCGACCAGCATCGGGTTGGTGGAGCCTACGGACTCCAAGTCCACGGCAGGCTCACCGGCGACGTGGAGATGGTCGAGGAGGCCCGCGAGGAGGCTTTCCGGGCCGCCCGTGCCTGCATCGGATGCAGGCTCGTCGGAGATGCTAACCTCGCCGAGAAGGTCAGCGAGGCAGCTCGCCGCGCAGGAGTCGTCGACGCTTTGCAGCGCGTCGGGGCAAGCGCCATCGGGCGTGCCGGGCTGGCTACGCTCGCGGGGGAGGAAAAGGGTTCCCGTCCAAAGTAGGTCTCCGGACGACGGTGCACCTCGCCCCACGGTGGGCGCCAAATGTCGGGGGTTGGGTGCGACATATGCCAAAGGATGGCTTATCATGGTGGGAGCGAGTAGAACGTCGCCGGTGCCAGGAAACAGGATTAGGCGAAGGCATGCACGCCGGCGAATCTTATCCAGCTTCGGGGCTCTCCGGGGAGATAACACCCCTACTGCTGCTCTGCGGGGTCTCCGCATGATCACTAAGGCATAGTGACTACAAGGTTGCTCCTAGAGCTGTATTCTGGAGGTAGAAGGAGACAAGGCTAGCCCTCTTCTTCCTATATCATCGGGTCTGAGGCTAATGGATGCAAACCCTTTGCATGGGTGCCCCGGGGGGTTTATATAGGCCTATCCCCCGGGGATACAATGGTAATCCGGCTGGGCGCGGGTCCCAGCCGTCTGTCTCACAGGCCGCCGTCTTCTCCGCCGACTGATGGGGCCCGCCGACTCACGGGCCCCGCCGGCGAGTCCGGCACTGTAGCCGTGCCTCTGATGACGCAGGCTTGGTCATTGGGTCGTGGCAACAGTGCCGCCATCTATCGGGCGATCACCGTCGTTACTCCCCATCTTGTCTGGTTAATGGCGCGTGGGACCCGTGAGAGGGGCTGGCCGACTTCGGGGAGCCGACTCCCACGGGGCCGCCTTCTGGGCGTATCCGCCGTCTTCTAGCTCTCACTGACTAGCGGGTCCGCCGTCTTTGAGCCGTATAGGTAGGCCATCGTGGCCACAGTACGCCACACACTGTGGCCGAGGTCAGGTCTGGCATGGCTACAGTGCCGGGCCACGCCGGAGATCTCCGGCGGTACGGCACACTGTAGCCACGCCGGCTCCTCGCAAGCAGGAGGTGACGGCCACGCCATGGTCGTACCCGCAATGAGTGTGGAGTCGTGGGCCGACTCTCCATAGCTGGTTCCTCTGGAAGTCGCCGGCCATGAGTCGGCCCATCTGGGAGTCGTCATCTGAGACTCGGTTCATCTGGGAGTCGTCATTTGAGACTCGGTTCATCTGGGAGTCGTCATCTGAGACTCGGCTCATCTGGGAGTCGTCATCAGAGACTCGGTTCATCTGGGAGTCGTCATCTGAGACTCGGCTTTGAGGGGCGCGGCCTGTCCCGATGTCCTGAAAGGTTCTGGGGCTAGGGTCAGCCTACCCGTGGCCCATTACTCCGACATATAGCTTAGAGGTTTGATGATAGTGTAGGCATGCATGCCACATACATATTCATCAGGATTCAGGACTGAGACATCTGTGTGTGTTTCAGCAGACAGTCTCTATGATGCGATATTTCTTCATGCTAGTAGCATAGTGCTCCGAAATTTTTGTTCCTCATTGTTCGGTGAAAATTGTGGTTATCCTCTGTTACTTCTTGTAGGTAGTTGTAGCTTTCATGTGATGGGAATCAACTAGACAAGATACTCGCTTGTCCGAACATTTGATTAAGTAATGTATCTTGTGATCATTTTATGGATGTTTGCTGGTATGGTGCATGAAAAAATGACATGTATGAAGCCAATGCTTTGGATAGATGCACTTTAGATGCTCTACTGTTGTTCTTCATTTTGTTTCAAAATGGACTTGTTCTTACTGCCACTGTCCAAGTGCAAGCAGCGACCCACAGAGTAGTACAACATTCGAAGAACTTCTTGAGAAGCTCATGGAACTGATAAGCCACTAACTTCTGTAGTGTTGAATGATTAAATCGCTACCTTTAACTTGAAATAAAAATGTAGTCATGTACTCCCTCCGTCCGGAAATACTTGTCGTAGAAATGACTAAAAATGGATGTATCTAACATTAAAATACGTCTAGATACGTCCATTCCTCTGAGAAGTATTTTCGGACGGAGGGAGTACTTCTTTTGACCTTGATACCCTTTTCTCTTGTTTTTTCAGGATGAGATACAACAAGAAATCTTAGAAGGTTTGGTAGTTGATGTCGTGGATGAACAAGAGACAGATGAAGCTTGGCGACGTAATTAGATGTGATTGCTAGTTGTATGTGTTGGCTGTCATGTGGTGTGAGATAGTACATTTGCACTTGTGTATGTTGTATGAAAAAGCTTGAAACATGTCGATGTTACGTATCTGTTAGAAACAAATCATATAGTGGATTTTGAATGTGTGATGTCTTGTGTTATGTTTCTTCAAGAAATGGTGATCGTAGTAAATTGATTACTGTCTAACTGATTTTAGGACTAATTAACACATTGTTAAGATCACACATTGCACACAGTTTTGTAGATCCAATTGTGTGTGATGGCATTCACATCATACACGGGTTTTTCTCTTTAATCGTGTGCAATAACCTACACATTACACATAGTTTTTGTGAACTAACCGTGTGTGATGCTAATCCACATTGCACACAATTTTTGTGTTCAATTGTGTGTGATGGACCCACCTATCACAAACAGTTTCTTGGTAGTGTGTGCGATAGACCACCCCCCATCGCCCACACAGGCAAGGTGATAGTTTAAAATTGTGTCACCGAAAGGGGGTGAAAACAGTTTGCATAGGGCGTCTCTGCACTAGTGATAATCAGTTGAATTATGTCCAGAAACAATATTATAGATCCTTATGACCATTTTCTGTAATAGGATCATGACATTTTGACATAGATGGTCTTAAAAATGCTAGGGTTTGGACCCTCCCGGACACTCCTTGACCATTATGCAAATAAAAGTCATAGATTTATGACCAATTTGACCACGGTCAATAATTTTTGTCATAAACGTGCATATTTCTTGTAGTGTATTCTACCACCGAAAGAGGTCACACAACATACTCAACTATGCTAGAGCCCATAGTAGCTTGTGGATGCACACATAAGTTTCTAGCATGAATAATCTCATGATCCCTTTGAGCCTGGGTGGTGGTCCATAGGAGAATCACACGGTACCCTGGGATTTCCAAAAAATACAGGCAACACTGGGTTCCTCAGGTGCCTCAATCCACGCAGATGTGAATTTAAGTTGCCACCTTAAGTAAACCATCAAATGACAATCTCACATCTATCATGGATACACTCACCCAATCCACGTCTACTAGCATAACATAGCAATATAAGCAAACGTAGAAGTAACTCCCAAATGTTTGATAATAAAACAGGTAATAGTTACTACCTCATCAACTTCCCAAAACCCACATATTAAATCACATCCTAACCAATGCAATTGTTTGAGGATTGATCTAATGCAATAAAACCGGGTAGTAAAGAGGTATGATCAAAGTGTTACTTGCCTTGCTGATGATCCGTGAAACCTAGAGACTCGTAGTAGCAAACGACGCACTCCGGGTACTCTATCGCAAACAAACAAGCATTCAATAAGCACTCATCTAATGCACAGATAAAACTCAAATAAGAGATCTAACCAGAAAGTTCAACTTAAGAACTCCGGTTTGCAAAAAGAATCAAATTAAACGAAGCAACGGAAGTCAAACGGCGAAAGAAACAAGCTTCATTTACTAATCTGGACCTAAGTCAAATTTTAGAGTAGACAAAACTTGTTGAGTTGGTTAAACGGAAAGAGGGTTTCGAGACGGAACTCCAGGCGCTTGAATCGCCTGATTCCGATAAACGAGCAAAAAGTTATATTAGAACGAAAATTGGATCAGAAATCGCAATCAGAAATAATCGCGGAAAATCCGAGAAAAAGAAAATCGGACGAACAGGCTAACGAACGAACGTTCGCTCTATGCGGCTAAACAACGAAAACCATTCGTTAAAACGAACGTACGGATGAACATCCGCAAAATAGACTAAACCGAAAATAAACCGAACCGGATCTATAAAAAAACGGATCTAGGTTTTGAAAAAAAAAAACGATCGGTTTTCTCGCGAAAACCGAGGCAGCGGCGGGCTCCGGCGGGGTCGGCGACGGTCGGCAGCGAGGCGGGGTGCGATGGCGGCGGCTCCGGCGGCGGTGGCGGGGCGGGTGCTAGGGTTAGGGTTTGGGGCAGGGCTGGGGTGGGCCGGTGGGGCTGGCGGCTTTTAAAGGCGAGAGGCGGACGTGTTCGGGTGGCCCACGGCGGCCCGAGTAGGTTAGTATTTTTTTTAAATAATTCAGACGTGTAGGAAAAAAATAAAAGAAATACTAAACGGACTCCAAAAATCCCGAAATAAATTTCCCCCGTCCTCTAAAAATAAGCCAGACAAGATGAACATTTATTTGGGGCCTAAATGCAATTTTGGAAAATGCACATTTTTCCTAATTCAAATAAAATAGCGATAAAACTACGAAATAAAGTTTTATTTGATTTTAATATTAAATCCTCAATATTTCTTTATTTTGGGAAAGTCATTTCATTCCCTCTCTCTTATTTTTATAACTGAAATATTTGAAGATAAAATAATTAAAAACAAATGATCCCTTTTTCTAAATTTGAGAAAAACTCAAATAAGAAAATAACGAAATTCCCAACTCTCTCCGCGGGTCCTTGAGTTGCATGAAATTTCTAGGATCAAACGAAAATGCAAAAAAAAATATGAAATGCAATGATGATCTAATGTATAACATTCCAAATTCAAAATTTGGGATGTTACAGATATCCGCGGAGGTAAACTGCATGATTGGTGCCCAATCAGGTTCGATGGGCGCGGATGTACGTGGTTCGGAGCCCGTGGCCGGAGACGAGTCCGGGGTTCCGACGACGCAGACGTCATTGGAGGCGAAGTCTGTATTCGGCTTTATCGCCGCTGAGTGTGCCGCCTCCGTGACGGGGTCCATCCACCCGTCCTCGGATGGCACGATATGCTTCGGATTAAGTGCCGGGGCAGCTGCAGGTCTGATCTTCTGAACACCATCCGATGGCAGATCTAAGTCATGCTCATCATGACTGTATGGCGCACATGTCATGGGCTCGAATCCGTCGAAGACCAAGTCTCCGCGGATGTCGGCAGTGTAGTTCAGGCTTCCAAACCTGACCTGATGGCCAGGGGCGTAGCTATCGATCTGATCCAAATGGACAAGCGAGTTGGCCCGCAGTGCGAAGCCGCCGAATACAAAGATTTGTCCGGGGAGGAAAACCTCACCCTGGATCGCATCGTTGTGGATGATTAAAAGAGCCATCAAGCCTTATGGTGACGACACAGTAGAACTCTCAATGAAAGCACCAATGTCGGTGTCAAAACCGGCGGATCTCAGGTAGGGGTCCTGAACTGTGCGTCTAAGGCTAATGGTAACAGGTGGTGGGGGACACAATGTTTACCCAGGTTCGGGCCCTCTCTATGGAGGTAATACCCTACTTCCTGCTTGATTGATCTTGATGATATGAGTATTACAAGAGTTGATCTACCACGAGATCGTAGAGGCTAAACCCTAGAAGCTAGCCTATGATTATGATTGTTGTGTCCTATGGACTAAACCATTCGGTTTATATAGACACCGGAGGGGGCTAGGGTTACACAGAGTCGGTGACAGAGAAGGAAATCTACATATCCGAATCACCAAGCTTGCCTTCCATGCAAAGGAGAGTCCCACCCGGACACATGACGAAGTCTTCAATCTTGTATCTTCATAGTCCAACAGTCCGACATAAGTACATAGTCCGGCTGTCCGAGGACCCCCTAATCCAGGACTCCCTCAGTGAGGTCCAGCAACAGCTCCAGGACGCCGTCAAAAAGTACGATTCCTTGGAGCGTGGTTTGAAGACTCAAGAGTCTGAACTTGCCAAGGTTCGCCAGAGCGCACAAGATGCCCGGGCCGAAGCCCAGAGCGCCCTCCAGGAAATCCAGGCGGCCAAGAAGACCGCGGCGGGTAAGGCTTTTATTATGCAAAGCAAGTGTGTGAAGGAAACATTCCTTTTACATACCCGAATTTGGAGTTCTCCAGGAGCGTTTGCCGATCTGCCATGCAACATATCAGATGCTGCAGAGTTCTTTCGAGCCGAAGAGGGGGACTCTATGGAGAAGTTGTTTTGGTCTCAATACCTTTGAACAGTTGGTCGAGCTGCATAAGGCAGCCGAACTAGCCATGAAGGACCTAATAGTCCGGCTATGGCCTGCCGAGCCCATGCCTAGTAGCTACTTCAGACTTGTGAAGTGGCTATTTAGTGCCTGCCCTCGGCTTGATGTTGTCAAGCTGTCGGTCTTCATTGAAGGTGCGCGGATGGCTTTCGCCTGCGCCAAGATGCACTGGGCGAAGATGGATGCCACAAAGTTGATGACCGAGGGTCTGCCTGCGGGCAAGAAGCATCGCAAGCCCGAGATGTACAATGACAGTGTCATGGAGGGATCCCGCCTTATGGCGGAGCAATGTGCCAAGGATATCATTTTCCCATGAAAGAATTATTTTATCCTGTCCTGTAATATGGAACGAGGTCTTTATGTAATCAATGCTTGTTTCTTTAAAATTTTACCTCCTGTGCAGCCGTTTATGAAATCTGAGAGTTGGCCAGTCGTCAGCTTCTGCCCCCACGTAGCTAGTACAGGGGTGTTCGGGATAAATCTAAACATTCTGTATCCAAATTTTTGGTCCTTTAAGGAGGTGTTTAACGCAACGAACAAGGAAATCGGACTATACAACTTTATCACCCTCACTTAGCCATAGGAGTTTTATAATTTCAAAATTTTGGCGTAGCCCCTGGTATTCGGAAGGCCGAAGTTGGGGCGCTATACACGCCTAATCGGATAAAAAATGATTCCTCGCACAAAGCGGAAAAAATCTCTAAGGATTTGAAAACCTCTCGAACAACTGACTAGCTATCGCCGCATCATGACAGTCAGTTTTCGGCCTTCTCTACTGAGGTGCTCGTCCGGAAGAACCGGGACACAATCGCAGTAGTTCTCCCTTTATTACCCTAGCCAATATAGTGGAACATAAGATAGCAAGCACAGGAGCCGGGTAACACAACTATTGACCAAAGACATGATTCGGAGCCGATGCATATAATGCAATAAGTTTGGGGTGCCGAACTTTACTGTAAAAGTGTTCGGACTTTCTTGCCGTGTTATGGGGTACAATGAAGCCCCTATCGAATTAAGGCGTACCAGAATGTACGGGTGCAATTGAAAATAAATAGACAAGGAAAAATTTAAGTAATGAGCAGACGCTGCAGATTATTTTTCATTGTAAGTTAATTGATACGTCAAGGCGTATGTGTACAAGGTAGTGCAATAAGCACATAAGGCTATTTAACATGCCACGACCAAGAGCAAGCTGCGTGCGGGTATTTAAAACAGGTATGGCGATTGTTAGCAGAGACCACCTGGGTATTCCCTTGTACGTCCGAGCCCCTAGCTTTCTTGGTGTATTCGTCCCACGATGGGTCCGGTGATCAGGTTTATCAGAAAAAGCCCTGAGAGGAGAAAAAACTTGAAAGAAAGAGAAAAGGTGAAGGTATACGGATCCAGGGCGGTTGATCCGCATTGTGGACCGCGGTCTAGCTATGCCTCCGTCCATGCCCAAGGTATTTTAAGTGCGTAGTTGTGTATGCGTGGCACAAATTTCACCGCTTTATTGGGGTTGGGACGAAGGCCGAATTGCTAGCTGAGCTCTAGACGAGCCGGACGGTTCTGTTGCAGAGTAGCTCGGACTCGCTTGATGGTGTCTGGGGGCTTTATTGCCGAATTAAGGTTTTGCCTAAGAAAGGTATTCCGTACCTCTGCTACAAGGGCCGCGGTGTGCTCCTTAGTACGGAGGGAGCGCTCTGTATTTCCATTGACCGTTATAACACCGCGAGGTCCGGGCATTTTGAGCTTAAGGTAGGCATAGTGCGGCACCTCATTAAAACGAGCAAATGCGGTTCGTCCGAGCAGTGCGGGATAACCACTGCAGAAGGGGACGATATCGAAGAGTAATTCTTCACTTTGGAAATTATCCGGGGATCCAAAGACCACTTCTAGTGTGATGGAGCCCGTACAGCAGGCCTCTACACCTGGTATGATACCTCTAAAGGTGGTTTTTGTGGGCTTGATCCTTGAGGGATCAATACCCATTTTGCGCACTGTGTCCTGATAGAGCAGGTTCAGGCTGCTACCACCGTCCATGAGGACGCGTGTGAGGTGGAATCCTTCAATGATATGGTCTAGCACCAGTGCGGCTGAACTGCCATGACGGATACTAGTCGGATGGTCCCTTTGATCAAAAGTGATCGAATTGGAGGACCACGGGTTGTATTTTGGGGCAACAGGCTCCATCGCATAGACGTGCCTTAGTGCGCGCTTCCGCTCCCTTTTGGGGATATGGGTAGCGTATATCATATTCACCGTTTTAACTTGGGGAGGAAAATTCTTCTGTCCCCCTGTGATCAGTGGCCGGGGTTCCTCGTCGTTGTCGCTTTGTGATCCCTTTTCCTTGTTTTTGGCGTTTAATTTGCCGGCCTATTTAAAGACCCAACATTCTCTGTTGGTATGATTGGCTGGTTTATCGGGGGTGCCATGGATTTGACATGGACGATCGAGTATGCGGTCCAGACTGGACGGGCCCGAATTATTTCTCTTAAATGGCTTTTTCTGCTGACCGGACTTGGAGCCACTGAATCCGGCATTGACGGCCGTGTCTTCGGTGTTATCGCCATTATTTCGACGCTTGTGTCTGTTGCGTCGGGGCTTGCAGTTGCTATCTCTGGCTTCGGAAGTGCCAGGTTTACTTGAGGTGTTGTTGCTACGAGCTAGCCAGCTATCCTCGCCCGCACAAAAGCGGGTCATGAGCGTCGTAAGGGCTGCCATGGACTTCGGCTTCTCTTGGCCGAGGTGTCGGGCGAGCCACTCGTCGCGGATGTTATGCTTAAAGGCCGCTAGGGCTTCGACATCCGGACAGTTGACTATTTGGTTCTTTTTAGTTAAGAACCGAGTCCAGAATTTCCTGGCTGACTTCCCAGGCTGTTTGATTATATGACTTAAGTCATCGGCATCCGGAGGTCGGACATAAGTGCCCTGGAAGTTGTCAAGGAATGCATCTTCCATATACAAACTGTTCAACCAGTGCCTAGTTGGTCCCTTGAGTTTTAGCGGGAGATACTTGATGGCATGGAGGTCATCGCCGCGGGCCATATGTATATGGAGAAGGAAGTCCTCGACCCATACCACGGGATCTGTTGTTCCTTCATATGATTCAAAGTTTACGGGTTTAAACCCTTCTAGGAATTCATGCTCCATTACTTCATCAGTGAAGTAGAGGGGGTGTGCGGCACCTCTGTGTCGGGCTATGTCGGGACGCAGCTCGGATGGAGCCGGTCTGTGGTATTCGGTCCAGACCGGTTTGTCCTTGTTATATCCGGCCTATTGGTCGTCGTTGCACGTTGGGGCGCACCCCCGCGATCCATAGATCGATCTGGTTTGTCCTGCTCTGTTTTCCAAATCGTACCGCGGGTCATGTGTGTATCCCCGAGCTGTTGTGTTTCTATTTGTTCGGCGAGGCAGTGCCGGCTGGTGCTTGGGCTGAATTGCCATTTTATCTCGGCCACGCGGTGGTCGGTCAGCCGCAGTATGCGCTGGTAGTGCCAGCTTCAGCGCCTTGTCATCGAATTAAGGTAGCAATTTGCGCTTCAGGTAACTTTTTGTTGGGTGTTTGAGTCTATATTTCTCGGCTGCCAGGACCTCAGTCCATCTATCAGTGAGCAGATCTTGATTATCTTGAAGCTGCTGCTGCTTTTTCTTCAGGCTCTTTGCGGTGGCTATAAGCCGGCGCTTAAAATGCTCCTGCTCGATGGGATCCTCTGCCACGATAAATTCTTCGTCGCCGAGGCTCACCTCATCCTCGGAGAGAGGCATGTAATTGCTGTCCTCCGAGTCGTCGTTCACGGCCTGTTCATCGGGGCTAGTGATACGTCACCAACGTATCTATAATTTTTGATTGTTCCATGCTATTATATTACCCATTTTGGATGTTTATGGGCATTATGTTACACATTTGTATCATTTTTGGGACTAACCTACTAACCGGAGGCCCAGCCCATATTGCTGTTTTTTTGCCTATCTCAGTATTTCGAAGAAAAGGAATATCAAACGGAGTCCAAACGGAATGAAACCTTCGGGAGCGTGATTTTTGGAACGAACGTGATCCAGAGGACTTGGAGTGCAAGTCAAGAAGCAGCCGAGGCCCCCACGAGATAGGAGGCCGCGCCCCCACCCCCTGTAGGGCACGCCCCCCTGTCTCGTGGGCCCCTCGGGCGGCCACTGACGTACTTCTTCCTCCTATATATACATACGTACCCCGAAAACATCCAGGGGCACCACGAAACACAATTTCCAACGTTGTAACCTTCTGTATCCACGAGATCTCATCTTGGAGCCTTCGCCGACACTCTGCTGGAGGGGGAATCGACCACGGAGGCCTTCTACATCAACATACTTGCCGCTCCGATGAGTTGTGAGTAGTTTACCACAGACCTACGGGTCCATAGTTATTAGCTAGATGGCTTCTTCTCTCTTTTTGGATCTCAATACAATGTTCTCCCCCTCTCTTGTGGAGATCTATTCGATGTAAACTCTTTTTGCAGTGTGTTTGTCGAGATCCGATGAATTGTGGGTTTATGATCAAGTTTATCTATGAATAATATTTGAATCTTCTCTGAATTCTTTTATGTATGATTGAGTTATCTTTGCAAGTCTCTTCGAATTATGAGTTTGGTTTGGCCTACTAGATTGATCTTTCTTGCCATGGGAGAAGTGCTTAGCTTTGGGTTCAAGCTTGCGGTGTCCTTACCCAGTGACAGAAAGGGTTGCAAGGCACGTATTGTATTGTTGCCATCGAGGATAACAAGATGGGGTTATATCATATTGCATGAGTTTATCCCTCTACATCATGTCATCTTGCTTAATGCGTTACTCTGTTATTATGAACTTAATACTCTAGATGCAGGCAGGAGTCGGTCGATGTGTGGAGTAATAGTAGTAGATGCAGGCAGGAGTCGGTCTACTAGTTATGGACTTGATGCCTATATACATGATCATGCCTAGATAATATCATAACTATGCGCTTTTCTATCAACTGCTCGACAGTAATTTGTTCACCCACCGTAATACTTATGCTATCTTGAGAGAAGCCTCTAGTGAAACCTATGGCCCCTGGGTCTATCTCTTATCATATTTGCTTTCAATCTACTTTTATTTGCATCTTTACTTTTTGCATCTATATTATAAAATACCAAAAATATATTTATCTTATCTTACTATCTTTATTAGATCTCACTTTCGCAAGTGGCCGTGAAGGGATTGACAACCCCTTTATTGCGTTGGTTGCGAGTTCTTTGTTTGTTTGTGTAGGTGCGTGTGACTTTTGAGGAGCCTCCTACTGGATTGATACCTTGGTTCTCAAAAACTGAGGGAAATACTTACGCTACTATTGCTGAATCACCCTCTCCTCTTCGAGGAAAACGAACGCAAGCTGAAGACATAGCAAGAAGGATTTCTGGCGCCGTTGCCGGGGAGGTCTTCGCTCAAGTCAACATACCAAGTACCCATCACAAACCCATCTCCCTCGCATTTACATTATTTGCCATTTGCCTCTCATTTTCCTCTCCCGCCCTTCACCCTTGCCATTTTATTCGCTCTCTCTTTCCCAATCTCCTCCTCTTTTTCGCTTGCCTTTTTCTGCTTGCTTGTGTGTTGGATTACTTGTTGCCATGGCGCAAGATAATACCAAATTGTGTGATTTCTCGAATACCAATAATAATGATTTCCTTAGTACTCCGATTGCTCCTCTTAATGATGTTGAGTCTTATGAAATGAATACCGCTTTGCTGAATCTTGTTATGAAAGATCAATTCGCCGACCTTCCTAGTGAAGATGCCGCTACTCATCTAAACAACTTTGTTGGTTTGTGTGATATGCAAAAGAAGAAAGATACAGATAACAATATTGTCAAATTGAAGTTATTTCCGTTTTCACTTAGAGATCGTGCTAAAGTTTGGTTTTCGTCTTTGCCTAAAAATAGTATTGATTCTTGGAACAAGTGCAAAGATGCTTTTATCTCTAACTATTTTCCTCCCACTAAGATCATTACTCTTAGGAACGATATTATGAATTTTAAACAACTTGATCATGAGCATGTTGCCCAATCTTGGGAAAGAATGAAATTGATGCTTCGCAATTGCCCTACTCATGGTTTGAATTTATGGATGATCATACAAAAAATTTATGCCAGTTTGAACTTTGCTTCTAGAAATCTCTTAGATTCGGCCGCGGGAGGCACGTTTATGGAAATCACATTAGGAGATGCTACAAAATTGCTTGATAATATTATGGCTAATTATTCTCAATGGCACACCGAAAGATCTTCTAGTAAAAAAGTGCATGCTATAGAAGAAATCAATGTTTTAAGTGGAAAGATGGCTGAACTTATGAAGATGTTTGCTACTAAAAATACTCCTCTTGATCCCAATGATATGCCTTTTTCTTCTTTGATTGATAATAATAATGAATCTATGGATGTGAACTTTGTTGGTAGGAATAGTTTTGGAAACAACGCTTATAGAGGAAACTTTAATGCTAGGCCGTTCCCTAGTAATTCCTCTAATAATTATGGACATTCCTACAATAATTCTTATGGTAATTTTAATAATATGCCCTCTGATTTTGAGAATAGTGTGAAAGAATTTATGATTTCTCAAAAGAATTTTAATGCTTTGCTTGAAGAAAAATTGCTCAAAGTTGATGATTTGGCTAGGAACGTTGATAGACTTTCGCTTGATGTTGATTCTCTTAAACTTATATCTTCTCCTCCTAAGCATGATATCAATGAGTCTCTCAAAGTAATGAGAATTTCCATTGACGAGTGTAAGGAAATAACCGCTAGATTGCGAGCTAAGAAAGATAGCTTTATAAAAGCGTGTTCTTCTAGTTTCCATGCAAATAATGATGAGGATCTTAAAGTTATTGATGCGTCTCCTATTAGATCTATGTTTTGCAATATGAATTTTGATGATTATGGGACTGATAATGAATCAACTTTGCCTAGAAGGAGTCCCAAGAATTCGGAGTCTTTAGATCTTGATGCTAAATTTGGTAAAAGTGAGATTGGAGAGTCCTCAACTTCTAATAACATTGAACCTACTATCTCGGATTTCAAGGAAATTGATTATGATAATTTCTCTTTAAAAGGTTGTATTTCCTTGTTGCAATCCGTTGTTAATTGTCCTCATGCTTATAGTCAAAATAAAGCTTTTACCAAACATATTGTTGATGCCTTGATGCAATCTTATGATGAAAAACTTAATTTGGAAGTTTCTATACCTAGAAAACTTAATGATGAGTGGGAACCTACTATAAAGATTAGAATTAAAGATTATGAGTGTTTTGCTTTGTGTGATTTGGGTGCTAGTGTTTCCACGATTCCGAAAACTTTATGTAATATTCTAGGTTTCCATGATCTTGATGATTGCTCTTTAAATTTGCACCTTGCGGATTCCACCATTAAAAAGACAATAGGAAGGATCAATGATGTTCTCATTGTTGCAAATAGAAATTTGGTACCCGTGGATTTTATCATTCTTGAATAGATTGCAATCTTTCTTGCCCTATTATTCTTGGTAGACCTTTCCTTAGAACGATTGGTGCGATTATTGATATGAAGGAAGGGAATATTAGATTCCAATTTCCATTAAACAAAGGCATGGATCACTTTCCAAGAAAGAAAGTCAAATTACCTTATGAATCTATCATGCGTGCTACTTATGAATTTAGTGCCAAAGATGGCACTACTTAGATCTATCTTCGCTTTTATGCCTAGCTAGGGGCGTTAAACGATAGCGCTAATTGGGAGGAAACCCAATTTTCTTTATGTTTTTTGTTTTTTCTCCTGTTTAGTAATAAATCTTGCATCTACCTGCTGTTTAGATGTGTTTTTATCTTTTATTTAGTGTTTGTGCCAAGTAGAACCTATAGGATAACCTACGATGATAGTTGATTTGATTCTGCTGAAAAACAGAAACTTTGCGCGCACGGATATAATTTTGTTAAATCACAGGAACGTGATTTTGGGTTGATTCTTTTTTGATTCTGTTCAATAAACAAATTTTCCAGGACTTCCTATTTTGGTAGGATTTTTAGAGTTCCAGAAGTTTGCGTTAGTTACAGATTGCTACAGACTGTTCTGTTTTTGACAGATTCTGTTTTTCGTGTGTTGTTTGCTTATTTCAATGCATCTATGGCTAGTAAAATAGTTTATGAACCATAAAGAAGTTGGAATACAGTATTTTTAACACCAAAATAAATAAATAATGAGTTCATTGCAGTACCTTATGTGGTGGTTTTGTTTTCTTTCACTAACGGAGCTTATAAGATTTCCTATTGAGTTTTGTGTTGTGAAGTTTTCAAGTTTTGGGTAAAGCTTTTATGGACTATGGAATAAGGAGTCGCAAGAGCCTAAGCTTGGGGATGCCCATGGCACCCCAAGATATTTAAGAATAGCCAAAAGCCTAAGCTTGGGGATGCTCCGGGAAGGCATCCCCTCTTTTGTCTTCGTTCATTGGTAACTTTACTTGGAGCTATATTTTTATTCACTACATGATATGTGTTTTGCTTGGAGCGTCGTGTATTATATTAGTCTTTGCTTTTTAGTTTACCACAATCATCCTTGCTGTACACACCTTTTGTGAGAAGCCTATTTGATTATAATTTGCTAGAATACTCTATGTGCTTCACTTATATCTTTTGAGCTTGATAGTTTTTGCTCTAGTGCTTCACTTATATCTCTTAGAGCACGGTGGTGTCTTAATTTTGAAGAAATTTCTAGTCTCTCATGACTCACTTATATCTTTTTGAGAGTCTTTTAGAACAGCATGGTATTTACTATGGTTACAAAGTTGGTCCTAGAATGATGAGCATCCAAGTTGGGTATAATAAAAACTATCATAGAAAAAGAATTGGATGCTATGATCAATTTGATGCGTGATAATTGTTTTCAGATATAAAGGTAGTAATGTTAGCGTCATGCTAGTGGGTAATTATGAAATTAAGAAAAACTTTTGTTGAAGTTGGCAAGTCCCGTAGCATGCACTTATGGTAAAAGTTGTGTGACAAATTTGTTGCATGAGGTTCTCTTTTGATTGTCTTCCTTATGAGTGGCAATCGGGGATGAGTGATGGTCTTTTCCTACCAATCTATCCCTCTTGGGGCATGCGTAGTAGTACTTTGCTTCGAGGGCTAAGTAGACTTTTGCAATAAGTATATGAGTTCTTTTTCACTAATGTGAGTCCATGGATATATGCACACTCATCCTTTCACTTTGCTAGCCTTTATTATTACCGTGCAACTTTCGCCGGTATCATAAACCCCTTATTTACCTTCCTCAAAACAGCCACCATACCTACCTATTATGACATTTCCATAGCCATTCCGAGATATATTACCATGCAACTTTCCACCGTTTCGTTTATTATGACACGTTCCATCATTGTCATAATGCTCTTTGCATGATCATGTAGTTGATATCGTATTCGTGGCAAGGCCACCTTCATAATTTTCATACATGTCACTCTTGATTCATTGCATATCCCGGTACACCGCTGGAGGCATTCATATAGAGTCATATCTTGTTCAAGCTTTGAGTTGTAATTCTTGAGTTGTAAATTCATAAAAGTGTGATGATATTCATTATTAGAGCATTGTCCTAGTGAGGAAAGGATGATGAAGGCTATGATTCCCCCACAAGTCGGGATGAGACTTCAGACTTTACAAAAAAAAGAGAAAAAAAAAGAGAAAGGACAAAAAGAAAAAAAAGAAGGCGAAAGAAAAAAAAGAAAGAAAGAAAAAAAAGAGAATAAAATAAAATGAGAGAAAAAGAGAGAAGGGACAATGCTACCATCTCTTTTTCCACACTTGTGCTTCAAAGTAGCACCATGATCTTCATGATAGAGAGTCTCCTATGTTGTCACTTTCATATACTAAGTGGGAATTTTTCATTATAGAACTTGGCTTGTATATTCCAATGATGGGCTTCCTCAAAATGCCCTAGGTCTTCGTGAGCAAGCATGTTGGATGCACACCCACTTAGTTTCTTTTGTTGAGCTTTCATATATTTATAACTCTAGTGCATCCATTGCATGGCAATCCCTACTCACTCACATTGATATCTATTAATGGGCATCTCCATATAGCCCGTTAATACGCCTAGTTGATGTGAGACTATCTTCTCCCATTTTGTCCTCACAACCACCACCATATACCACCATAGTGATATGTCCATGCCTTGCGCTCATGTATTGCATAAGAGTTGAAAAAGCTGAAGTGCGTTAAAAAGTATGAAACAATTGCTCGGCTCGTCATCGGGGTTGTGCATGATAGGAGTATTTTGTGTAATGATAATGAAGCATGGCCTAACTATATGATTTTGTAGGGATAAGCTTTCTTTGGCTATGTTATTTTGATAGGACATGATTATTTATTAATATGCTTTGAAGCATTATTATTTTTATGTTTTATAAGCTTTTATTTTGAATCATTTGGATCTGAACATTCATGCCACAATAGAGAAAATTACATTGAGAATTATGCTAGGTAGCATTCCACATCAAAAATTTCTTTTTTATCATTTACCTACTCGAGGACGAGCAGGAATTAAGCTTGGGGATGCCTGATACGTCTCCAACATATCTATAATTTTTGATTGTTCCATGCAATTATATTACCCCTTTTGGATGTTTATGGGCTTTATTTTACACGTTTATATCATTTTTGGGACTAACCTACTAACCGGAGGCCAGCCCATATTGCTGGTTTTTTTGCCTATTTCAGTATTTCCAAGAAAAGGAATATCAGACGGAGTCCAAACGGAATGAAACGTTTGGGAGCGTGATTTTTGGAACGAACGTGATCCAGAGGACTTGGAGTGCAAGTCAAGAAGCAGCTGAGGCCCCCACGAGATAGGACCCCCCCCCCCCGGTGTAGGG